>NC_142839.1:42196250-42510000 GCF_061612785.1 Hesperophylax consimilis | reverse complement strand
TTTCACAATTTATTAATTAAAAATAATATGTAGTATACTTGCGGCACCTTCCAGAATGGAAGATACACCATTCAGAATTAATACCTTGCTTGATATGGCTTTATCCATATTTGGTGAAAAGATCTGAATAGTCAGGTACTCTCCCACCTTTCTCTTTCTCATCTCCTTCCCCTCCCCACTACCTTCAGCCTTACAACATACCCCAATTGGGGATGCCATAGTCACACTGACTCCAGTTTGTTGGGAGCATTTGAGACTATTGTGAGGTGTTCACATAAAAAAAACACTTCTTGCCTCATTCACATTCATACATACTTTTGTATTGTTCTGACACTTGACATGGACTTTTCCTGCCATCCAATCATGTGTGATATATTATTTATATTATGTACAGAGAATGCCTATAGAAAACTAACCTAACCTCAGATATAAACTTTATGTAGTTTATACGTCTGTAAACATTGGCGTAGATGCCAATAAAATACTTGTTTTTAATAAAATAAGTGTGTAATTGAGTTCATAAATCTTGGTCACCCTATTCGGCAACACTACCCCATGCTGCTTTATCCAATGTAGGTTCGGTTATTTTGTCCGCATTAAATTTTACCCACAAGTGACCGAAAAGATCTTTCGCCCCTAAATTTCAATCTGATCTACAGGGGTTGTATTCGGAATGAAAAAAAACAACATTTTTTATGTTTCCAGAAATTATGTTGTGTTTATATCCAGAAGAGAATTTATTTGACGTTTTAATGTGCCAACCAACTGACGACCTGAGAATAATGCCGAACCTTTTTGTAAACAGGTTGAACATTTTTATTGAGAGAAAAGGTTGTAATAGTCCCGAAAAAATAGGTTATAACGACCAGAAACCTGTTGTACTCGAATATCTTATAAAAAATGTTTCGCACGACCTTAATACTTCCTACCTGTATCTGCAACTAACTAACCATCACGTCGTTTCGACGCAGGGGTAGGCAGATAGGACACACCGCCAAACAACTCGGTATTGGCACATCCCTTGCCTCATTCACATTCATACATCGTCTCATACATACTCTTCTGTTATTCTGACTCTGTACATTGTACATGGCCCGACTGAAGCATTTGGTTCACTTGATAGTGTCACGTCTTCCTTGGACTTCCCCGGCTTCTTCTACCTATTTACATTCGCGTCACATATTATGCTTACACTCCTTTCTTCGTACATTCGCTCTACATGCCTAAACCATCTAAGATTTCCTTTCTTAATCTTACTGATTGAGCTTACATCAGCATTGCATTCTTAGTGATAATCCACATTTCTCACATGATCATACATGGTCCTGGGTTTACACACATACTCAGTGATCTCATTTCTACAGCATTCAGTCAGTATCTGTGCCATTCTTAATAATAATTGCACTGTTTATTTGGTTGAATGCATATTTTTTTAAACAGTTGTTTATCAATATTTAATTTTGTTAATGAGGCAATTTTAATTCATTACCTACGTAGTATCCAAATAAAACTCTATGAGAAGCAATAATTTATTTATGGACTCACATAATACAAACGATGTGGGTACTTGAATGTGAATTATTCCAATATTTGATTACATACGTAATTAGTTCTGTTTTTTATGAGTCAATATTATGTGAGTAGAAGCTCATATTATAAATAATGAAACTTGAAATATATAATAACTATTTAAAATATATTTATATATTTCAAGTTCAGTTTGGATAATATTATATGTTCCCAGAAAGGTGTTCACGCACCATCTCTTTGTGGTGCGACTTTAAAAATTAAATAAAAATATGTAAAACAAATCACTTTTCACAAAACCGCAAATATATTTATATTTGCTTATCGCCTGCGCCTACAGGTTTCGCAATTTGGTTAAACTGTTGTTATTTTTTCAAATTATTACAAAAAATAATTAAATTAATATTTTCCAATAGGGAATTTTAATAATTAAAACATGAATGATATTTCTTCGTTTAATTTTAAAATTAACTTGTAATTGATTAGTGGCTAATCAATTACATTTATAAAAAAAATACTAACTACATTTTATCACCTTACCTTCACTGGCTCAAGTGCCCTGAAAGAATCCAGTACAAACTGTGCTGGATGGTGTTTAAATCCATCAATGAAATGGCCCCACCCTACATCTCTGAACTATGCTTCCCGGAAAACACTGGTCTGAGACAGTCAACGCTTAGATCAGCAACATCAGCAGCTGTAGGCAGACTGACAGAACCTATGCGCAAGCCAAATACTAAGTTTGGTGATCGCGCTTTCGGAGTATCTGGGCCGAAGGCTTGGAATAAACTCCCTCCGGAACTAAGATCCATAACAAGTCCAACAGAATTCAGGTCTAAACTAACCTCTTTAAGCTGTCGTACCCTTAAATTAAATATACCAATCCTAAGAGAAAGTCCAGTTATATTCAATTTTTCAATTAAGTCCTAAATCCTGTATCTAAATTTCGCCAATAAACAATTAGATAATGTTAATTAAGTGTTAATCTCAAGTGACCTACCAGGTAAGTATTGTACTGTATATTTTCTCCATAAATAGTTAAGTAATAACGTAGATCACTGTGGAAATGTATTATAAGTTTGTGCAGCGCCCTTGAGGTGTTTTTGCACAGAAACGGCGCTGTACAAGTCATCCAAGTATTATTATTATTATTATCAATCACAAATAAATATTTTAAAAGTTAGTTCTGTTTTAGTAGGTCACCTAGATGTATACCCTCGTGTATAGGTAGGTACTTACCTATTTTAATACGCCAATTAAAACATAAAAAAAAACTTTTTCCCTCCTTAAAAATAAAAGTCTCACGAAATCTGTTTAAAAATGCCTTCAGGGGTTGGATCTTTCTTTACAGTTGACAGCCGTTATTTCCAAGTGTAGAAATACAGCATCCCTTCTAAATCTTTCTAAGAGTTTAAAATAATATGAAACCTCTTTACCATACTACAACTTTTAGACGAAATCGTTAAACTTAGCCCGAAGCTAGTTGAATTATTATGTAATTCTTTCTTGTACAGGGGTTGTACTTTTTTGCTTTGAATCCTCGCGGAGGACAAAGAAACTTTAGAAAACGTCTCCGTGTAATATGAACCCTTTGTTCTCTGATTATCCCATATCCTTTTAGCCCTTATACACACGTCACAGTCTTGACATGTTCGTGCTGCATGTGACATTAGACCAACTGGCATACTGATGTTCTAAAAAATATACAGCAGGTGACAAATTAACATTCTTAAAATTTTTATCAATCAATTATATCTATGAGTAAAAAAAAAACAGAGAAAATTATTTTCTAGGGTCGGTAGAGGAAGTCTTTTGGGTTAAAATATAATACAGCTTCTTAATATATAAAAATAATCCTGCTTATGTTTGTACTAGCAAAACTCGAAAAGTAGTTAACCGATATCGCTAAAAATTTCAACGTTTGTTATTATTTGTATCAGGAGTGTTTAGAAAGTGGTTTGAATGGTAGAATAAGTCGGGGACACCCGAGAAAGACATAATAATGTATATTTATAAATAAGTATCGGCTTCTTTTGAAGTTATTAAGCCAGCCGACACCGCCTACTTAAAACGTGAGTCCTTACCGGTAGCGATTAAAAACTTCACAAATTGCCCACTAAAAGCTCGTAAGTCTCAAGTGCTAGTTGTTATTGGTAAGTAACATTTTTTTCCAGGAATTTAGGGAGTCCCTAAAATACGGGTAGACTTTTTTCGCACATCCTTTTTGTCGAGTTGTGTCATATAAATTTTGAGTAAATTATTGTAATTTATAAATCCGTGAGAATTTGTCAACACATTGCTGTTTGAGAGCACTCAGGTGAAAACCCATCATTAATGACTGGGAAAAATAATTCAATTTGAACGTTTGTATATGAACGTAAAATATCAATTCTACTGAGTGAGTTTGCAGTTTCATCGTGTAAAATATAGAAAAATGAGAAATTTTTGCTCTTGGTTTGAAAAACACTTTCATCTTTAACTATCTCCCTAGTTATCGATGTCATCATTCATATAACACTGAGAAAAGAAAGGGTTTCAAAGAGTTTTTACCTAAAAATTCCCATTTTTTTCAATTTGTGTACGTATTATTTATTATAAAAAAATTTTTTTTTTTTTAAGAAATACATACATGATATCAAAATAACTGAATCAATCAAATATTAATAATAATACACATATCAGCTAGGTATCAGATCGACAACGCCTCGTCTCATTTCACTAGCTTGTCCCGAGTTAGTGTACGTTGCAGTATGGAGTTTCATACAAAGAATCTGAATGGTTCGAGCAGAGGCGATGCTGATCTGGTGCCGGGGAGATATGTGTACGATAATCCTTATTTGCAATTTAGGGCGGCTTGCACCATAAGTTAAATTTGATTTAAATATAATTTTAAACACATTATTTGATTTAAGTCGACTTGGCGTCTTGCACCACAAAATTTAATTCGTTAAATGCGTTTAAAGAACTGTCAAAGTTAAATACCCAAAAGCGGCTGTTTAACTGAGTTAAACG
Source organism: Hesperophylax consimilis (assembly GCF_061612785.1). Classification (NCBI taxonomy): domain Eukaryota; kingdom Metazoa; phylum Arthropoda; class Insecta; order Trichoptera; family Limnephilidae; genus Hesperophylax; species Hesperophylax consimilis. The sequence goes on along the minus strand of NC_142839.1, from coordinate 42,505,461 downwards.
TGTTTAGCCCTACTCGTAAAGCAGTACTGTCAAAAATATTTAGGTTATCTCTTCGATTTCTGATTGTGTTTAAAATCTATCTCATTTTAATTTGTATTCACAATGAACATTTGGGATATGTATTCTGACGATCATGAAGAAATTATGTTATTGAAATTATAAATAACTTAAATAAATTATAATATAGTCAGAAAAGTAACAAGAGAACAAATTTATTTGAAACACTCAGTGCCAAGAAGTTTCAAAGAATATTTCGTCTCAGTAAAGAAATGACATCAAAATGAGGTGCTCGTCACTTGGAGCTAACCAGAGCTAACACTCCTTATCGAGGAGTACTTTGCAAGGTTGTAAACTTCTAATCATACCTACAGCATTCTTATAATACTTTAAAACAATATCATATGTAAAAGAAATAAAAAAATAAAACAAAATTACTCGGATAATTGTATTTTTAATTCCAACAACAGAAGCTCTTTTTGTATTATTTCATCATTATGTCTATTTGCTTTAACTTTTTCTTCATAAAATAAATGAACACACTATTAAACCACACACACAATCACAAAATATTTTGACACTTCAAGTAAAATGAAACATCGTAGCTGTTTTATTTACGCGTAAATGGCGGTAAACACGCGGTAACTGTTTTACCGACGCGTTAAACGCGTTTAACTAAAATTGCCACCGAACTGCGTGGTGCAAGACGCAACTAAACGCATTTAAGTTAAATGTATTTAGGGTCTTATGGGACTTGGACACGGTCAAGCGGCTTGATCGCAAGCACGTAGTTTATTGTCTATGGCACTTTGTGTCAAGCATTTTGACCGTGTACCGAAGCTGGCTTGCAAGCATTGCGCAATTCTACGTGCTTGCGGCGAGGCTTGATGCGAATTTATATTTTTGTGGGAATAGACAAACGACAATAGACAAATAAATATCACGTATCATAAACCATGATATAAATTGAATAAAATTGTTATAAAATAGGTACTTAGTTATTGTTTTTGTGTTCAATTTGTAGAAATCCATCTAATTTAAAAATTCTGGAAGTATTTTAGTATTTTTTAATAATTATGACAGCGGTTTTCAAGGTCATTAATAATCAAACTGTAGAATAAATAATAAATAATAGAATAAATAAATATGGTCATCCATTCGGAGAAAATGTTTGAAATCATTTGGTGCTGTAGCCTGTAATACACTTTGCAAATGCTAATGGGTAAAGCGGTACCTTAACTTGTACCATTCTTGACACCAAATTCGTTTCTTTTTATTATTTTATTCAAACATAAAGCTAACGTAAGAGCCAAGAACGCTTTGTCTTTGACAGATTCCATTTTGCCGCGAGTCACGAAATGACAGGAAGGCATAGAAGTACATATACATAGACCACCACGAAATCACAGGAAGGCGTGGCCATGCTTGACGGAGAGGCTTGATGCGGGCTGTCAAGCCGCTAAGCATAGACAATAATAGACAACAATAGACAACAATAGACAAAAAAACTACGTGCTTGCGATCAAGCCGCTTGACCGTGTCCACGTCCCTTTACAATATATACCTATAGACACGCTATAGAAATCTGAAAGTGGCAAGCAAAAGGTACGTCAATTGGAATACTTTCGACTTTCGTAGTTTTAGTAAAAGGCTACCTTTACACTTGTAAGTTTTTTCCTGTAAGTTGCTCACGTAAGCGACTTACGACAAATTTACCAATGTAAACGACACCATAAGTCACTTACCGTAATTTATACCAAGTTACGGAAGTTTTTTTTACGTAAGTTTTTGACAGGTCTAATCGCTCACGCGGGAATTTACGGCTCTCTCACAGCTTATCAAAACAGATTGATAAGCAGTGTTGCCAACTCGAATTTTAAAGTAGAGCTAGGCGAAACCCAAAAAAGAGCCAAAAAGGAGCTAAAATTTTGAAAGTGACATAAAGCATGGGGGGGGGGGGTTGTTAGAGAATTTCAGAGAAGAAAAATTCGGGGGCGGACTTTCAAAACACAATTATTTTTGATAATATCGAAGTCTTCAGGATATTTTTATTGTTTTTTTTATATTTTTTTTTTGTTAGGCAGCGACTAGTCCTCTAAAAAATCTAAAAATCTAAGCAGTCATCCGGTTCCAGTTCCTGTACCATCGCACTGCTAGGACCGGCTTCATCAGGATTTTTTTCATATACAGCCATTGTTCCAATTTTTTTTTAACGTCTGGGGGAAGTTCATAATCCTCGCAACATTTGTTGTGTCGCCTGAGCCCCGATCGAATTGTTAAAATCGAATTAACAATGTCATTGCCAAGTCTATTTCAAGTTTTATTTTTGACTATATTTAACTGGCTAAAAACTCGTTCCACTTCTCCGTTTGACCACGGCAGAGCAAGTACCGAAACTGCGAAAGAGCTGATTTGATCGATAGGTTTACAGCGCAGTTCACTGTGAGACTTGCGCGGCGGCCTGAAGTGTCGCGGGACTCGGTCGCTCCGAAGTGTGCGTGTAAACGGCGCTATTTTTAGTAACTGTTTACTTGTGCAGGAGTTCGAGGAAACTCTTTTTTTGGGAAGTCCTCGTTATTTTGGAATATTATTGCAAATATATATTTTTTTAAATATTATTTCACGTGAATAGAGCTGAAAAATCTGAAAAACGAGCTAAGAAGCTAAATTACTTTTTTGGAGCTGACGACGTCGATTTAGAGCCAGATCTAGCTCTAAAGGAGCTGAATTGGCAACACTGTTGATAAGTTGAGACGCTTACAGTAAGTTTTGACGTCACTGTCGGGATGGTAAAACAGAAATCTGCAACACTGACAGGTCTTTCTGCCGTTGCTCATCGGGACTTGTTTATTTGTCGCCATGAACAGCTTTATGAAATAATACACTGCAATAATCTATGGAGACTAACATAACATTATTTATCATTAACACAATGTCATCTTTAAAAAATGCCTGCGTAAATGTGTGATAATGATTCTAGTATTCGACTTCACGAACTGACGGATCAGCTATCAAACTTCACAACAAATTAATATCTCCAATGAATGCATACAAAAATGCAATACAAGAATACATAGAAAACATTACCTGACGCCAAAAATCGAAGAGTCACCATTATTTTTTCTAACTAACTAACCATCACGCCGTTTCCCCGCAGGGGTAGGCTGAGAGGACGGACCGCCAAACAACTCGGTCTTGGCACACACTTCTTGCCTCATTCACATTCATACATCGTTTAATACATAGGTACTCTTCTATTATTCTGTCTCTTGACATGGCCCGACTCAAGTATCTGATTCACTTGGTCGTGCCATGTCTTCCTCGGGCGTCCCCGACTTCTGCTACCATTCACATTTGCATCGTATATTCTCCTTACACTCCTTTCTTTGCTCATTCGCTCTACATGCCCAAACCATCTAAGCGTCCCTTTCTTGATCTTACTCATTACGCTTACATCAGCCTTGTACTCTTTGCTGATCTCCGCATTTCTCACACGATCGTACATGGTGTTACACACATACGCCTCAGGAATCTCATTAATTTTTCAGCTGGTGAAATAGCATTCCGAAAACGAGTATCATTCTTTTTAATTAGCGGTCCAACCATTTCCAATATGTATTAGAAGTCAGTTTCTCTAATTTGGATAAAATTAAAGAATTTTCGTTGTTCCTCAATTATTAATTCTGCCGTTAAACGAACGAAATCCCTATCAGTACTTTTTCTTTGAAGCCAACTCCTAATCCAACGCACTCTGCGGGCCCTTACGTTTTTGTTTGACAAAATTGTGCATATTATCGCAGCGGCAATCCGTTGTGTGCGGAAATGGGTATTATATGGGGATCCATGATCTAACCGTACATAAACAAATTTAATCCCTTATCAAATATTACTAACTGACAGCTGTCAAAGTCGGCGGCAACGCGTTGTTGCATGTTGTCAGGAAGCCATCTTACGAAAAATAGAATTACTGGTGTAGCGGTCTCTGTGAGAAGTTCGTAAGTTAAACTTCCAAACAACTTCCGTGAGCATTATTTATGATAAGTTGGATGCATATGTAATCGCTCCTGTGAGTAACTTATCAAAAATTTACGAAAGTCGTAAATTTTACTTACAAGTGTAAACCCAGCCCTAAACTGTCCGCACCGCGCAAAGTCGTGTCGCTACCTCAAGTAAATGGCATAAAAAAAGTTTCAAAATGCCCTCGTGTGCTGTGAGAAAGTGTTTAATTACTTGACAAACTCTAGCAAAAGCCAAGGAATAACATTTCATTTGTAAAAACAAGCAAATTTAGAAAATAGGATAGTAATAGTTGTTTCCATCCGAAGATTTTATGCGTCATAGAGAAAATGCAAGGCCGACTAGAGTAGAGGTCTGGACGCACAAAAGTCAAATTACGAAGTCAGTTCTGTCGCCAACTAAACTTCACTGTTATATAAATAATCTAATAACTCTGTTGATGTATATGCTTGCGGTAAAATAACACACAAATCAGCAGTGAGAAACGACTATAAACAAGAATCGCTGCCATTTGCAAACTGTCGCTGCTATATTATGGCAAGGCACTGACACCTCAAAATCCGTCAGGCGTTCAAGCCCCCTACGCTAGTCGACCTTGAGGTAGTATTCAACGCAACTTTTAAATACGAAAACGCCGCCTGGTCCTATCGTTTATTCCGTTCTTACACATATATATTTTTTTAATTTGTATAATTGTTATACATAAGCAACGTTTCAGAATTTCAGAAATTTCAGAAAAAGAAAAAAAAAATCAAAATTCAGAATTTTCTGGACACAAATGAGTGCTTACTTGCCACATAAATCTATATATATATATATATATATATATATTGTAACGTCATTGGTTCTAAATATGTTCTGAACTTGAGCTAAGACAATGTCAATTGGTTATTAAATCAATAGTGCGATTTGCAAAATATATATTTATGAACATTTTCAGAATAATTTTAATTTTGTTTATATGCAATGCATAAAAAGGAGACCACACAGAACTCTCGCACTTGATAATGACAATATATGTGACATTTTCGTACTTCTCATTATGAAACCAAGCATTTTAGCTGCTTTCTTTGTGATTTTTTTTTATTTTTTTTATAGTGAATACCTTACAAGAGTCCCAACTGCTCCCGTCTGGAGCCAGTGAGACTATGGCATCCCCAGTTGGGGGATGTTGTGAGGCTGAAGGTAAGTGGGGAAGGGAAAGAGGAAGGTGGGGAAGTACCTGGCTATTCAGATCTAGTCACTAAACACGGCTAAAGCCATTTGGAGCAACGTTTCAATTCTGAATGGTGGTCTTACACCAGGGCGATACTGGTAGTATCTTCCACTCTGGAACGTGCCGCAAATATACTATATATTATTTTAATTAATTAATTGTGAAATAACACAAATTAATCAAATAAACTTTATTTGCGCACGCCGGGTTCGAACCCGCGACCTTCGGAATGGCAGTCCAATGCGTTACCACTGGACTATGCCGGCCGTCGAAATTGATTAATATGATATTTATATTTACTATCGAGAATCACACCAAGATCGCGCATTTTACAATTTGTGCTGGTAACAATTTTATTTTCGTTTAACAGATGTTGATGTAGGTACATTTTTTTGTCAACAAAGCACTTTCTTTAGGGTGAATTGCCTAATACAAAAAAAAATGTCATTTATTTTTATTATTATTTATGTGTTATTTTCATACTCATATTTCAAATGAAATAATAGACCCAATTTTTTAACTAACTAAATTTTTTTCTGTCATAAAAGCGTGTAATAAAGAAAATCAATAAAGCAAAAACAAGTTTAGAGGAAAATTTGAATACAATGATTCTTATTTTTGATGTAGCTATTTACTTATATTTCAGTTCTTCAGATTTGTCTTCACACCAAAAACCAGTTCCCTTGTACGATGTTATCATTGATAAATGTCACTAAAATTTAAAAACTGGAGCAAGGACAGTCTTGTTATTTTAGAGATAAAACACTTTAAATTATAACAACATCGGAGGCATTTTTCTATCCACTTCTGATCTACGTCTTCTAAGTTTCTTCCATCTTCTGCATTGATATCTATTTGGTTACCAAATAGATTAGGGACGGTCCTGAGCCAAACGGTCCAAGCCCTCCACACGATCCGACTTGTTGTATTGCCAACCGAATTATTATTATTCCGACGGTCCGACTGGAGAACAATAATAAGATTATTAAATACATGTAGGATTACGAAATATTTTTTAAATATTTATATTGAAGGATCAGTAGGATTTATAGGTCCAGTTAGGAGTTCTACCGAGCCGAACCCTCTGATATGAAAATATCTGGAGTCGGTGAATTATTTTCCCTTTTGATCTCTGGTGAGTTGACGTGTTGTTGATCTTGTATTGTTTTGTATTTATTATGCTTATATAATGCACTTGCATAATGTGGATTGACTAGATGATCATTTATGGAAAAGTGTGTGGAAGGGTTTAGTTTTTCCTGTGGGGAAGATTTAACACGGACATAAAGTCGGAATAAAAAATAAAATTTGGATGATTTTTGTGGCGCCGTTTATGTGAAAAATCACCTCAAATGCGCTGTATATATATTATATTAGCAAGGCAAGGTCCTGGGTTTAATTCCTAGATGCAACCGTATCTTTTCTGATTTTTCTGTTCAAATTTTCGTTTCAGAATCGCTAATTCTATTCAATGATTAAATATTACAATATGAGGTTTTACTCATAAAGTTATCCCAAAAATAAAAATAAATATTTATTTAATGAATGTAAAAAAGGAAGTGGTACCTACCTAACCGCGTTTACCAAACATTTCGAGCGCAAAGCAATGTACGATAATAATACCTACTTTACATGATTATATTATTGTACGCAGATCGTAAATTGCGTACATAAGTACGTAGATTAACTATTATTAAATCCCTTCCAAATCGAGGAAATCACATACTACGTTCGTCGCGTTTGGTGTTACTACGTGAAGGGACTTATTTCACTATGCGATCACGCGCGCTGATGCCGGTGAGTCATTTCAAATCAATTATAATTTTATGCTAGGTAAACGCTGACTTTAACAACCTCGTTGGCTTATAGGGTAAATTCGACAGGATACCTAATAACTCATATAATAGTGCCTACGTATTCAGGGCCGGCCCTACGCGGGCGCAATTGGTGCACTTCGCTCCGGGCGTCGAATTGCCAAGGCGCCAAGGTGTTGATAATACCTAACACCGAACAGCCTTAATATTAAATTATTATTATTTACTGTTATCACCTACCTATGCGTTTACTGGTTCTAACATTTTACTCGACCCAGGCGCCGTTTGGTTCAGGGCCGGCCCTGTACATATTTATCATTGTCAAGGCTACTTTTAAAAATAGCTGGCCTACTCACTATGAGTAAGTTATGTAATGCAAGTAATAAATAATAAGAATAACTAATAGTTAATAGGAGATATAAATTTTAATTAACTGAGTAAGTTATAAGTAATAAATAATAATAATAACTTATAGTTAATAGTAAATATTATTAACGGTGAGAACATTTTCCAATAAATGATTTCCTGGAGAGAAGATTAGCCAGATTTAACAAAAATGTTCAGATCGTACAGTATAATAATAATAATAATTGGATAATTTGTAGAGCGCCGTTTTTGTGAAAAATCACCTCAAGGGCGCTAAACCTGTATGTACCTATTACCTACATCTAATACTAGTAGATCATTAATTTTATTTAGAAACCCTGTAACATATGGAAGAGGTGAACATTGGTGCATAATCTAGATTTCAGGTACCTTATTAGATCCCACGAGGCTTCCCCCAAGGACTCCTGCTAGGCACTATTTTAAATTGAGCTAAATCTGTTTCCAGTTTGGAAATTTCCTTTAATCAATCGATATCGGGATTTTATTGGAAAAGTTTGCAAATAAGCATTGAAAAAGTAGGTGTAGTCTAAAACTGTTGTCTTCTGCACCGTGTAACACTCTACCGTAGCTCTGTTGTTTTGTGTGCCTCTGGGGTTGCGTTCACCGCTTTTACAGTGGTACCTGCTTATCACCACAGTAGGTAAGAGATGTTAGGTACGTAATTTGTTATTGATGGTGATATAATGGCTGGTCATGGATAAAAATATAATCTAGGCGATAATGTCGATACCGCGATTTGTACCGACACCTGATGTCACCTTATCATGAAAGGTTACCACCTACATTCAGTGTTAAGGACTATGATTTTTATTAATATTCCTTGAACCATGAACTTGTACGTGTTGAAGTCATAAACTTGACAGTGAAAAACCTGTTTTTTATAAGTATGTAGGTGCTAGTAATACTGCCAACTCATAAATTAATTACACGTGTCTACGTGCCATTTTCTACCACTAGGGGTATCACATGTAATTATTCGGTAGAAGACTGACCTTTAATGGTACTTTTCAAGTTGTGCGCTAAGGATTGCACATGTCTTGCGTAAGATCAAACTTATAGACACCGGGATTAGGTAAGTAGATTTTACGTTCTGTGCTGGACCTTGAACCCTGTACCTGAAGTGGCTTCTAAACTTTTCGAATCCATACTTTGCGCTAAGAAGTGCTTGAGCCTAGTTTGGTTATCTCGGCGGTTTAGCGGGTTTTAGTGCGACCGTGAGTACCTACTCGTGGATCCTCTTGGGGGCAATGAATGATGACATTTGACGATCGATTGTCCGTCCTTCAAGCTATATCTCATATTCATTACGTCATTTGTCATTAAATTTAGCACCTTTGGCCAATGCAACCATATCAGTAACTGTGGTTTACTTTATTTTAACTTTAATTTGCTTCCTTATTATTCAATTTATTGCTCTACATTTTAAGGTGATGCCCAGCATGCATGCGATCATATCTCGTTAAGTTACTTTATATTTTTTAGAGTGTTTATAGTAGTCGAAGAGATAGGTCATACGTGATGTAATCATTCTAGTAGGTATCTTCTGTCTCATTCGTTTTCATACAGGACGTGTGAGAAGGGATGGGACGATTGTCGATGATGGGCGTACGACATCTCTCTGGGTCTGTTATATCTTTCGCATCCATATTATGAATTCCGTTAGTATGCATTGATCTAAAATATTTGTTTTTAGACTCACTTCTGTGTAATTTATAAAAAAGGAATTAATAGCAGAAAGTTCGTGAGACGTTTTTTTATTGTAAAATTTTTTTAAGCCTGGTATTGCTTTGAAACGTTTCACCGTAGTATATTCCCGCCTAGGCACGAGTGTAATAATACTGTGAAATTCTTATCAAAACTTGAAGAAAGAAATTTAACACGGTGTTTATTGTTGTCGCTTGGTGACAATGGAACCTTGGTACAGGACAGAAGGAGAATGGCGCAATTTATACAATTAAATTTATAAAACCACTGGTAGTTACTACCCGGCTTCACCTGAGTTTCAACATGGCTTTTGTGTTTCTTTTCTTATTGAACACTTGGGAAATTTGGAACGAACAATATTAGTTAAGTGAATATTTCAAGGCTTCATAGCTCATGATGGAAACGATAATTGTTACGCAAAAAAACTGTGCTAATTTTGGAATGCAAAAGCTCTCTTTTAGAGATGTTTTAGTTTTAAGTGGGATAAACAAACAAAATATCTGCTTTACAGTTAATTTACTTTGTGGTTTTGTTTTCAAATTGATCACCGTGTGTTTTAAATAACTGCTAAACAGTAAAAATGTTGCTAATTGTTAAAAAAATGTTAACTAAAAAGAATACAAGATATTATTCTTCAGAAAACTCATCCTCAAAGGCACATTTCCGATCAATATCGTCTCTCAAATATCCTGTTTCAGATGTCAATCTCGAAATCAAGATTGGGTCCAAATGTTCCTCCTAATATCCTCTTACTAAAATTTTAGCAAAAGACATTCTTCCCACTGAGACATATCCAATTACGATAAAAATGAGACAGCTACCGTTTCTTGCAAACATTTCTAAGAGACCCTTCACTACCATAAAACAGCGCGATAGCTTTGTGATTTTCAATACACAAGTACCTACGCAAGGTTCGTTCGGGCTTACATATACAATTGATGTGTTTTCTTGAAATCGAGCTTTTGTGTTGAAAAAAATCTAAGCGTAGTGGTACAGAATCGAGCTTTTAAAAATGTTTTGTCAAATTTTAGGCTCGATGGTGAAATTGTTAGTGCTCTGTTGTGTTGTAGGTCTTATATTTCTAAGAATGATATTGCTTATTGAAGAACCCCACATTGTTAAAATCACTATGGAATTGAAACTGAGATAATATTGATTTGTCACACTCCTAATTGTCATCAAATGCAGGCCCGGATCAAGGGTTGGACAACTGAAGTGCCGGTCGCAGGCGCGTTATCTGAAGGGAGCCAAAATCATTTGTTCGAAAGAGTGACTGTTGCTTTATTAAATTATGAAACTAAAAACTCTACACGGATAAAAATGATTATTGCTAATTTATTAAGAATCTCTTAAAATTATTGGTAATCATGTTGAAACTGGATTGCAGGCCATTTCCTGAAAAACTTTTAGTAAATTCCTAACATATCAGAACACGTGTTCATGCACCTGAATTTGCCTTGATAATATATTATGACGAATTTCGAAAACACTAGGAATTTTACGAATACGTGTTCAGACATCGTGATGATATATTTGTATTTTACTAAAAGTTTATCAGGAAACCTATCGATTAATTCGTAAAGGGTCTACAATCCCGTTTTTAATCGGATAACGAATAATTTGAATAGATTCTTTAAATCGGCATTACTCATTTTTCATGCGTCACGGTGTACCGACATTATTTTAAATTTGGGTGAGTTTTTTCTTGAAGATACCGCACTGGTTTAAGTCCATTATAAGTCGGGCAGAAGTTAAGATACCTTTTTGGTTTGCATTTATGTAGATAGCATTCTTTATTCTATACTCATAATAAAATGCAACTTGTTTCCTTTGTACTTATACCTACCTTAAAAATTCTATAATGTATCACTGAACTACCGGATGTCTTCGTGGTAGGGAGTCTATTGTTACAATTACCTAAAATTTGTCAAGTGAGTCATGCAACGAGGACCTTTTATTCTACAACCATAATGAGATCAGAAGGTCTTAGTCTTTTGTAAAATTAAAGATAATAGGGTTCATAAAAAAGGATAAATGTGTTCTTGAGTTAGTGAGTCGTTTACAAAAATAATATATTAATATCTGAAAATAACAAATAACTTATGTAGGCTACCCACAGAAAATATCTTAGTATTTCGGGGAAACATTTCATTCCGAAGGTCAGCGCAGTTCTTCCAAAAAAACTGAAACTTATGTATCTACATATTATGTGCAAATCATCCAATTATTAATATTATAATTTTTATATGAAATTAAAAATATACATGGTCGCGTGCCTGTGGCAAATCTTTTAATTTTTGCAAGAGATTGCAGCTAAAAAAAGGCTACTCGTATTACCTATTTATCATATTTTCAAACAAATATTAGCTCTTTAAATTTGTGTAAAGAGACTCAATTAGACTTACAATAATCAGTCTAATCAGATAGACTGTACACACAGGAAGGTAGGTAGGTATGTATGCTTGCAACGTAAATATGTAAAATTAAAATGAACGTGTTAAACAGAGACGATATAATTGTTTTTTTGTACTTGTGTGGTTCTAAATCATATTCGCAAGATCGTGACAAGGAAGTTTACAGTTTGATTTACACCAAGTCTAACGTTTCATTTTTTTAAATATGTAGGTTAAGATGATTAAAAAATGTTTTTTATGGTTTTCTGTGGGTCATTCTTTTATTTATGTATTATGTTTCCGTACGTCTAATAGCTTACACACAGTAGATATTATCCTACTGTGACAGTAGGATAATATACTGTGGTTTTTAAAAACTTATATCGGCAGAATAGGTATTTAACTAATTCACTTAGGCGGGTAATTTTATAGGTGCAAATTTATACCACTTCATATGTAGGTACTAGAATGCTAGCACGGGTATTTGCAAAAAATCACTGCCTACTCTGAAATCGTGAATATAAACCTTATCTTTATGCCTTCAAGTTATCAATATACTTAACATAAAAGTGCCTTTGGATTTAGTCAATATACCTGCGATGGCTTAGTGAAAAAAAACATTTATGAATTTATGGCAGGTGTTGCGATAGCAAATTGTTATTATTGTTCACCTTGTTTTTACAATTAATACTAACTCAAATCAATCACAAAGGCATTGAGTTTTCAAATATAAATCTATTAACTAATAACTTTCATGTGTGTGGCTTCATATTACGTTGCTTGCCAATAATGCCAATGTCTTTGTACATTTTCCGCACATCACCAGTGAGCAATAAGATACTTGTAGCAAATCAGGATTTTGCAAGAGTTTATCCGACAGGTAATATTCAGTATGCAACGAAGAAACTATGATCGCATTGACCTGTGTGGTGTTTGTGGCATATTCTGGCAATTTGTGAAAGCGCTGCTAAACATATACTGAAATAAGTTAAAGAAAAATCCTAAGAACTATATTTCCATTGTTTTATTGTTGAATATTATCATTATTGACATAATAAACAAGTTGTTTTTCTCCTCTTTTTAGTAATACAAGCCCGCACCGTCAACGAAGCGAACATAGAGGCGGCCGACAGAGAGTCTCTCCCCAGCTACACCATAGTCTCCGGCCTGCCGAGCTACGACGAGGCACTTCAGCAGCTTAAGATAGTCCGCGAGAAGCAAGCCCGACAGAAGCAGGCGGAGGCCTCGGCAGGGGACTGGAGTCCACACACGCCGCCCACTCCGATGACTAAACTGTCAGTGACAGATCTCTTCCAACTCTATATGGCCGCTGGAGCCGTCCCAAACCAAACAGTACCACCCACCAACGCGGAAATCACTGCAGAAAACAAATCCTAACGAAGACTGTCTGACAGTAAAGTTGTGTAAAAATTATAATAGGCTACTATGGTGACCCCACACCAACCGTTTTAATTTTGTGCCACAAAATTTCGTGTGCGGGTACACTTTTAAATTTTTTATGGTAGAGGTGAAACGAACACAGTGATTTAAAAAAAGACAATTTGTGTGATATGAAAACTAAGCACTATTTTTAATATTTAATACAGTGGAGAGCTGTGAATCAATGAAAATCTAATAATGTCTCCACAAACAAGCACTTTGAATTATTAGTGTTTGTTCGGCATCGCTAGGTGAAAAAAATTACCCCGTGCCACTTAAGTGCTGTGTATTTACCTGTTAACAGGTCTGTTATAATTATAATTGTAACCAAATGGATGTTATTTTTAAACTTACATTGTGGGAAGATTTTGGACTTAATTGATTATATTTTGTATGAATCGACAGAGCACGAATGTGATAAAAAAATAATGCAACTTGATGTAAACTTGTGAAAATTATTTGTTAGAATTTCTTTAATGTTGACTGAGAAACTAACATTCCGTTCATGTTATGGTCAATTTTAACCGGATTTTTTTTGAAAATACCTGACAAATTGTTTTATACATATTACTCCCAGAAATCTTCCAAAATTCATATTTGCTACATATTATGTTAATTTCGATGAAGAATAGATGTCTGGGTCAGTGTTTAATTTTATAATAATGTGATTTTAAGATCTACCTAAGTGTAAATATCTAAAATAATGATGTAAATTAATTAAGAAGACAAAAATGCATTTTTAATGTTCAATCATTTGAGTACCTACCTTAAGTACTAAATAACAATAAAATGTGAATAGGTGGGGAGGTACGAGGTACCGTACCTTCCGACAGAATAATATAAATTATATTTGATGTAATAGTATTGTTGTATTGTTGATACCTTTATCAGTATGCGGAAGCACTTGAAATAATATAATACTGTGCTCATAGTATGTTACATACTTATCCATGTGTTTTTATTTATTACCTTTATTATTATGAAATTGTTTTTCACACAACCTTATCGCCTACGCACACAAGCAAGTATTTAATTTAAACAAGGTTGCTCGATAACGGACTAGGTCCATTTGATTAAAGCAACCCACCGATCTAAAGTATAGTACATCACTTTTTAATGTACAGTATACTTTCTAAAGTATAGTACATCACGTTTTACATTAATTGAATCAAAAAGGACCATTCGTCAATATAATTTATTTACGAAACAATTTCACCCCAATCTTTCTTTTGATTCATAAAATTTCTTAGTAATTTTCTCTGTTAATAATTGAACCCATTTATTTATTATTTTTTAACGATAAACTAATGTTTATAAGACAAGGTTTTTATGCATAGCAAAAGGGATAATAAATTATTACAAGCAATAATTAGTGAAATAAAAATATAATAATATTTGACAAGTCAAAATATTTCACCAACAAATGTAGATATAATATATCTCGGCGCCATCTAGTGGGAAATTTAAAAGCCTTTCCCACAAAAATAAAGTTGGTTGTTTACAGGTGAAAAAAAAAATAATAAGCGGTAATTGTTGATTGAAGTACTAGTACATATTGAATTATTTGGCGTGGTGGAAATAAGCCGACGTGGCTCAGTGGTCCAGAGCGTCTGACCGGACATCAGAAGGCGCGGGTTCAATTCCCGTCGGCGGCATTTATTTTTACTCGGGAGATATTTTCAATTTGTATTGATATTACAGGCGACTAATTATTGCTTACAATAACCATTTATTTATCTTCAATAAATATAATTTATTTTTCCCCTTATACTAATTTATTAAAAGATTGTAAAAATGCAAGTACTTACCTACCGTTAAAAGAAAATTAAATGCGGTACGAAATTAAAAATACGTGTTGCTAAGAGTCTTCAGAAATTAATTTTAGTTTCATGCAGATGGTTTAAATAAAAGCGGCAAGGTTTATTGCCATCTATCAAAAAATCACTTAACTAAAAGTCAATGTCGATAACAAAAATTCCTTCTTAGTTTTACTGCCATCTGTGTTTTCGTCAACAAACTGTTATGGGAGATAATTTTAAAATGCTGCCAGACGCTTGCAGAAATACATCGAAAAGATATAATTAAATTTGATTATTAAAAACGACAAAATCTTAGCTTGGATATTTAGAGCTTTTTTTAGATTACCCCCACACAGTAGGCTCGGAGGACAATAATATCCCTAAGGGCCTTTGTCATTTTTGAGGATGCTGTTTGGTGTTTTTTTTTAAGGATAGGAAGTTCTAGGAAGGAAAAATGTATGAGTGTAAAATGGTGCAAGACGATGGGTTGAGAGGTCAAATGGTCTCCTCAAACAAGCCTTTCCCGTTACGGCCCTCCACGCAGCTGGTGGGTAGGCATCCACCATCAAGACCTGAACCCACCTCATCCGATGAACCCGAGCACCCCTGCTAAGTTACCAAACGTAGCACAACACTTGGGATGACCTGTGGCAGAGGTGTTGGTTATCCAATAAATGATTCCCTGGGCAACGGTACCCACCCACCATTCAATTTGGTTGATTTATTTAAGAAAAAAGTTTTTATTTGTTATCTACATTTATTTATGACATAAGATTAAGAGCCAGTCTGGCAGCACTATTTTCAAACACGTTCGCCATCCGTCAGATTTGTTCCGCGGTTTCCTCAGAATTTCCCGGGCTCCGAACGTCAGTGATTCAATTCGATATTTTGTCGAAAGTAACTGAATAATTGTTATATTGTGCATGTAATGGGAGATAGCGACTGGAGACCGTTTGTGTACGGAGGGCTCGCATCCATTACCGCCGAATTTGGTAAGATTCTTTGACCTACAGTTAACCTATGTGCATACGATGTTCTATGGAGGGGGGACGTCAAGACAAATCCACGTGCTGTTGGGAGTCTCGTCCTGATACATAATACGATATGATTCACAGCTTTCGTATGGCGTATTGCGTACGTTCAAGTTAAAAATAAATCATGAATGGAGTTATATTTAGATTTGCATGACATTCTGTATTTACTTTGTAGAAAAATAGATAATTCAGCGAGCTGCGGTGAATCAGTCGCCGCTGTGACGCAAATGTAATGAATGATTTATTTATTTGTTTATTATTTTTTTTGACTCACTGTTGTCTATAACATAATATCACAACGAAATGAGAAAAAAGTAGAAATGACAGTAAATACACAATTTGAATAAAGCAATGATAATGGGCCAAAAATGTAAATGGAAAGATAATGTTAAGTCAAAGATTGAATAAGGTTTTGATAGTCATTGATTTAGGTCTTGCTCAATCAAGCAGAAACGTACAAAAAAAAACGTACGTAAAAGTACATTTGTGTTAAGGCCAAATGAAGAAAATACCATACTTGATAAAGTGACGTTTTGTTTAAGGCCAAATGAAGTCAATACCATACTTGATAAAGTGACATTTTGTTAAGGCCAAATGAAGACAATACCATACTTGATAAAGTTACGTTTTGTTAAGGCCAAATGAAGACAATACCATACTTGATAAAGTTACGTTTTGTTAAGGCCAAATGAAGACAATACCATACTTGATAAAGTGACGTTTTGATTTTGTGTCAACAAATCTAGTACATAGAAGTAATATCCAAAGACAAAATGAATGTATAAGGTTGATACTGCAATTATTGCAGTGCTTCGTGATGTGCGTGGGCACAATTCTTCGTCACTGCAAGGGCTCCTAAGGGTTATGTGTGCAGAGGAGTAATGCAACTTTACCATAGAGAATATTACTAAGTTTCTTTGCATAGCAATTGATAAAAATATAATAATATTGCGGTGTATGTTGTTCTAGCTGTTGTTATTATTTTTTTAGGAACGTTTCCGATCGATACGACAAAGACTCGGTTGCAGATACAGGGGCAGAAGTTGGACGCAAGGCATGTTCAGCTCAAATACAGTGGCATGACAGACGCCTTCTTGCAAATATCCAGGCAAGAAGGTGTCTCTGCTCTCTATTCCGGGTATGTACACAAACAAACTGTAAACATTGTTAACAACTCAATTTTGGAATGATAAACAACAAAATATTATTTGTTTCTCTGTTACGTAAAACATAAACAGTTCATAATCTTATAATAAACTTATAGTGGTGTGCTAATTTTTATGAAGCTCCCAATAAAATAATTTAATTAAACTAGTAGTTCTGTGAACAGTAAACCTAGCGTCCAAAAAGTATGTTTCTAATTTTCTTTATTTTAAATTAAACCAAAATTTCCTCTGAAATCTTAAGATTTATAAAATTATATTGAATAAAATTTATATTAAATACCCACCTACTTAATTAATAAGCATGTAGATTTCACATTTGAAAAATAATCTTTACTGAAACATATGACTGATGCAAAATTTTCGCTATGCTTGTTTTTTTCAAAATAATGTTTTTGTTAATTGTACTGTCTTACCAGATAATGTGTTTATATATTTTTAATAAAAAATAGCGTACAATCCACCATAAGTATTTTCCCCAGAATAGCTTCTTACTTTCAGAGAAATGATTTTTTTTATCTTGCCCATCGGCTACTGCGGCGCACGACAGGTTAAAACGGCTACCATCTTGAAACTGGAATGTAAAAAACTAATTTACAAACAGATGAAATGCCAAATGGTTGAGTTAAAACAGGACTTTGCTATGCTCAGTCAATAAACTTAGCTTTTTGTTAATTGTTTAGCTTTGAATTGAGGCAAACTCTTTAGTTATGTAATTATTAAATAGGTTTGTGGGTTTCTTTGAATTTCTGGGTATTCTATTTATGTATAATAATTTTAGACAGTGGGAAATTAATATTTTTGGTTGGACTTACCTGGTGTTGTAACATTATTAATGCTGTTGTTTTCAAACAGTTGTTAATGTATCATGCTCCTACACATTTCTAATATTAGCTTTGCATCGCTGAATAGGAGAGTTCTTCACATAATAGTGTTATTTTTTTCCATGCAACGGAATAGATATTTATTCAGAATACGAAACAATAATATAATAATATTTTATGAGGCATCCCTTGAAGTTTATTTTCATTTTTTTGATATTGTTAATTTGATGTATAATTCCGTTGTTTAACTCTTGACAGGCCAAGATGCCAAATAAAACGTCTGTAACCAAGTGGGTCTTCCGTCAACCCCATGCATTTTTCTGTCTTATGGGCTTTTAAACTATAAAAATCCCAATTATGTATTCAGTCAATTATTTATGGTAACTTATGTATTTGTGCA
Organism: Hesperophylax consimilis; assembly: GCF_061612785.1. Lineage (NCBI taxonomy): Eukaryota > Metazoa > Arthropoda > Insecta > Trichoptera > Limnephilidae > Hesperophylax > Hesperophylax consimilis. The sequence goes on along the minus strand of NC_142839.1, from coordinate 42,487,273 downwards.
GGAATACGTAAAACACTAAAATGATATGTCAAATATTTAAGCTACTATAAGGAGGATACTAATTTTGGGTACTACCTACTCCCGCACTTGGCTGCGGGATAGTTAACGGTTATGATTTTAATGTATTTTTTCAATTCAACTGGACCAGTTTTATCCTGATATGGGCATTGTCAGACTTGTTCGTTTTCAACTAAAGTAAGAATATTATAACATCAGCTCAGGGATTAATATTCTGAGTATTTTCCACTACTATAAGTGCATCAGAGTATATTGGAATTTTCTGAAAAATTAAAATCATGAGGCTAGCTTATAAAAAAAATGGAAATCAATTTTATTTATGGACTGACCCAGATGTTGTGCATTTCCTTGCTTGCCTGCTAAAGATGCTCATAGTATGGTGAAACCAGTCTATACTCTTTCCCGTTACAGGCAGAGTACACAGAGCACATAAATATAATATTTTAGTTTGATATGACGTTAATTATAAATTTATTCTGCATTATTCTCATAATTACTTTAGCCATGAAAATCTCTCCAGATTATTTTGATACTATAATTTTTTCATTGCCATTATCATAAAAGCTGGCTTATTGGATCAATTTCAGTTACTATACTATCAACCAGGAAATATGATTGTTGATTACGTAATCTGACACTTCAAATTCCATCTGTTGTCCTTAGTGGAAATTGTGGTTTCCAACTGTGATAATATATTTACTGGGTAAACACATTAAAATGCAATATTTCATTAGTTCATTTTATGAGCAAATTTTCACTTCCCAGAATAATATTGTGTGTAAGTTTAAAAAAGTTTCATGACGTTCATTAAACTATCCCATATAATATTATGTATTACATTATGTTGTCAGAACTGATTTCAAAACAACATAAAATCTTTCGTGAACAACATACGATACAGAAAGGAAAATTCAATAATATAAACATTGCCTAGTAAAAGATAAATAATAAATTGTATTATGTGACTACTAATCTGTTAGGTATATTGATAACTTGGTTTATTTTAGCATTAATAAATTAATTCTTTCCGCATGCCCAATGTGTGTATACAGAATGACAGGTGACTGTAATTCTTGCATGTCTTTTACACTAAATGAGCATTCATGTTTTGTACGGATTATTTGTGAGGCGTATTATGTGCCCAAAGGCGAGGGTATTTATAATTTTGGCAACATTGGCGTAGCCAGCTACTGCATTTGATGGGTCAGGACAATTAAACCATAATTTAATGGAACGGAAATTATGATATCGACGATGTCAGGCGAGTGTAAGGGAGGCAGAGTGCTGGGCTATTTGGCTAAATGGAACATTCGTTTCCTTTCAAATTTGTATGGAAGGCACTTCTATTGTTATTTTTTATTCTATGCATCACAGTTAAAAAATAAATGCAAACTAATCACGATAAATTATTAGGTCTCAAAGGTTACAGATTGCGGTGTCATCGCTGGCGGACGGCAGCGCGGAAAATTCAAAATGTTAATATAATATCATTTTGAATTTTATAGGGGGGTTGTTTGAACCCCCAAACCCCCTCCCCCTACCCCTCTGGGTATGCCTCTGATGTTGGATTTCCTAAAATTAATCCGAAACGCATTGAGCACACACCTAATTACCATAAACATTGGCTTACTTTACAAATTAAAGCAATTAAATCTGCAGCCTTCTTATTAAATAATGAATGGGGTGTGTTATTTATTATTATTTATTTTTAAAATTAATTGATTACTTGAAGTCTTAATTCTACGTTTAATTGGTTCATTCCAGAATCTGGCCGGCGGTGTTACGGCAGGCCACGTACGGCACCATCAAATTCGGCACCTACTATTCGCTGAAGGAGCTCCTCGCCAAGCACCGGGGGCCCGAGGTGTCTGAGTCGGTGTGGGGCAACGTGTTGTGCGCCACCGTGGCGGGGGCTTTCTCCAGTGCCATCGCCAACCCCACCGACGTAGTCAAAGTTCGCATGCAGGTCAGCATTTGTTTTATTCATCGTCGTCGTCAGTATTCATTGGTTACTATGTTCCACCCCTTGCAGTGATCATCAATAATGAAATTAGTATTCTCAACTTAACCTAACCTAACCTAGTCCAACCCCACTGACGTCGTCAAAGTTCACTGAAGGTCGGCATCTTGTTTTATTCATTAACAGTATTATTTGCTATTATGGATCCAGTCATGAAAAACTAAAGTTAATGTTATTTTTCACAGTTCAAGTGGAAGATACTCTGGTATCGTATCCAGTATCTCCCTGGTGATAGTCCACCATCCAGAATCAAAATGTTGCAAGAAATAACTAAGCTTGTTTTTTATTATTTTTTAAATGTGAATACTGTGAGATGACACGGTTGTTTTGCAACACCTCAACAGGTCAGAGAAAAGATCTTGGTTCTCCTGTCTGCCATTTGAATACTTATGATTCTTTATTTTAGCTATGTTTAGTACTTTCCATCCTTCTACAACTCAATATCTAATCTATTACAATGATTTACATGCGTGAAGCATGTCCTCTCCATATATTTTTAAAACTTCATATTTTGATTGTTTGAGGTGATAATTATGACGATATCAATTAACTACTGTTTTTTTATAACAGCAGTTTAGATATAGTGTAATCTCTAGCTGTTGAGTTCCTTTGTTGTCATGCTTATGTCTTATTAGCACAAAACCATTAGCCATTAACATGTTGCATGTGCAAATTAATCATCATTTTATTACTGGATATTTCCAAATCAATGCTCAAAACGTAATTCGTACTAGACTTATCTTGAGAAAATTACAACATGGTTACATTTTTATGTATTTCCTTTTAGCAAATGTTCTGAATGTTGATAAACATCCACCAATTTCACTTTGAACATAAATTTTTTCATGCAATCAGCTGATGACTTGATGATCGTTCCTAACCACTTTTAACCAGTATGAAAGATAAAAAATCACCTTTTATCTACTGTATTAATGCAATAAATTTAATTGGATAGGAATTTCTTTGTATATAACCCATTATTATGTTATCCGCATATTCTCTCATGAGGTTGTTCATAAAGGTTATCATTTAAATATAACAATAAGAAAAAATTATTAACTTGTTTATATAAAAATAATTTAAAGCAGAATAATAAGATTTGGACTTGGAATCAAACATAACAAGATGCTACCAATCATACAGATACTCGACACTTGGCACCGGCAGCAAGAAAACCTTGCGAAGTGGAAAGACGGACTGTCTGAACCATTTTACTTAAAAAGTGGTGTCTGACAGGGAGGATGTATGTCTCCAATAATATTTAAGGTATACATGGATGAAGATGAATTTACTCACTGGTTAAACCAGAGGTTCCCAAAGTGGTCTATATGCACTCCCAGGGGTCGATATCGGCTTGCTGGGGGTCTATGCCAGCGATAAAAAAATTTGGGGGTCCGCGAGATTCAAATGGGGGTACATACGAGCGGACCCCCATTTACCTCAACTCAATATTAGGAGTTCCGTAAATGACACAATACACCTAACACAAATAACACAGTTTATGTAATACTAATAATAGACTGAGAAATTACTTATTTGATATTTGTATGTTTATATATCGTAAAGTTCTTTTCTCGTCAGAATTAATATATTGAACCAAAACATTCCACATTGGAAGCCGCGAATTTTCCTAGTTCCCCAACTTGTTTTTGAAAAACGTCCAGGGTAATAATGACGTTCAACATTTAGATGTACTTCATACAGACTTCAAAACTATGTTTGAGGACATTTTGACTGTGGAAATGGAATGTTGAAAAATCGGATATCATATGACAAGAAAAACTGATTGCAATAAGCGCTAACAAAGAACTTAAGGGGCAGTTCTGTAGAGCCAGCTACAGAAAGAAATTCCCATTGCTTATCCTGCTCCATTTTCATTTGGTGTAATACCACAGAAGGGCGCCCCTGTCTACACAATGCAAAAATAGATGAACTATATCGCCACCCGGTTGTAGGGCAGGCAAGGGAAGGGAATCTTTTTACGAAACAAATAAATGATTATCACATGGGACGTTAATAGTTTTAGGAAAATTCAATATTCCGCAGGCAGGGGGTCTATGGAAAAAAAATATTTGGCAAGTGGTCTACTAATTTCCTCACATTCCAGATTTTTTTATCATTATCATATATTTGATTTATAATTATGAATTACGAATCATTTATTTATTATTTTGCTGAAATAGCTCAGTGTTGTGTTCCTGCAAAATTAGATGTGTATTCTAATAGGTTTTGTTATTTTTTCAGGTGCTTGGGAAGGGTGCTGATCAGAACTTAGCGAGATGCTTCCAAGAGATATACATGAACGAAGGGATCAGGGGATTATGGAGGGTAATTTAATTTTTGCTTATGTTTCTTAATAAAATATACTGCAACCACCGCATCATGTGATACATACTCCGTCCCATTCCAGCAGCTCCGTATGGATGAGACAGTGTGTGTATCACAAGATCCGTTGTGAGGTGTGGCAGTGTGATCAGTGGCGACGTGCGATACACATTCCGTCTCATTCCAGCAGCTCTGTACGGATGAGACATTGTGCGTATCACAAGATGCGTTGTGAGGTGTGGCAGTGTGATCCAACGCAAACTGCAGAACAGCAAAATGACATTTACATTTTTACTTCAAATATGCTCAAGAATCGGCGAGTGGCGAGCAGTGAGATCTATTGTCTCTGATAGAAGCTTTCTTTCACAAGTTCCCGCGATTGGTTGGGTCAATTGTGAATGTCCCCGACTTTGGCATCTTCGGTCTATATGCGCGCCATAGAATAAACGAGATGGCACTATCTCTTTCGTCTCAGTAAAAAGTATGTACCGAAGAAAGCTTAGGGACGCTTAGATCATGGCCGTGAGGGCGACAGCACGATGAATATTACATGTTTTAAAGAAATGGTGACACAAACATATGTCGGTTTTTCATTTTACACGCTTTCCATGCGTGGAACAATGGTTGTTTTTAAAGTGTAATTCGGGAAAGGTTTGGAATAATTCTTTATTTTATCGATGTAGAATAAAGCTGTATCTGTATCTCTGGATACTGCGGACGGGCATTTCAAACTCTTATTTAATTTACTTTAATGTTGTGCACAACTACATTAAAACGTAATCTATTAAAAATAATTTGCCATAAGTACATGGATTGTGTAGTTATTTTCAATTTACTATATTAACATAATATGTGTTTCAAGCCGTGGACATTTTTCGCAATATCAAATAAAGATTAGTCACATTTTTTTCAAATGACCCACCATGCCTGGATCCCTAGAGCTGCCTCTGGAGTTACGCATGATGATTTTTAATTGTTTGATCAGCTCTATCAAAAATAGATTTACGGTTGCGGTAGAGAAAATGATAAATTACAAGACCTGAAAATTTGTTTAAGAGTTAGTTGTTTTAAAGCAATATAAATGAGATAAGGCTGTGTACTTTTGGTTTTCCTGTGTGTGAAATGAATGGATGCAAATATGTAAGATTCTTCTGTTTAATTATATAATGATCATCGTAATATATCATCTTCTTCTTGTCATATTCCGATCGTAGACCGATCGCTTTGACAAGGTGCTTCCTGGCATCTCTGTCCTGTGACACTTTAGCAGCCTCTTTCCATTAAAGGCTTAGCCTCTCCTCGCACAGTCTCTAGCGTTGCATAGCATTCTTAATTAATTTCAATTAAATCACCCAGTCAGAGAAATATTCTCGGGTCTAACTGAGGAGTGGGGTGTGGGGTGTGGGGTGTGGGGAGCGGGGAGCGGGGAGCGGGGAGTGGGGAGCTAATCTATTTACTTACACAATATTTAAATAAATAAATATTATTTACTTGTAGTTACATTATAATTGCACAAATAGTAGGAACGTCTAGTTACAAAAATATCATAAATATTGTATTATAAAATCAGTGCAAATACCTAGAAAGTAGCGACGGAATAGCGAAAGAATATACAGTGAAACTAACATAACCTGTTGAACGCCAGAGTATAAAACAGAAAAATATTAGAGGAACCTAACGTTTTATTAGCCCAAACGATGCTGATTTTGTTTTCATACGTTTTTCAAAGCATTAAGGTCAAAATCGCATTACAAATTATTCTAATAAGAATCATATTAGAATGCTCGAATGTTCTCCAGAGACCCATCGGCGTTCCACAGGTTATGAAGAATCACCTTAACTCTTTGCACGCGGCTGTATCAACAGTTGATACGGAAACTTTGACGGCCGATATTCCAGCGCTCTTTCATCATAAAATTATTTCTTGCTCACTTGGACATTCGTAGAACTATCACGATGCTGACATCTACAAGAATTTCTCACAAATAAAATTGTATTTCATAAAAAAAGATCGATAATCAAGTGCACCTCTTCGCGCCTTTTAGTCCTTTAGTTTACATTTTTGTCAACAGATGGCGTTAGTACTAGTATGTCATTCATAACTTTTCATAACTAAAAATGATAAGTGATCATGGTGTCCCACTTGTGTCTATCAACGCAGTGGCCTAAGTACACACACGCCGAGTGAATGGCGGGACCACATTCAAAAGATATGGTACGTCTTTGTACGAAATTTTATGTTTTTGTTTTTATAAACATCTAAGAGTGTTGACACACGAGGATTTATTTTCATACTCTGGAGAATAATCTGTTCTGTCTATATAGTCCAATAAATCATGCTAGAATGCTATAATTTGACATTTAATTGCTTGCATAGGTATTTGAAAATATGTACCGCGTACGGGTATAGATAAAACGGAGCAAATTAACGCGTTCAAAAGGTTAAACTAGTGTCACAACACCTGTTGCCTGAAATGTACAACTTTGTTGGAGCAGATTACGCGAGTCACACACTGGCAGTTTGAGATTATGTGTTTGTTATAATTATGATTGAAACAATTCAAAAGTTGTAACCGGAAACAATAAAATATTTTTAATTAATTTTATCTATGTAATTTAAAAATACATAAATATTAATAACTAGACATCGGATTATATGCACTAACAAAGTGCCAAAATATGCATGCAAATATGCACTAAAAAAGGCCGAAATATGCACTAAAAACTCTTGTAAAAATTTGCCAAAATATGCACAATGCAAAATCAAAAACCATTTATATTTTTATATATTTTAATTAAAGACCGTACAAAAACAGTGAAATATTCTTAAAATTATGCATAGTTTTTTTGACAATATACAACTAAGTATTTTTCCAAATTTTGAGCTCAAATTTGTGACGTTTGTCACCCAGTATTAATTTGTATGCCGAAAACGACCTCTCTACGTCAACTGACGTCATTGGACAAAATTTAAAATTTGGCTCCATTTCTGGAGATATCTGTTTAGGCAGGGACTACATCAACGGCACCTGTGCCGTTGATGTAGGCATTAATGTTCTTCATATCTTCAAGACTCGGGTTTTTAAGCAAAATAGAGTATAACTGTTTACGAATCTTTTCTGATATTGAATTAGAAAGGGCGTTGGCGAGTTCGATCATTGTTTCCAGTATTTCTATTGCTTTAATTAGAGGAAGGTTTTTTGTTTCCAATTTTTTATGGTATCTGGTAACTTGTGGAAATGTGTTGAGATGAGGGCGATATTCTGTTTAATGGATGCGTCTTCAAATGCTAGCTTGCTTGAATGAATTGCAATGGCCTCAGAACTGTCAAATTGCCCAACTACTTGTTTTAAGGCCTCAAAATTTTCAGCATAGAATAATACTGCCTTTAGCCAAGTACCCCATCGAGTAATTATGGGTTCTGGCGGCAATGCTAGATTTGGCAATTGCTCTTTATAAGACTGCACACGCGACGTTTAAAAACACTTTTTTTGTAGAGGAAATCAATTTATTAACATTCCCATACTCTTGCCGTATCTCTTCTGCAAGGCGATGAAACCCGTGAGCTAAGCAGGTAATGTGTAGTAAATTTGGATAAAAAGTTTGCAAGGCTTGGCCAGCTTTCACCATGCATGGCACAGCATCAGAAACAAACATGCAGATTTTTTCATCCACAGAACAATCGGGAAACAAAGATCTTATGGAATCATTTATGAAACGAGCAACAGTTGAATGATTTGTTTTTTCTAGGATTTTACAGGCAACCAAGTGGGGAATAGAGGGCTCCTTTGTTAGTTTTCCAACTGTCAAATTCGCTATATATCGTCCACATGAATCCGTAGTTTCGTCAGCTGATATCCAGAGTAAATTGTTCTGCAGATCTGCACGAATTTCACTTAATACGTCTTTGTGGATAGCGGACAGGTAGTTTTTTCGAATCGTAGACTCTTCAGGGACTATCTGGTTCGTGCAATATTTCTTGAGGAATTTTTGGCATACTTGTTTATTCAGTTGATGAAATGGAATATTGCAAGCAACAAAAAACTCACATAGATCTTTATTAAACGCCGTCTTCTTTGCACAGTCCGAAGTTGAAGGCATAACTTGTGTCAGCAGTTGCTGGTGACTTGTTGATGGTTTATTTCTTGCTGCTATGTGGGTTGTAGTATTTACGTGTTGGTCGATCTGATATTTTTTCGAACAAGGTATACGTTTGTCACAAGTCTTGCAGAAAATCACATTGTCATCAATTGTGAACTGACCGGGGTAACCTTTAATCCAAGATTCCATTAAAGCTAGATTATTCTTTTTTACTGGTGGCATTGTTAAAACTTTCGTAACCAAACGCATGTGTTTTAAGCGGGTGATTGAATTATTCTAGGGAGCTAGGTGACACTTACGCGTAGGGCACGAGTGCGGTGGCTGATTCGACCCGAGCGCGTATTTCCAATCCCTACCGCGATTCAGTCGGGCCAGCGAATTACGGTCACACCCTCACAGAAACAGATAGAGTAACGAAGCGCGTAGGCGACTGAATCGGTATAGCTTTTGTAAGGTGATTTATGCATAACAATCCCTACCGCGTTTCAGTCAGTCAGCCACCGCGCTCGTGCCCTACGCGTCATCGTCACCTAGCTCCCTATACGTAGATGATACCTCCCGCTATTAAACGAAATATGCACGATTTGGGAAAAAAGGCTGAAATATGCATTAACGTCGTAATTAGAGAGTTATATGCATTTGCATATGCAAATATGCAAATGCATATAATCCGATGTCTATTAATAACTATGTGTGTAATACTAGAAAAAAATATTCATTTAAAAATTTTTGACCGGTCGGTGGCTGAGTTGACATCACGTTTGGGTCCCACCCAGGCGTAGTGTGTTCAATTCCTCGACTGGCTAAGTCCTCCATCACAACACAAGCAATATTTTCCGCTTACTGTGGTGGTAATAGGAGATTTTCAAATATTGTCAGGTTATTCCTAACCCGGGAATGTTTGTCTTTCTTTTAAAAAAAAAAAATTGTCAAAATCCCACTTTAAAAGTTTTTTTAGCCGGTCTCTTGGAAAACTTCTTAACCTTTAGGCTGTTTTCAAATGTATGGATGATTTCCCTTCCACGCGGCACATTATTTCATCTCGTCTTGTCGACCAATACTTTTTAAAACTAATTAAATATATTTCCCATGATCATTTTTTATGTATACCGTGCTCAAATTACGCATCCACATCTAAACTAATCATAAATAACTCATAATAATTGTTTTGGGGCCATGTTTATATAAACATAATGACATATAATGGAGCAGATAAAACATTACTGATTATAAACGCCGCCAGCCAGGCCGTACCGGGCGGTGCTTGCGTCTTTTTGCTTTTGAATTTTTATATCACATTATTTGATTTACGCTCCGAGCAAACTCTATATAATGATTTGTTTATGAACTTATTTGCATGGTATGCAATCTTTTAAACGTTTTTCATTTAAAAACTCGAGAATAATGAAATTAAATTTTTTCCCTCATAACAAAAGAATAATAATATTTTTTTATATATTAATCAATAAAAAAATCTGTTGGGCACTATGTTAGCTAAAATATTATATTTAAATTAACACACATTGTGTACCAAAATATACAGTCTCTAAAACACGAAACAAGATGCAGCGTAACATACTCTGTTTGCAAATCAAGATAAACAAATAAATTTATTGAACATATTTCTGTACATGTGGCTAGAGATATGAATGGGGAATTTTTACAAATGAATTTCGGTTCTATATCGTGCTTGTATGCAGTACAGTGAGGTCTCAAACCGAGAAATAACGTGAGAGGCAAGCGTGATGAAATGACTATAGATGCTTCCCGCCAGCTGGGGATTAAGAGAGTTTTCACTGTAACTTAAAATCATAGGTAAAATATCAGTCTGTTGGTTTTGGATAAAAAAGTAACATTAGTTTTTTTTTAATGCAGGTAAATCGTTAAATAGTTTTGGGCGTAGGTATGCGTTGCTTTCGTTAACTTTATCTTGTGCAGCCAACTGGACGTCTTCTGTCATTCTGAGTATATGTTTGGACAATTGTGTAACGAGTAGCTAATGATAATTTAATTTATATTATATCTACATTAAATCTAATGTCCTCCACGCTGGGGTATCACCTGTGATGTAATGTTTGTGTGTAATGTATTTAATGTAACTTATTTGTGTTGTTAGGGAGTGGGCCCGACAGCGCAGCGAGCAGCCGTGATTGCTGCTGTGGAGCTGCCCGTGTACGACAAGTGCAAGCACAAGTTGCTGCCGCTTCTGGGCGACAGCGTGGCCAACCACTTCACCTCCAGTTTCATCGCCAGCCTCGGGAGCGCCGTGGCCTCCACGCCTCTTGATGTCATTAGGGTGAGACTGCCAACAGATTTTATTACTGCCGATAATAGACAAAGTAAGCTCTCTGGTCTAGCTTTCTTTTTTTTAACTGATTTTGGTCGACCTTTAACCTTCTTGTATCTTCTTGGATTGAAATTTGTCCTTCAGTTTTCCATCCTCCAAGTGATATGTCCTGCCCATTGCCGTACCTGTTTTTGAACTACATAATCTGGTGTGCTTCATTATTTTATTTTTGTATCTCTTCGAGTGATACCTATCATGCAAATTACCATCTCGCATTGCTTTATTTTAAGTTTATGGACATCTCCTTTGTGTCCTTATTTGGCATGTTGATCTATATTATACATTATACAATTTATTTAACCTCTCGGACAAAGACTATTATTTACTTTGTGTTCCTTTGCGAACTGTCAAAACATGAAAATTTTTGTGATATTTACGAGTTTTGTTAAAAGCTTCATAACTCACGTTTTGGGAAACGTAGCCTCATTCTAAAAAATGTTTTGGAAAGATTATGAAATTCACTATCGTATTGTATTGTTATACGTAAATATTTGCGTTTCTAAATACAGGGTGTATCGGCACTAACCCGACAAACTTTAACCAGCTATTCCTTAGCACATTTGGAGTAAAAAATGTTATGTGCACTTTGCTGTCCGGTAACGTTTTTTTTTAATAAAAAATTAATTAAACATATTTTCACCACATGTCACCACTGTTTTATCCTTTGTCAAAATTTGAAAGCAACATCGCAACTCTCGCGTGTTGCTGCGAACGAAGCCCGTATTACATAATCCAGTACCAGAAAAGAAATATTTTATTTAACAATAATGATTATTCACATTTTTCGTATGCGAATCACTGATTGTCTTCTTGTATTGTACACATCAGTTTTATTTTTGTATCTAAATTGTTTCACCTCTGGAATGCTTTGGTTTCACCTCTTACGCGTTTCACGTATTAAATAGTCTAATTTTGAAACTAAGAAACTAATTAGTAGATTTCCTGAATTTATAATCGAAGTCCAATAATTCTGAGCACTTTTAAAAACAATTTTCCTCACTTAGGTACTTATCAATAATAATAATTGGATTATTTGAACAGCGCCGTTGTTTTTTAAATCACCGTAAGTGCTCTGTCAAAATGTTACTTGCTAGGCTATCCTACAACGTATATTTTTTAATAAATTTAGTTATTTACAACTTCGCGGAATGTGATTTATGAATATTATTGCTTATGTTAAAAGCCTTCCAGAATTACCGGAATATAACGAGCAGCTTGACACACTTAAGTTTATTTCCACTAATTTGAAGGTACAAAGAATGTATAGTTTTAAAAACAATCCCGATGAATCAAAAAACGGTTCATATAAAACTGCTGCGCAACACACTGAGACAAAGGAAAGCACTCACACAAACGTCATGACTGCATTGGATTGACCACCTGCAAATGAATGCTGCCAGATTGCTAATTTATTTAAACAATAATTATTAAATTTTATTTAAAATATCGCAATTTTTTTAAAAAATCGACAATAAATTACAACTATAATTTAAAAAAAATATTCTTAACCCCACGCTTTTTCGTAATTGATTAATTAATTCAGAATTTAAACGTTGCTTGAAATGACTAGCCGTATTTGGTGACCAGATCTGAATATCCAGGTTCAGAATTTAAACGTTGCTTGAAATGACTAGCCGTATTTGGTGACCAGATCTGAATATCCAGGTTTAGAATTTAAACGTTGCTTGAAATGACTAGCCGTATTTGGTGACCAGATCTGAATATCCAGGTTCAGAATTTAAACGTTGCTTGAAATGACTAGCCGTATTTGGTGACCAGATCTGAATATCCAGGTTTAGAATTTAAACGTTGCTTGAAATGACTAGCCGTATTTGGTGACCAGATCTGAATATCCAGGTTCAGAATTTAAACGTTGCTTGAAATGACTAGCCGTATTTGGTGACCAGATCTGAATATCCAGGTTTAGAATTTAAACGTTACTTGAAATGACTAGCCGTATTTGGTGACCAGATCTGAATATCCAGGTTCAGAATTTAAACGTTGCTTGAAATGACTAGCCGTATTTGGTGACCAGATCTGAATATCCAGGTTTAGAATTTAAACGTTGCTTGAAATGACTAGCCGTATTTGGTGACCAGATCTGAATATCCAGGTACTTCCTCACCTTCCACTCCTTCCCTTAGCCATAAAACTTACCCCAATTCAACATAAAAATTGTTTAAATTATCGGATGTAATGAAATGCATAATAATTAGACCCCAAAATACTTAATTATTCAGGGAAATAAACCCCTGAGTCATCAGTTGGAAATACCAACGACATTAAGTGAAATTAACAATGCAATAATCCTATTATTGCATTGTTTAAAATTTCACTTAATTATTAGCATTAACAAATAATATTGGGATTAGCAAATAATAATTTACGACAATTTACTCGGAAATCAATAAAGCCAGAATAATAAAAAAAGAAAGTTATCACTTACGTCGTCTGTAAGTGGCTTTACCAAAGTTTGATAATGCCGTCAGAAGGTGAAACAGCTGTCACGCGTAATAATAATTACAACTAGCAGAACTTGTTTATAAACACACTGTTTTTATAAATTTTTTAATAAGACTGTTAAAATAAAAAAAATCTCTAAATTGAAATGGAGTTCTACAAACTAAACTTAAAATCAAATAAATTTATTGCGAAGGTTCAAAGTACTGTACTGTAATATTATATTAAATAATTTTTACGTGTTTAATTATTGTTTAAAGTCAGATTAAAGCGATTAAAAAACCCACCTGGCAATTCTTATTCGAGTTTCGTTGTTTTTACGTATTGGCGCGCTTACAAGCATCAGTCGTCTCATTTTTAACCATTAATATTTAGTGTGTAGGAAAGAGAGAAGACGCTTTTCGACACACTTGTCGAAAAACTTGTTGAATGCCGACGGGCATACTCTTCTACAGATTTTATTAAATATTGATATGTAGGTAATATTGATGTGTAAATGAATGACATTGTGAGAATTTTACCAATAAATAATAAATGAAAATGCGGACATGTAGTTTATGTTAATTTTTTTATTGGAGCATTTGTTCGAAGTGACTACCATTATTTTCGATGCAAGCGTGTAGTCTTGTTATATTTTGATTATTTAAGTTTGCAGGATTTGCTTTAATTTCTGCAGCGGCTTCCATCACTCGTTCGAGCAGTTGCTCTCTTGAGGCTATTGGCTTAGCATACACTTTTTCCTTGAGAGCCCCCCACAGGTAGTAATCCAGGGGGGTCAGGTCGGGTGATCTTGGTGGCCAAGCAATGGCCGGACTTCCACGGCCTATCCAACGACCAGGAAACTCGACATCCAAGTAGTTCCGCACGGCAATCGAATAGTGTGGTGGGGCTCCATCGTGCTGGAACCACATTCTCCGTAGTAATTCGAGGTTCACATCTTCCAGAATCTCGCCCAGTTGCACTTGTAAGAACTCCAAATACATCGGTCCATTTAGTCTGGGAGGCAACTCGATTGGACCGAGTATTTGATTTCCCAGGATTCCTGCCCACATGTTGATGGAAAATCTGTCCTGGCTCGACGACTCCCGAACAAGCTTGGGGTTTTGTTCAGCCCAATGGTGCAAGTTGTGCACATTTAGCACTCCTGTTTTAGTGAACTGTGCTTCGTCGGTAAACAATATGTTTTTCATGAAGTCTGCATCTCTTATGACATTATGCAGCATTCTTCTGCAGTACACGACTCTGGAAAAGTGGTCATTCTCCATGAGGCCTTGGCAGCGCCTATAGTGAAAAGGTTTGAGCCCGTGCTTCTTCAGAACTCTCCATACCGCCATGTGTTCCCTGTGTCCTATCATCAGAGCGACCCGACGCACGGACAGCGTGGGGTCTTCGGTAATTAAGTTCAGGATTCTCTCCTCAACTGCCACAGGAACGATGTTGTGTCCTCCGCCGGCGCCTTCAATCCGTCCGATGCCACAGTCACGCAATTGTTGATACATCTGAAACAAAACAACAAATAACAACTGCTTTTATTATTCAGCTCAGTAATAATGTCAAATAAACAATCGCGGGCTTTTTCACTCATTTTATTTTTAAAGAACACTTATTTTAGGCACATATCAGAAAACTTACGTTTTCTCTTCATTTATTTCATTTTTTTATAGTAAAATGTATAACAAAGTGTTTTAAATTATAATTTTCTTAACTAGGTACGGTTGATATCTTGGATTCACAGGGGTGAAATTGAATTCAAGTAATTTAAATAATCCCATGGTGAGAAAGGGAGTGAATTCAATTGCAGTGAATGATGCATTTATTAGAGATTAAAATTAATTAACTTTTTAAAACGCCGTTTAGTGACCACTGAACACAAATCACCTAAAGTACAATTTACATTTTTAAAGTTGGTGGCCCCTTGTTATGTTTTTAATGTTCCCAGTTTAAATTTCAAAAGCGCTTTTTGGCATTATCAATGAATGTAAATAGTTTCAATAAACAATTGATAGGGTACAAACCTGGACAAAGGTAGCATGGTGTGGGACGCGTCTTCCAGGAAACCTCATGCGATACTCCCTTACGGCTGCTCGTGAATTTCCATTGCAAAATCCATAAACAAAAACAATATCTGCTTGCTCGGCAGGTGGATAATTGAGGGGCATATTTCAACAGTAAAAACTTAGATAACAAAACAAAAACGAAACTAGAAACTTGATGACATGCGAACTCCCAAAACAGCACTGACCACTGATACGAGACGGGGTGGCGGGAACCACACGGGACTTGAGACAGAATATGTGTGAAAGAGATGACAGTAGCGCGGCGTTGCCAATTATTTTACCCCTATACTGTGGGCAGTAGCGGAGTGTGGAAATTTTATTTATTTTTTGTTTTTAAAAGAAAAAAAATGTTACCGGACAGCAAAGTGTACATAACATTTTTTACTCCAAATGTGCTAAGGAATAGCTGGTTAAAGTTTGTCGGGTTAGTGCCGATACACCCTGTATACATTTTCTGAAAATGTCAAAAATATGTAAAAATCGCTGACCATTATTTCAAAGCTGTGAAAAATGTACTTTTTTCTGAGTATCATAAAGAAATAACACTTTATATATTGAAGAAATATAATTAAAAACTATTAGTCACCTCAAAATATTAACCGTCCAAAACTATTTTTAATAAATTATTTAGAAACGTAATAAATTATGAACGAACAAGATGACAGATCCAATCGGCTTAGATAATGCACTTCTACTTTCCATAGATATTCTTGAATACAGACGCGTAGCGTTATTCATTATCGATACTCTGTTTTTTAAATCATGGCAATCCGTATACTAGTGATGGAAATAAATCGATTTTTGTAAAATCTCGCGCGTTTACGTGAAAAGACGTTCTAATGTTTTGACCGCTATTATCATATTTACGTCTTTTGACGTTCTAATGTTCTGAGTGGTTAAGGTTAAAAATCAACTAATTTCATTCTAAACCTGCCCTCATCAGGGCAGCACTACAACAAATTAAAAATTCTGTATATAAATTACATTTGTATAACTTTATTTGTAACTATATAAATAAAAATGTAAATATTTGTTTGTTCAAAATCTTAAATCTCAAAAAGTTCTTCACTGATTGCTTCAAAATTTTTACAAAACGTTTCATTCGAATACACATGTGTTTTTATATTGCTAAACATGTTTTTTTGAAAAACAGTGCCACCTGTTGGACAAACATGCGTTTTTTTTTAACAGCGCCATCTGTTGCACGTAAAAGCGACACGCGCTATTGTTTCTCTATCTGCATAGATAGCCTGAGCCACAGCAATATTCTTATAAATATAAATCACCAGTAAAGTACCATCTATATTAAGTTTTTGTTGTTTTGACAACCATGCTGGAAATAGTAAACATTGAATTTTATTATAAAACCAAATGTGCAAAGTTTGATAAACTATTTATAATAATAATATGTTTGTTATATTTTCCAGTGCTAGATTCTAGAGTGAAAACCAATGTTAATTAAACTTATAAAGTTTAAATATTTACCATACTTTGGTATGTTTCAGACAAGATTAATGAATCAACGGAAACTGAAGAGAATAAGCAGTATATTACCGGGTGAACAAATTTATAAAGGAACCATTGACTGCGCAATGCAAGTGAGTAAAAAATATTTTTTGCCGCCTTATAAGATAAGTACATAATTTCATCATTTTGCATAAACTTGCCACACCATTTTGTTGATTTCTGTTATGCGACAAACTAATGATGAAAATAAAATTATTTTTATTTTTGAATTAGTAATAATATTTGTTACGCCGAAATGTGTAATGATCTGCCCTTTCTACTTCAACTTTTTCTTCTCTTCTTTCTACGATAAATTTTCTTTAAGTCCCATAGGTAACTTTTCCATAAGGCTTTGGTTATGTATATATCCGGGGTAGGAAGGTCCTCCCTGCCGTCTTTCAATCCCTTGCCTCTCTCTTTATTACACACCCCTTCAAGTGTGTACATCCTAGTTTGTCTACGTGACGTACGACCTTGAACGTACTCATTTCACGTGACGGATCAGTATAAAAAGGCTTCACCGAACGTTGTGTTGGTTTTTTGTTTCTCGGTTTAGAAACCTAGTTATCTATGTATGTGTGGTATCCCTTGGTTCTTTTGAGATAGAGTGAGTTGAATTCATTACCGCTGTGTTTTAAAGCCATCTCATAAACCTGATTTTTCTGAGTCGCCTGCTCTTCAAACTAGCTACGTGAGTCTACCTGTCATAGGATTATGTGAGTATAATAAAGTGTTAGATTTTATATATGTGATATACATACGATAAATTTATGGTGTTAGTTGTCGGCGCCATCCATGTATATATTTTGGGAGGGGAAGGAGAGGAAAGGGAATGAATTTTTTTTCAAGCTAAGATTGGCTCCTCCTCTTTACCAAACAAAACTGATGGATGATAATTTGAGCAAGGCGATCGATATCTGCGTGTCTGGATATCACAACCGGCCGGGTCTCCCCTTGTTCCAAATCGGCAACCGTCACGCCAGAATAAAGAAAACCAGGTCTCATCACCAATTTCAGAATTGCCCCAACCTCAAACACCTCCAGGATAATCTACTTTACTGAGTGTAGAAGGGGAAAACCATGACATCCCTTGTCACGAATCTAGTCGCGAAAATGTGACACGTAAGGTCCTAAGTTACGTGCCACCTCTAGAAAACGTTGTAACTCCCTCGTCGTCGGGGATTTACATCCCTTTCTAGGTCAATAACATAGGTAACACGCGACAATCTTGTCGACATTTAGCCTGCTTTTTAGCGATAGGTTGTGTGCCTACCCATTCAGCCAATTATCATGTGAGATATATGTAAGGTCTACTCGAAATGCCAAATTTAGGATGAGGACTGTCTGTATTTTAATATTTGGTTCCAGTATTTATTTTATGAGGTTACTAGCACCCTCGTGTATTAGGTATGGGTAACTTCTACTGAATACCTATCCTCTCAGGTAGGTATAACCGGATAATTGGTTTGATTTTTGCATTTAATTTAAAGAGGCTGCCTACCTCTCGAAAGGTACCTGTTGAGAAAAGTTGTTCGGTTGGTAGTTTTATTTCGGAGATTACCATCTCCCTCTTTTGACTTTAGATTTGTTTTTGTGCATCCCAATTCGTAACTTAGAAAGTCAAACAATAGATGAAAAGTATTAAATTAGAAAGTCAAATAACAGAAGAAAAGTTTTCATTTTGTTCCGTCTGGTTGCATCCGATCGCTTTCAATTCGGGAGGTCATACGCTAGCAAAACTTCCCCTTTGACTGACTGTACACCGCGCCTCTCAGCCTATATATGAAAAGGTCATTGGCCTGTCTCTCACTCACAGCTGATTGACAATCCGTCTAGGGTATTCCTTTTAATGATAACATTATTTGGGCGGCAGGTGTCGTAAACTTAGTTCCTGTACCTCGGTTGTATCCGTCTTTTAAAAGGGGTCCTCTGGAATTTAATAAATAATATAAAAAACTCACCCAGTTAGTCACCTCTCATTCTCAGCGTGAAGCTTACCTGGTTACACTATATAGCTAAATCACTTTAATTTTCGACCTCCTCCCTACGCTTATAAAAGGGTAATTAAATATTCCTGTAAATAAAATTGTACCTCCCTAATCTGTCAGGATTCGAACCCACAGTTAATAATCTATTTGATTCTCTGGTTTTCGGTCTCCGCGGATAGAATGCCATCTCGCCAAATCAATAACCTAGCCCGATTAAACACTTCCTGCCTTTATATGTTCACTCTGTTTTAAAAACGCAATCATTATTTTTATCATTTCCATGTTTTTAAGACAAGTCACTTAGTTTGAACTACATATTTACGAAATCACGTTTAATTTAACACATTTTATATTATAATCGCGATCGCCCAACCCTTAGCGCCCCTGGGGTGATTTTTCACAAAACGGCGCTCTACAAATTATCCAATTATTATTATTGTCATTATTATTAATTGTATTCTCACTGAGTCGAGCCACTTTCACTTCACACAAACACTGGTTCAATAATCTTTCACTTTAATTCAAAACCCAACAAAGCTTTCTAACACCATCTGAATTCACTAATTAACTCTAATTTCACACAACACTTCTGATTTGTATTGATTTCTCGGAGCTGCCAACGTATCTAAGTTCAAGACTCGACTGTTTCATCGATCTCTGCTCCTTTCCCGTGGGAACATGGCACTTCTAGCCCGCCTGTCAACAAATCCCCTCTGTTAGCCCAAACAAAAAATTTTTGGAGTACATTCATTTCGTTTATTTATGTGGATATACAAAACATCACAAATGGGTTAAGGATGTATCATTATTTAATATTCATTTTACTAGAGAAACAATGATTTTTCATTTTGCTTTATTTTATGATACAATAATATTGTTAACTTGTTGTTTTCTTATAATATATTTTTTTTCCAGTCGGTCAAGACAGAAGGGTTTGGAGCGCTCTACAAAGGTTTTATCCCCGCGTGGCTGCGGATGGGGCCCTGGAACATAATCTTCTTCATCACATATGAACAAATGAAGAAATTCTACTAAACAGTAGTTGCATTATTTGAGTGCATTTAAACAAACCTATCGTTTTTTTCGATAGTCTCCTCTGTATTGCATTTTCACCGCTTCATGATTTTCTGAAACGTGTTTCAACCAATATTTCGTTGGTTACTTACTCTTCAATCATTTATTTTTATAATAATAGTTTTTTGGTTAAGCTTATAAGTGCAACGAGGTGATTAATTATTGCAAGTGCCATCATATTAACTTAAAGACAATTTTTATGTCATTTGTGTTAAAATTACCACGCAAATATCAAAGTTTTGTTTTATGTAATTCCATACAAAAAATATTTAAAACTGGTCGCAATGGCTTTAAAGCTTACTAAAAAAACTTGCAGAGTGAATTCAATTTATTGTTTCTTAAATGAGCTTATTACTCCATAATGAATATTTGCAGACCTACGTTTGCAAGACATTTTTAAGTTAATTTAATTTCCTGTCATATCATTTGCAATATTTCTGACCACAAAGCGATTATATTCTGATAAGGTTCAATGAAATGGACAAAAGGTATTCCAGTAACGAAGGTGCTAGATTCGTGATTGCGTAAAAAAACATTACATAAAGTCTTGTGTGGTATTAAAATGGTGTCAATAATATGTACCTCTTTCGTGTAGAATAGATCTCGATTACTAGTAATTACATAATTTTATCATTCCTGTTCAGGCAAGAGTAATCAACCTCAAAAACATGTTTGAGGTGCGTATGAAATGTCACAAGTATTTTTTTTTTTTTTTTTACAATTTCCATTAACATTTTTTTAATCAAAATTTTTTTAAAGTGGATAAGTTTTTAAAATTTTAAGAGTTGCATAAAAGGATCAAATGCAGATTTAAAATCTGTTTACTGTGGCATCCCTGAGTTTAGCTCTTAAATTTTTATCATTAATGTTGATATGAATGCTGTTGCCTGTACAGGAATGATAAGTGTAAAATGTACATATTGTTATGTACAGTCGTGTTTGGCAAGAGTTGTTTGTTTGTTTTTATGTATTGAACTGAAGTTGTTTGTATTTTTAGTTCGTGGTGACGTTTTTCGCATAGTGAATTAATCTCAAAATAGATCTTTTTATGTCACTATAATAAGCGCTACTTATTCAAACTTAACTTATTTATTGTAAAATGACAAGCTAACCCTTAGTAACAATAAGGTTTCCCATAGTTTTTAAATTTATTTTTCTATGAATAAATAACTTGATATTTATATAAGATTTACTCATTTGGTTGTTTGTTTTCCAAGAAGTTTTAGCAAATTTAATTTACTAAAAATGCATTATTCTGTAAAATGTTGCAATTTTTTTTTTACTGTAAACACTGTCTCACATGGAGAAGATATTGTTTTTTTTTTGTACAACATTAAACTTTGAATATTTAAAAAGAAATTCTTATTGGAACCATTCAGAATTATTAGTTACTATGCTCTTAAATTTAAAGTCTTGACATGAATTATTTTGAAAAATGATAAACGTGTTATTGTTAAACGTTAGTAAAATAGGATTAATTACGTTACAATTATGTACACACCATTACAGTAATTAAGATAACCTTAACATTTCTCATAACTATGAAGTTACGATTCGTAATATATATGTATTCATGTACAAGCATTTGAGAACCTGTGAAAGAATTTGATATTTATTTTTATTTTGGGACTACATTTGCTTTCTTATTTTTGCATAGGTTAATGATCCAAATTTAGGATTTTCATAGTCGGAATTCAATTAATATAATTTAATTAATATTTTTGACAATAATACTGAGCTTACATGCCATATATAGATGAAAAAAGAAGTAAAATAAGTAGAAAAATGGTATATGTTCCAACACCACCCATTTTATTGTGACGGTAGGTACAATAAAAAATAAGAATGTATTGTCAAATTATCGAATTGATTTTTGGTGTTTTTTTAAAAAATGAATTATTTATATTATCTCCACACGGATGCTGTGTGGAGGATCTTTTTAAGGAAATAAAGAAGAGGAAGTTCTGAGGAAGGAAACAGTTGTGAGGGGTGGGTAGGAATCTGGGCTCAGTGAGTCCAGGATTGACGGAAGTAAGGCGATGGAGTCCTGCTGGAGGGGTCAAAGTGTCTCCCGATCTAGAGCTAGACAAACCTCACCCCTGTTCGCTGTAAATAATGCAGGAGTAAAACAAGTGTGAGTTGGTAGTCATTAGGAATTTAATAGCATTTAGATTCCTTGTTATTATTACAGTATTGGATATTGAAATACTACTTAAAAACTAATATTGAGATACATATGTACATCTAATGAAACCAAAAGTTAAATTGTTGAAGGTATTAAAGTAGGGTACAAATAATAGCACGAAGAAGGGTGGCTTTTGCTGTGCGAGCATATTTATTTAATAATAATTTATCTGTGACTTGCCAAATTGTTTTATTTTTAGAAACCTTCGATAAATATCCAACGAGATTGGATGAATTTTCAATTGACTGGAGATTGAATAATCACAACATTGGATTATAATAAAGTTTGTTTTTATGTTGCAAAACTTCTTATTATTGTTAAGTTCTCTTTGGTTTGTATTATTTTTACACATTACAGCCGCTTCAGAAACAAAATGTTATTTGACATTTCTTACTTGTGTTTTGTGACTGGATCTGCATTTCCAGGTATTTCTCAACCCTCCTCTCCCCCATCTATTTCTCTTCCTAATTCTTTCAGCCTCACACCATTCCATAAACTTGGGATTCCTCAGTACCACTGGCTGTGGGTGGTTAGGATTCTTGTAATTTAATTCAGTATTTTTGGAAACTTCAGTTCTCGATTTTTCCACTATGAAAATATTTATCGTTCTCCATTATATTGCATTTTTCCGTTATCAAATGAAAAATTGTGTTTATTGTAAAATTGTTTTATTTCCGGTGACCTTCTGGTGTGATTGATGCCTGTAACGGACTATTCCATATCTTTGTCTTTTTCTTATAAATTATGCCAATCTTATGTTTTCTATATCGATGATAGTCATTAGATAAACAGTTCTTCAATTCCTAAAATCATTCTATTCAGGGCATGTTTGGTTTTCATTTGATATCTGAATAATATCATTTCCCCAGCATTTATTTTTCTAACCCATGTGAAAGCAGCCATATTTATTTCCATTGAATGTGTAAAAAATGGCTCAGAATTATACTGGGTCAAATAAATTATTATATAACAAAAAATTGCCTTTTGCAACTTTAATTATTAATTACCGAATTTATAATGGGATATTTTTTCTGCTTAGTTTCTCTGTGAAATATAACATTTTGTATTAACTGTGATTTGTTTATTTGATTCCTTTTCAGGAATATGCGTAGATGTAAAAGGATAGTGTGTGATATATTTTTGAAAAAAATATAAGATTAATAATTATTGTAAATTATCACAGTGTAGGTACTGTGTAAGTTTATTAAAATGTTACTAATTTGTTTGCGTGACTCAATGTTATACCAAAAATATTTAAATTTTAATAAATAATTTAATTTACTTGTATTTGGTGTTCTTATTATTTAAGTTCTTCTTTAAGCCTTAGACACATTACGCTGTATTATGTGCTTGGCATACATATACGCATTATGTGTTGGGGTGACACACTATGCTATAATCTTCCTCATGAGAGGGGATGGGATCAATTGGGTAACTGCCCCCGAATATCATTGCTTTGTGTGGGATCTGTCACTTTGACAGATGACAGCCTCATAATTATGGCGCTCTGTTAATTGTTCTGATCCCCTCTCCTGCCGTAGGCAATAATAAAAATATAAATTTTCAAATATCGCTTTGCTAGCAGATCACAGCGCATATGGTCACAAAGTCAACATTTATAACATATCATCTTTTTAGATGTGACAGGTCTGTATGGGATTGTATGGCAAGCAATATGGAGTTATATAAAACGCTTTGAACTGATAGCGTAATCTGTCACCCCCTTAAAAGGTATGTATTATAAAATATAATTATAGAAATAATTTTGAGAACCACCATAATGGCATCTGTTTTTCATTTGATTAGTTTTACAAATTCAGATATGAGAACTGCAGAAACTTACAAAACATTTCAGTTACAAATTCAGTAAAATATTTTTTTAATATTTCAAATCTTTTCGATTTTTTTATTTGAATGATCATTTCAAAACAGGTCTGTCTCTGTTCTGAAACATTCCGTTTCCGTTTCAAGATGGTGGCCTTTTTATTGGTTCGGTAAAAAATATTTTTTTAAATGTGAAATCGTTGTTTATTTGGACTTTTCTTATTCGCATTTTTTCAATATTAAGATGTGAGAAATGTCCATCTCATGCATGCCCCCACAGAGACAGCCTGGATTCTCACTGCCTCGTAAACTCTGGCCCGCCATCAATAGGATAAGGTCCTCCCACAACCGCTGTGCCCACATGATGCACAGGTGGGGACTTAAAGAGTCGGAGATGTGTGAATGCGGTGCGGTGCAGACCACCGAACATGTCGTCAACGTATGGCCGCTGTATTCATTCCCCGGCGGGATTGATGAGGTTTACAGGGCGACGCCTGAGGCTCATTGACCTAGATGTTCCCTTCTAACCCCCCCCCCCTTACGAAAGAAGAAGAAAATTATGGTACTGGTCCCGGAAGAAAGTTTGAAAAAACAGCTGTAACCTAACCTAACCTTACCTGTCAAAGGCCATTCTTTTTGGCGGCCGTAAAGGTCCCACATGGGTAGTAATAAAATCAGATTTTTATAAAACATGGGAATGTTTTTATAATAAGTACTACAGTAATACTACGATATCTCTCGACTAGCAAGCTGGAGGTCGCAGGTTCAAATCCTGGCGTGCGTTTAATATAATATACAGGGTGTATCGGCACGTGCCCGACAAACTTTAACCAGCTATTCCTTAGCATATTTGGAGTAAAAAATCTTATGTGCACTTTGCTGTCCGGTAACGTTTTTTTTTTAATAAAAAAATTATTATTCATATTTTCACCACATGTCACCACTGTTTTATCCTTTGTCAAATTTTGAAAACCCATCTGGCAAATATTTTATTCGAATTCCGTTGAATAATGCACGTGTGTACCTATATTGGCGCACACTTACAATCACAACGAAATGGCACGGCACCATTCGTCTCATTTTTAACTATTATTATTTAGTGTGTGCGAAAGAGCGAAGACGCTTTTTGACATACTTGCTTATAACAGCTGTTGAACACGAAACGCAATGCCAATGACAGTGACGTAGTGTGGAAATTTTAAATTTTTTTGTTTTTAATTGAAAAAAAAATGCTACCGGACAGCAAAGTGCCTATAACATTTTTTACTCCAAATGTGCTAAGGAATAGCTGGTTAAAGTTTGTCGGGTTAGTGCCGATACACCCTGTATATAGAATATTTGCGGTACGTTCCAGAGTAAAAAGATACTTTCAGTATTGCTTTGGTATAAGACCACCATTCAGAATTGAAATGTTGCTTGAATTGCTTTGACCGTGTTTGGTGACCAGATCTGGATAGCCGGGTACTTCTCCACCTTCCCATCTCCTTCCCCTCCCACAACATACCTCAACAGGGAATGCCATAGTCTCTCTGGCGCCAGACGGTTGGGAGCAGTTGGGAGTCTTGTACAGTTTCACATAAAAAAAAAAACTTTTACGCCAAAATTATTCGAGTATAAAATAATAAAACACGTACATAATCAAAAC
The DNA here is from genome assembly GCF_061612785.1 of Hesperophylax consimilis. Taxonomy (NCBI): domain Eukaryota; kingdom Metazoa; phylum Arthropoda; class Insecta; order Trichoptera; family Limnephilidae; genus Hesperophylax; species Hesperophylax consimilis. The sequence continues at coordinate 42,461,723 of NC_142839.1, read as the reverse complement.
TGATCTGTCAAATAACGCAATAGATATAATCTTATCTGAATCTTACCAAGAGAAAATGTTGTGAAAAGTATTACTTTTGACTTTGCCACTTATTATCTCGGAACCAATTCTACCTACTACTCTGTAGCAAAGATAAAAGAAAGAGAAAGTAAGAAATTGTTCAGCCTAACACTCATTGTAGTACGGCTGATCCCGGCAAAGATTTCCCAGCTGTGTGCTTACTGCTTAGCGGCAATTTCATTAAATTACTTGCCTTCTCTGATACATATTATTATTATCATCTGCGCGCGACAAAGTAACAGCTTCAGTTTATGAGAACCCCCGAGAGATACTGCGCATAACTTCACCTTATAGGTAGCTTACCAGCTCTGCCGCGGGTTAACTCGTATTTTAACAGCAATCTAGCTATCGTCAGAACGGCACTAAAGCAGTTGTTTTTATAGCCACAAATAACAATAACGATTTAGAACAATGCCGATGTTAGGCCGTAGTTAGAAAAGATGGCGCTTTTAAGATGCGAGCATATAAAAATGTTTTGCCTTTGATTTTCTTGGGAATTTGTGACGGGAGGAATTGCCGGAAGATAAAACAAGAGGGAATTAACGGGAAAAGTAAATTTTCTAATATTTGTTATTGATTTTACCATTTCAAGTTTTATAATTACGTATTTCATAATTATTGCCGACGGCTGTCGGTTTTTTCAGCCATGAGTGTAGTACATCATAATACATCAATGGCGTAGGTACTTTCTTGTAATTGAAGAAGTATTTGAATGTGTTCCATTTTTAAATTGTACCAAATAAAATCAAAAAGGGAATGAGTTGGTTTTAACAAATGGAATGAAGCGAAAACGATGTTCATCAGGGGGGGCGGAAATAACGTAGATCGATTGATGTTGGAGTGAGGTGTTGCGTTGTGAAAGTGATGTATTATGTGTAAATGGAGGATAATAAACAGGAGAGGAAGGTAATTTGTGGATTCTGTTTAAATCTAAAGTACCGTGTACTCAGTATAATGTTCACGCAACAAGTTAGTACAAAGTGATTAGTTTTTTTTGTATAAGTTACCAGGTTCTACTTTCTATACCGAGTTTGTTTTCCCGGTGGTGAAAATACGAACAGGGTAATATAACAGGTTTTCATGTCGCAGCTCTTCCCGATACTATACGAAAGAAGAGTAACCCGATATGATATAATATACCAAATAAATAACAGATTTGAAAGAAAGTTCTTCGTCTCGGCTGTTACCAAAGAAATGTTGAAAAAATAGTGGTACGAATTATTCATAATAGTTCGTATTTCCAATGCATAGGAGTATTTGGATGGAATTATGGCAATGATGATGAAGATATCCCAGGCATTCAAAATGTGTAAAAACGTTATCCATATGAAGGGAAATGTACACTACACAAACATCGCAGCGAATTTACCAGTTTGCCAAATATTCAACTTCATCACAGTTGGGACTTAATTATATAAGAATCTCGTATTTCGGATGTAGGGCGTAGGGATCTGTCTGTGATCGTAACTCTAATCATTTTAATTTTTTTAACTGGCAGTACCAAGAATTAATGTTAAAGTACCTAATTACAGTATTATTTTAACATAAAATTATTTTAACAAAAAATATTTGGAATTTATGTGTCAAGAATTCAGACAAGCGATAGAGTACCCACCTACCTGTAAATGAGTAAATTTTGTGAATATTTTTCTTGATAATTCTGCCGCAATTATTGCCCTTTTTCTGATTTGCTCTGTAGACAAACTTTCAGCTTCACTAATCCTACGATTATAATATCCCGTGATTTTTGACTGGTCTGCGCTAGTGTTAAATAATTCTCTAATAATATAGTTTTTCAAAATACGTTAAAATTTATTGTAGTAGGTAGATACATAAATATATAGGTAGATACGTCAGCAGTGCATAGGTGTGAGTACCTTGTTCGTACCAACTCTCGCTATAAGTATTATAGGTACCTATTCACAATAATCTGGTACCCTACCTACAGTGTTTGGAATAATTATAGGTACGAAGAAGATGAAAGGATTTTCAACTTTCCTTGAAATTTGCAAATAGAGTTATGTCGTCATCCAGAAAACAAAATGGCATAGATCGGATACAGACATATTGAGATCAAAAAAATTATAATCAGTCAGATTGCATAGAATACCTACGTAAACCTGTGTAAATTGGTCTGTGCCATGTAATAAGTATTATGGTTGCGTCACACGACGCTACGAGTATATCATCATATCGCTGGCTATACCATCCCATATAGATATGTTACATGAGAGAGAAAATATAATATGTTCGTGGGCGTGGCTTAGATGATATGCTGATATCTGATAGCCTAGCAATATTTAAAAAAAATATGCTACTCCTCCTTCCAGGGTCGGCCCAGAGCCAAACGGCATCAGGAGCGAGCATAATTAATTACTCTTGTCAAAACCAGTAGACTTCTAGGTAGGTGATCACAGTAATCAATAATTTTCGGATGGTTTGTATTTTTTGTGTAGCGCCGTTTTTATTAAAAATAATCTCAAAGGCGATGTATCGTTAGGAGTCCTAACTTAGGACTGTTAGGTATTATCAGAGCTTTGGCGCCTTGGCAATTCGGCATCCGGAGCGGACTGCTCCAATGCGCCCGCATTGTGAACCGGCTCTGCCCCTTCCTGCCTACGGCTATGCCTACAGATGAATTAGAGAGCTGCCGTGGTCACGCGGTCAAGGTGACGGATAACATGAACATATAATCTGTATAGGCCATGCCCAAAAACGCTTTGAGCGTATAGCGTCGTCTGACTTATTAATTATTATCAGTTTCTATCTGGGAAACTCAATTCCTTACCTTAAAAAGTAAAAAGATTAAATTGAAGGGGGGCTAATTAAAAGTTTGGGTAATTCAACTTTCCAATTAAAAGTTCAAAAAGCCTTTGTGTTTATAAAAACATTGGTTGTATTGATTTTTGTTTCGCAATTTTCGCTCAAGCCTAAAAGCTTCGTTGATTTTTTTTTATCGCGTGCAAATCTATTTGTAGGTACGTACTTAACTTGCCCCGGCTTAGTGGGGAGGAGATATACATTCATTATCAGTCCTGTGTGTGTGAAATAAAACATAGCAGAAGTTGTATTCAGAAGCGCAGAATATGGATATACTTTCATGGATTCGGTATACAAATGTATGAACCATTTGACTGTCCTAAAACGGGAAACTTCCTAGTTGGACAGTCAAAGCTTCCTTTTATATTTGTATATCTTGTATGTAATAAATGTAATAATAATAAATAAATAAATAAAATAAATAAACCAAAAATTACTATAAAATGAATAAACATCACAATCACTTTAGTCCTGGGCCTAATGTCGTATTTTTCCCATTTTTGTCTTTTTGTCTGCATTGCATCGTTTCACTCGACTAACTAACTTACCGTTACGCCGTTTCCCGCAGTGGTAGCTTCTTTCTTGGGCGTCCCTAATGGTCATAGTCATGATATACATGGTGTCTGGAAACTCGTAGCACAACCGGGAAACTAGTGAATCTACATCGCATTTCGAGTCGATTTTGTGAAATAACTTTTCAGATTTGAGCCTTCTTTTTCGAGTAAATCGAGTCCGAAATTGGAATTATTTTAGGTCAAAATAAAAAAAATAAATAAAAATTGGTTGGGTTAATGTCAGCTGTTTAATGTGTTTGAAAATGCATCGGAGCGTAAACCTAGCTTATTTTTTTTAACATTGTAGTTACCGAAAAAAATAATGCAAATGCTCAGATCGAAACATGTCTTTTTAGGATCTCTATGTGATGTAGATTCACTAGATTCCCGCTTGTAGGTACTACGATTATCCGGACACAGTGTATATTCTTATGGATCTTTTTCTCCGTTCATGCAAAGGTGTAATATTTTGGGCCTTTTCATTGTGATGTTCAACTATTGCTTGATAGTTGTCAGGACGGGGCTAATGTCGTAGTGTTATAGGCATTTGATTTTGGGTCGTAACATTTCGGATTCGATTTTAGAAGAGTGCAAAAATTTACCAAAGGATTGCAATTATTGTAACTGGAACGGGCGCTAACCCAGACGCAAACTATAGCAAGTAGGTTGCTATATAGGGTGTTAAGGGGCGGACTTGACTTACTTTAACCAATGATTCCTGACATTATTTGGAGAGTAGCTTGACATATAGGGTAGACAGAGGCTATTCGGATCATTTTTTATGTTTTCTTGAAAAAAATTAAAACTAATGCATTTTCGAAAATAAAATTTATTTAATATTAAGCATTTGACATTTTGATATGTTTTAATTTTAATAATCATAAAATAAAGTAACTTTAAAAAAACATATGACTATTACTGTAGACCTCTCCACCGATCCGAATCACCACATATAAATGTGGTGATTCGGATCAGTGGTGGGGCTACTCGGATCAAACCCGAAAAAATAGTTAAGTATGAAAGAAAAACAAAAACCAAAATATGTTTTAGAACACACAACTTATATGAAAGTATCATGACACTTATTACACTCTTATTGGCTTACACACCGCACAAATAAAAACTTTCTTGTCGTAACATTTTTTGTGGCACCATTCTTCGCAAGAAGAACATTGAATCCAATCTTCCTTTGGAGGATGTTTGTACATCCTCTTCATTGCAATAAATGCAAAACCACTTTCTTAAAGCCCCAGCCGATAAAGAAGTTGTTATGGAAGATTTTTTAACTTTAAGTCCCGGGGTACCTTTTCCTTTGAACTGTAATTTTGGGCGGTTTTGGTGACATTTCAATTATTAATTCATCCTTCTTACGTTTACCCTTATACAGGTCAAATGGAGGTATGAATGATCCAACTGCATTTATATAAGCCAAAACAGTTATATTTTGACCTCGCTCGACAATTGTCATTGATACCACTTCACGACTTTTCTTTTCAGCAATAATATGCGGTGGATGATTATTTAGGGCATGCCGGTTTCGTCCATATTATAAATGCATTCTGGCCTTCCTTGTAATTGACAGTCTCTTATTACCTTTTCCAGTGAATTTTTGAAAATTGAGATCCAGACAAAATTTGAAAATTTGTCTGTATCCATTCCGTTAATCCTTGCTCGAGATAGTCCTTCTGGTTTTCTTATGGAGAGGTATCTTATGAGGCGTAAGAAAACGATGAAACCAATCTTGACCTGCCATTCCAACATCTGAATTAAATCTTCGTTGAGCTTGATTACCAAGACGATTACAATAATCAAAAGCGTATTTCGTGACTATTTTTGGAGTAATGCGGAATCCACGTTCAGATAAATAAACCAACCTATCCGCAAACTGTTTTTCAGATTCAATATCTATTGCAAGTCTTGCTCCTGGATTAGAGATGATTCCAGTGATTGAAGTCGTATGTCTTGTAATGTCGTGTATGGGATTCCGTAGCTCACAGCAGCACTGCGTAATCCCATTTCACCGGATTTTACTTTCCTAACGGCTTCACCCATTGCAATTTTCGACCATAATTGATTAGTTGTCTTTTTCGCATAATTGCGCACCTTCTGTTTTAAATAAAAATATAAAACAATTAACGCATCGAATTTTAAAAGCACTAAAATATGATCCAAATAGCCCCCCCCACCGTCGGTCCGTTTAACCTCACATTTATCAATATGATATTTACTCAAAATAAAGTACAAAAACATACAAAATGCAATTTATTGCGCTTTAATTCTGTTTACTGTGCATTTTATTGATAAATATATAACATATAAACATGACTAAATAGCTTACCTTTTCAGAAAAAACACTAAGAACTCAGAGAACAATATTACATCAGACATTTATTTGAGACGTAACTTGTACGATCTTCACACATATCGATTTTTAGCAGTCAACCCACGCAATCTGTAATATCGGTAATCTTACTATTATGGCATCCGGTAGATGGGGAAGCTATGTCTACATTCTTTCATTGTCATTTGGTTACAATAGCCGAGATATATCCATATTGCTTAGCTTGATCCGAATAACTCACCTGATCCGAATAGCCTCGGTCTACCCTACGGCGCCCCAGCAAAGAGACGTTCGGAACAGCCAGCTCAATATGCACCTCCACAAGATTTGGATTACTAACATTAAAAGTACTTCATTATTTGGATCTCTCTCGCGATGAAACATGAAACCGTATTTGCTTAGGCTTACTTCAACTCCAAGGAGAAAATTAGAGTAAATTACACACGTTACATTAAGAGATGAGGCGTGCTTAGATGCAAATTTAATACTTACTTATGTCAATTTTTCCAACGAATTGACAATCTTAACTATTAGGAAGGTATACAGGGTGTATCGGCACGTACCCGACAAACTTTAACCAGCTATTCCTTAGCATATTTGGAGTAAAAAATCTTATGTGCACTTTGCTGTCCGGTAACGTTTTTTTTAATAAAAAATTAACTATTCATATTTTCACCACATGTCAACACTGTTTTATCCTTTGTCGAAGTTTGAAAACCCATCTGGCAATATTTTATTCGAATTCCGTTGAATAATGTACGTTTGTACCTATATTGGCGCGCTTTTACAATCACAACGAAATGGCACGGCACCATTCACCGGCAAATATCATATTGATAAATGTGAGGTTAAACGGACCGACGGTGGGGGGGCTATTTGGATCATATTTTAGTGCTTTTAAAATTCGATGCGTTAATTGTTTTATATTTTTATTTAAAACAGAAGGTGCGCAATTATGCGAAAAAGAAAACTAATCAATTATGGTCGAAAATTGCAATGGGTGAAGCCATTTCGTTGTGAATTTTCAAATAAATTGTAAATTTTGTTTTCTTTACATTCTTCTTTACATTTTAACTTATATTGGTATTATATTAGCATTACAGGAACTGTATTTTTACATAAAGAAAGTTCGAAAATTGTTCAATTCTTCGTGATATTTTTCCTTAAAGGAAAAGTTCCTTCTTTACTTTCATTTTTTATTTTTTGTTATTTTTCATTTCCTTGTTTTATCTTTTAATATTTCTTTAGTTTATTATATCAGCTAAACAATAGTAAAAAAAAAAAAAAAATGTCGTGGTATAACTGAAAGTATTCTAGAATATGAATATACATAAGTATTTTTTTTAACAACAGAATAGTCAACACTATAATTTACTATAATTTTACATGTAAAAACATTATCATATTGGAATGTCCTAAAACGGGCAATCGCCTAGTTGGACATTTTAAGTTCATTAATTGTATTATGTAATATTTACAAACAAACAATAAATAAACAAATAAACAATAAACCATTCGTCTCATTTTTAACTATTATTATTTAGTGTGTGCGAAAGAGCGAAGACGCTTTTCGACATACTTGTTTATAACAGCTGTTGAACACGAAAAGCAATGCCAATGACAGTGATGTAGTGTGGAAATTTTTAATTTTTTTGTTTTTAATTGAAAAAAAAATGCTACCGGACAGCAAAGCGCCCATAACATTTTTTACTTCAAATGTGCTAAGGAATAGCTGGTTAAAGTTTGTCGGGTACGTGCCGATACACCCTGTATAGTTACGAACGATTGAAATGGTAATATAACCAATTAAACACGAATATAATGTCTCGTACGATCGGTTCTACCACGAATGGCCATATTAGTACATTAATGTTTAATGGTTTTCCTATTAAATACCATAATGTCTAATGTACGACTGCCTGTCTATCGGATTGTGGCGTAATTATTCCGAATTCAAACAATGTTGTGGCAATTTCACTGTTCAAAGGGACGACAAATTCACAATCAGAATAATGTTCCTGCCACGGAGAGCTTTTCTCGGTTTTAATTTGTAATATCTCTCTATGTTACATACGTCATTCATAAAAAAGAGACACAGAATATAATGGATTAAAAAAAACTGAATTATTATATTATATTTGCCTATACGTATCGAAAACTGAAAATACACATCAAAAACAATACTAATTATAATACAATAATAGTATTTACACTTTTAAAATGCCCCCAGTTGACATATAGGTACACTAGAATCTTATTTACAACCTCAAAACTTTACCCCAAACTATTCGAAAGTTCCCGAGAAACGCCGGGTGTTACATAATAAACATAATAAAAATAACCTCAAGAAAGACGCAGACGTTTCCAGGAATCTCTCTGTAATCCATAATCGTAAAGTAATATCGTTTCTCTACGGGATGACATAAACGTAATCTAATAATGATTGTATCTCTAGATCGACACCCCCTACCCAAAGTACTCTATATGCAAAGCTGTTACTTTACTAAAGCCTATTTTGGATTTGTATTCAATTTTATAAATTAGATAGGTACCTATAAATAGAACGTTCTGAAATGTCAATTTTATAGAATAATTCATGGTAAATTACGAACAAGTTATAGAATTGTTGAAAGATTTAGAGATATTTTTAAATTTATAATTTACTATTCTCTACATTGAATTAATCTAATTAGTAATCTAACATGATGTAAAAATAGATGAAACGACTATTCCATTTGTTGAATCTGCGCGCAACCTTGGAATAATGGTGGACGGTAAATTGAGGTATGAGGAACATATTAAAAACAATTCGCAGTGGTGCTATTCGAGACTTCGTCTGCTGTACAATATAAAAGATTATATATCAATGAAATTACGAAAGATTATTACTGATAGTCTTGTTCTCTCAATTTTGGAGTATGAAGACACAGTATATGGTCCCTCTTTACTGAAAAAACCCAAAAACAAATACAACGAGTCCAAAATGCATGTGACCAATATTGTTATAATGTCCCGAGACGCGATCATATCTCGCCTTACCTCTATCGGCATCAGATTCTAAATATGTCGAACAGAAGGAAATTACACCAATTGTGTCAAATGTTCAATTTGATGAATTCAAAGGTTCCTGCCTATCTGTTTGACAGATTGCAGTGGTCCCGTGACTCTCATGCACATAGTACGCGTCAAAGAAACCACTTACTCGTTCTTCCCAAACATAAAACTACTGTGTTTGAGGGTAGTTATAGCTATTCTTCGTCAAAGCTTTGGAATGAAGTACCACTGTCAATTTGAATATCGACATCGTAGCATTGATTCAAAAAGCTTTGCTGGGAATGGTTGCTATCGTTACAATGAAGGGGATACTTAGCTACATGTGGTTGCGATTATTGTTTATTTTGAATTTTTGTTGACTATATTATTAATTTGCACTGATTTGTAACACTACTATTTCTATATTTATTTGTTTGTGTTGATTTGAGTTTTTATTGTTAATATTATTTCATTTTTCATTGTTCATTATTATACCTAAATGTGTATATTTTATTTTTATTATATTGGAGGCACTGCTGAAAACCAGCTTCATTCCCGGAGAGATCCGGAATGCATAGCTGAGCAGTGACCTCTTTGTCAATAGAATTTATGTTAAAAAATATGTAAAATTTATCTATTGGAAAATAAATGTTTTATTATTATTATTAATGGTATATACTATCTATCGCCCTGGTGAAGTTACCATTCAGAATCAAAACATTGACTGAAAATGATTTAGCAGTGTTAAGTGACCCGATCTCCGTTCTCTTCCTCATCTCCTTCCCATCCTCCTTCTTTTCAGCTTCACAAGATACATGCAATGGGATGCCATCATCTCGCTGGCAGTTGAAATTCTTGTGCGGTATTCAAATTAAAAAAGTCCTGAAACAAACATGAAGTTTTCGTTGATTGGAATCGAGGCTCTGAGGCGAACCCCCCCGATGTGAATGCTATAGCTAAGCCACTAACCCCATTTACCACATACAAATGCTTGTTTAGTAATGGTGTAAAATATAAAACATGTTTATTAGTAGGGGGGTTAGAAATTATAACGTTAAAACAAAGCAACCTCCCCTTGCTTGTGACTAGGCGGTGGGTAGTTCAAGTTCCAACGACAGCCAGATATAAGAGTTATCTATTCTTCTTCCCCCTTTAATTAGATACATCGATCGCTAGTCAATGGCTGCACTTATTAATATTCCGTTTGCGCTCCTCACCAATAACACCCAGTAATCAATCTTCCTTTCACAGCTTCCGAGTGGCAGATGGCTGTGCTCTCTTGCGGCAGGGAGTCTCAACACACTCCGGGGGAAAAAACAAGGCTTTTGTTTTCCAATCTCTTTGTCAAATTACAGCCACTAATCAATAACGGGCGCGCGAACAACACACTTATAAGCCGTGTTTCTGAAATAATTATATTGTTTCTGGGTCCTCGTGTATTGATTGTACAATGTGGTACATAAAGAAGTGAGATATTATGATATTTGTTATTTTGGCGAGGTATCAGAATTTGGCGGCAGTGTAACCTATTCTGACAATTATGGTAGACAATGCTAGGAAACCACATGAAATATCATGAACCTAAAAAGCCCTGGATGGAGCCATTCGAGAAAAATTTGAAGCCAGGTATTCTCTCATAAAATACCCCAAACATCATAAGCTGATTATAAACGCATTAACAATACACAAATAACATAATAATTGTTCACTTTGCATACAAATTATTTTAAAAGTTAGTCATACAAGATTTGGCTTCAATACCAAAATCGCACTAATGCTCTCTCCAGGACTTTTTAGGTTCATGGAAAATAATAATGAAAAACCACATTTTTTTATGTAAATTGTGTTATATACAATTCAAAACGATTTTTCATAGGTTTAATTTTCCGTTTACGTTTACGGTTTAGGTTTACGACTTTCAAAAGGGCCCCCGAACTTAGTATGCACATAGCCCCTTCACGACTTAAGACGGCCCTGTTCATAACGTACACGTCACCTTGTATGTAAATATTTCCAGTTTATCTCACTACTTGCTTGTTCCTTTCCTCTAAGTTCTATTAAAAACATAATCTGCCCCCCATGGGTTAGGGTTAAGGCTAACGACGCCACTACATTGATTTTATGCATGCGTATCATTGATAGCCTGTCTTTTATTTTCAGCAGTTATAGAATGGATGTATTGGAACATGATATGACCACTTCACCGCATTACAATAATGTATTTATGACTTCACCGCTTCAAATAAATAATTGCATAAAGTCTGTTAACCCGAGTAAATTAAAATCTTGTCAATGAGTCAACTTCCCTTCAATAAATGAACATAACCTAATAAGTAGACAATATAAACGAAACAAACTTGTAGTAGGAACTAGGAACAAGAACTCACTAAAAATTCATGTTAAACATCTTTGCATAGTGTTCAATCGCCAAAAACATTTGTTCAGTTTTGTTCTGAAAGTTTGAACGAAACAAACGAGAGTTTCAAAGAACTTTATAGAAATTTGTAAGTCTTCTTCCAATACATCCGTAAACATTCAGACAGTAGTTATTCAGATATTAAAATTGATGATGAAAACACAGTTTACTGCTTCGGTATCGTAATGGATAGCATATTTACTGTATTTCAGGAGTTTGTAGGTTCAATTTTCAACTCTTAAAAATTTATTTATTTATTTATTTATTTATCGTTTCTTTACATTGTATCTTTTTTTTAAGTTATAATTTTTAACCTCACTAGGACAAGCCTGTGTTGAGGTTAATAATTTTACAAAATATTAAAAAAATAGTACAAAGATTATAAGAGATTTAAAATAGTACAAAAATTAAAAAAAAATAATTCAAATATTAAGATAACAATATTGTTACATTGACGTTTCTGCGAATTGGATACCTACATGGTACCTATCAGCCTATTCATTACAATATAATGCTGTAAACATGTAGGGTGACCATGATATTTAATTGCAATAAAAATGTAACAAACTATTATTTTTTTTTTTTAACAGAGAAGAAAGAAAGAGAGAAAAAAACATTTACATTAAAAAAGAAAAGGATGAAAAAATTAACTTATTCAAAATATTATGCCACAATTTAAAAGGACAAAGATGAAAGAATATGTTGGAAATCCTCGGATGGCAGAAATAATTTAACATTCTTTTTAAATGTACACAAGGAATTTGACGATTTAATGTGATCTGGAAGGCTATTAAATAAAAGTGGAGCCTGGTACAAATAATGTCTCTGCCCAAATGAGGATTTAGGGTGAATTGCCATAAAGTTCAGACCAGAGCCAATTCTTGTAGTACGAATTTGTTGCGTTCTTTTAGCAGAACTAATATTGTTAAAAAATCTGCATAACGTTTGTAGGATAAATAGTTGTTTTAAATTCATGATATTACATTCCTTATAAAGTAACTGTGTAGGATATGTAAATTTTTTCTTATACATAACTTTGAGAATCAGTTTTTGGGCAATATTAAGTGGTTCTATTACAGTCTTCAGGCAGGAACCCCAGCACACTATATTATATGAAAGTAGGCACTGAATTATAGCAAAATACACTGTTTTTAATTTTTCCTTGTCTAGTACATGTCTGAGATCTTTAAAAATATAGATAAGTCTCCTAACTTTATTTACTAACATTTCGACATGATCATTCCACCTCAAAAATTTATCAATTTTTACCCCCAGGTATTTGAGGCTGTCTACACTTTCCAAGGGGTTGCAGTTACACGTTTGCACACAATTGTGAATAATCAAATTATGAGAGGTAGATGGCTGACTTTTATAAGAAATGCTAAAAGTGATGTATTTGGTTTTTTGTGTATTTAAAGTTAAAATATTATTACTCAGATAATTATTAACTATTCCTAAACCTGTATCACATTTTTCAAAAGTTTCACTCCAATTTTTACCCTCAAATATTAAGGCAGTGTCATCTGCAAAACTAACAATGTTACCTGGAATTTTTAGACTGCATAAATCGTTTATATAAATAAGAAATAATATTGGCCCGAGTACACTACCTTGTGGTACTCCAAATGAGATAGATTTACTATCGCTTAACATTTTATTTATTTCTACTTGCTGTGTTCTATCACTAAGGTAAGATCTGAACCAACCCATAGCTGTATTATCAATGCCTAAAGATAATAATTTCTTAAGAAGCAACTCGTGGGAAACCGTATCGAAGGCCTTTGATAAGTCTAAAAATACCGCTATAGTTTTGTTGCCATAGTCCAGTGCGTTTATAACTTTGGTCAATACCTTTAATATAGCATCACTCGTACTTCTGTTCTCTCTGAAACCAAATTGGCTGTCGGAGAGTATTTTGTATTTTTCTAAAAATGATACTAATCTTGACTTAGCCAGTCTTTCTATTATTTTTGAGAGAGTATTGAGCAAAGATATTGGTCTGTAATTATTAACATTTTCGTGATCTCCACCTTTGAAAAGAGGTATAATCTTGGCATTTTTACAATGGGAAGGAAATATGCCATTCTTAAAACTAAGATTAACAATATGAGTTATAGGACCAGCTAACTCATAAACATGCTGTTTATACACCATTATACTTAAGCCATCGATACCACAGGAAAAAGACATTTTTAATTCATTTATAACTTTAGTAACTTCAAAAATGTTAGTAGTTTTAAATTCAAAACTATCTCCTGTAACTTGAGTACCAGGTTTAAAATTGTTAACAAGATACATTTCGTTGGTTTTATTAGCACTGCACAAGTTTTTTGCGTATGTAGGACCAATATCACTGAAGAAGTTATTAACATGGTTGGTAATTATATGTGGATCCTCCTCTAATGAGATAGTTTTGTTATTGATTACTAATTTTTTTATGGACACTTGCTCCTTTTGAATATTTATGGCTTCCTTTATAATCTTCCACTGTTGCTTGTTATTACCGTTGACTTTATCCAGTTTCCTTCTGTAATACGTTTGCTTTGTATATTTTATAATTTTTGTACACCAGTTTCTGTATCTCTTATAATAAGCCAGCAGTTGAATATTATTAACCTCTCCTCGACATTTGTTGTGCAGTTTGTCGCGGGTTCTAAGGCATTTGATAATTCCATCATTTATCCAAGGTTTTAAGTATTTGATGTTATGTTTTACACTTTGTACCGACGAGCAACTTTCCACGTGCATTTTTAAATATTTTACGAAGTTTTCAGTAGCTGAATTAACATCTTGCGATGACAGGACTGACTGCCATGATTCTTCTTTTAATTTAGCCTTCAAAAGAATGTTATTTATGACGGTTTTGATTTTTTCATTTTCCTTTGCTATTTTCTTTTGTCTAAAGCTCATAAATCTCAGCAATACCGCATCATGATCTGTTATGTCAGTAGTGAAGACAGCTCCCTGTGGTTCAAATTTAGATTTTACCATAATGTGATCGATGCAACTTGAAGCAGTAGACGAAACTCTTGTAGGTGAAATTATAATAGGCTTTAAGCCGTGAAAAGCCAAAAGTGAGAGGTATTTTTGAGTTTTTATACTGTTCAAATCTAATGTATTAATATTTATATCACCACATAAAATGATTTCCTTATTTTGTATAGATGTAGAATCAAGTAGGACACTCAGTGATTCAAGGAAACTATCTATATGAGTCTGGGACGGAGATCTGTAAATGGCTATTAAACATATATTATTCGATATCTGCATTCTTAAGCAGTTTGCTCCAGGGAAAACAATTTCCTCAACAGTCGCCTGAACATTTTGTTTCACGTAGGCAACTACACCATCGTTTTGCAAATAGTTATTATTTGTATTGTAAACTGTGTATCCTGGGATGCTAGGTATATTGATCAAATTTTTTAGCCAAGCTTCTGTAAAAACTAATACCTCAGGACGATGTTCTATGCCATCAAGCATAGTTAAGGTTTCATCAAAGTTTTTACTTAAACTTCTAATGTTTAAACAAACTAAAGAAAAGTTTGAATGTTTCAAAAAATTTTTGCAAGTAAATGAATCTTTAATAGTTAAATTAGGTTCTGTATTGTCATCCAAATCAATGTTTTTTCCTAAATCGATGTCCATTTTTAATATATTAAATATTGTCGGTGCCTTTTACGATACAACTTCTAAATTATATTGAGGTCATCTTCGTGTTTTATTTCTTTAATTTTTTTTCCTTCATCTTCTTTCATTAGAATTGATCCATTTTTAAACCAAATATATTTGTATTTTAATTCTCTTCCCTTTAATTTGGCTTTCCAAAGCAGTTCTTTAAAATAAGGAGATAGCGATTCTCCTAGGAATATCATTTTCTCACGGTTTGAGATCACCTTCTTGTTTGCCAATAATTTTGATCTTGTTTCTGGATTTCTAATTTTTAAGAGAATTTTTTTCGGATGACCTGGTCTTCTGTCATATTGTCTTATTGCTGATGTAATTATCCTCTGTACTTATTTGGATATTAGCACTTTTTATTAGGTTTATAGCAGTTACAAAAATATGTAATGTAATAACTGTATGTTATGATGTTGATTAATGGGAGAAAATATAACATTTCTAGGAATTTTTGTAAGGGATTAACAATGAAATTGAATGAGATTTTTATTCAAAATCTTATTTTTATTCTTTATTTTCGGGAAATATTTATATGAAAAGAAACTTATATTTCTTAATAAAGCTTTCTTTTGAAGGATTTTTTTAAAACAAGAACCAGTTCATTATAAGGGAATGATATTTCAACCGATAGAAATACGATATAAATCGGTGTTACTTGGCTCAGACAATAAAACGATATATCAATCTGTGTTACCTCTTGGCTCTGACAATAACATGATATATAAATCTGTGTTACCTCTTGGCTCTGACAATAACATGATATATAAATCTGTGTTACCTCTTGGCTCTGACAATAACATGATATTTAAATCTGTGTTACCTCTCTGCTCTGACAATAACACGATATATAAATCGGTTTTACCTCTTCGATCTGGCAACAACATGTATTATAAAATTAATTACTTACGCACAGACCCAGTTTTGTGTCAACGGTTTGTTGGTGAGGAAATTTGAAAGTTAGTAGCAATACTGAAGTGATTTGACAATTTACTTCGCATTACGAAATGATACTTAGGTTATTGACGTCTTAGGACAAGCTTGCCCTAATGACATGATAAGATGCGTAACTTCGCAATTTTGTGCTTTTTCTACATTAGATTGGATACAGTAGTATTTATTTTCGCTGTAGAAGCAGCTAAACTTGTACTATAATAATTTTTCTAACCCTGAAATGGTCACGCAGAAGTACCGACTTTGTAATTATATTTCCTTCCTGTACTGATTTTTTTCATTCACAACAGGTTATTTCTTTATATCTAAGTAATACCCAAATACAATAATTTCGAAATTCGGAGAAAACTGTGAACGTTAATGCGAACAAATGATTCAATTAAATGATAATGGTATACGCCCTTTCCTGCAGAATGACCCACGAATTCTCTTCAAATAATACTTTTCACAATGGAAAGACGTGCGATTGATAGAAGAAAAAATATGCTTACATATGGCGGATGTGGGATAACAAAGGGACCTATATTGTGCCACTGGACAAAGGGAGGGAAACGCGTGGGAAATGTTAAATGTGATAATTATTAATGTTCCAGATCGAAAGGCTTTTCCTTATTAGGGTGGATTGACTATTGAATGGTAGAAAGCGTAGCAAAGTATTATTTGATCAAGGCCTGCGCGTATCAAAGGTCAGAGATCGCGAAATAACGAATTGATCATTTCATGTTGAATTAACATTGTTATCATGAACGTGACTCTATCTAACAATGAAAGACTTGTTTGTTCGAGTTTTGTAATGTTTTAATTGTTTGAATTGCTTGAAAGAGAGACTTAGAAGTATTTTCTAGGTTGGAAATGCTGATACAGTCATTGGAAGAGTTAGTGCAGGAAAACTCCAATAATGGAGGTTAGAACGCGTTGGTCGCAAAGAGAAAAGTAGTTAAAGGAACTAGGCTAGTAGTCGACAATGCACTTTGAAAAGAAGTTTTGATAATGTATTAATAATTTCTTCAAATTATTGGTAGTCCGGTAAAAAAACAGGATTGCAGGCCCTTAATGAATTAATTAATTGTTTTCCTGAATAACTTTTTAACGAATATTCATGAAGTCAAAAAACTTGTTCATAAAAGTATTAATATTTTCGCATTTCGTCATTATATATTATCAACAAATGTAGGTTAATGAACACGTTTTCCGAAATATTAGGAATTATTCAAAAGTTTATCAGGAAATTGCCTGCCATCCCGTTTTTAACCAGATTACCAATAATATGCATATATTCTTAATAAATTAGCTATACTGTTATTTCTTCGCGTAGAGCTCTGGAACCAAATTGATGTAAGGCAGCGAGTATAGAAATGAGATCCTTGAGGCGTGTGCGCGTGAAACCATGTTTTAACGCATTAGAAATGTGGAGTTGACTTGGAGTTGAAAAATCAAAGCTGACGTAAGCTTAGTGAAAAAGATTAAGAAAAGCTCGCTTAGATGACTATGATTTTATGAAACGGAAGAGAATGGTGGAAGATTTCGGTGACGCTCGAAGAAAATATGGCAAGATCAAGTGAATCAAACACTTTAGTCGATTTATGTCAAGAGTTGGAATAATAGAGTGAGAAAAAGCGTTTTAAAAATTCTGCCGCAGAATATTCAACACTAACACTTCCATCAAAAGTTGAAACTCTGAAATAATAAATCAAATCAAATCAAATCAAAAATTATTTATTGTAAAATTAAAATTACAAAAGGTATAGCTTATGGGTAGACCCCATTTCTTCCAGCTAACCACATTTATTTAATTACAATGTTTATACAGATAAAATAACAATATACCAATGTAAAAATAAAAAAATACAAATATATATACCAATAAAAATAGGTGTTTCATTTACGTGAGGTATTCACTCAACGTGTAGTGACATTTATTAACAAGGAAAGTGTTTAGTAACGATTTGAATTTGTGTGTATCTTGTATTTGTTTAATGTTATGTGGAAGGTTGTTATATACTTTAATGGCCATGTAGTATGGTCCTTTTTGGAATATTGTTTTGTTTGCTTTTGGTATTAGTAAGTTTTCTGTGAGCCTTGTAGCGTATTTATGTGTTGAGTTTTTTAGTGGGAACTTGTCTGTAGATGATCGCACTAACATGCATAACTCCAATATATATATGTCTGTGACTGTCAGAATTTTCAGATTTTTAAACATAGGTCTACATGAATCTAAACGATCAGAGTTTGTAATTTTTCTTATGCATCTCTTTTGTATGATGAAAACATCTTTAGCGTTTACCGAGTTTCCCCAAAAAATAATACCGTATTTTATTATTGAGTATACATAACCATAGTATGCGGCTATTACTGATTCGGTGTTTAATATTTTTCTTAAGGTACCCAGAACATAAGAAAAACTACTGATTTTTGCTACAATTTTTGAGACATGTTCTTTCCAGTTTATGTTTATATCTAATTCCATTCCCAGTAGTGAACAGGTTTGGGAAGGTTCAATAATATTATTATTAATGTTTACATTTATATTTATAGGTGTAGCTTGCACTGGACAAAATTTTAAAATTTGGGTTTTGTTTGTGTTGAGTGATAGATGTTGCGATAACAGCCAGTTTGCTATTAATTGACAAGTCTCGTTAACTTGTTTGTTAAATTCGTCAACGTCTCCATTACATTCAAACAACAAAGCGGTGTCATCAGCAAACATTGAACATTCTGTGCCAGCAATTATTGGAAGTTCGTTTATATAGATAAGGAAGAGTAGAGGCCCAAGAATGCTTCCTTGTGGCACACCCTTGTTTATTGTTCTCCATTTGGATTCTACCATGTAATGGACCATTTTTTCATTGATATTTGAAATTTGAACTTTCTGCTGACGATTTTTTAAGTACGATTCAAACCATTTTAATGCTAGACCTCTAATACCCACATGTTCAAGTTTAGTTAGAAGAAGCTCATGATCAACATTGTCGAATGCTTTTGAGAGGTCGAGAAAGATACCTACAGTTTTTTTACTAATATTAATATTTTCTAGAATTTTGTTCAAAAAATTGAAAACTGCCTGTGTTGTTGAACGGCCTTTACGGAATCCAAATTGTTGTGGACATATTATCTCAAAGTTTTCGAGAAAGTTATAAATGCGATTGTACATGGCTCTTTCAAATATTTTTGAAAAGTTTGGTAATAAGGATATCGGTCTGTAGTTTGAGATTTCCTGTTTAGGACCCTTCTTATACAAAGGTACAATAATAGATTGTTTTAATTGTTCTGGGAAGGTTCCTGATTCAAAAGATTTGTTAATTAATATTTCCAACGGGTAACTTAACGCTTCTGCACATGCTTTTATAATTTTTATAGGGATTTTGTCAGTGCCGACACTGCTTTTATTTTTCAGTTTTACGATGATTTTAATAATTTCCTCCCTGTTTACAGGCGTTATAAAGAATGATCGCGACTGTTTGTTTTTGACTGTTTTGGCAGATTGTGGATGTAGAGATGTATTTTGTGGTGGTGGCGGTGGTGCAAAGAAAATGTTAAATTCATTTGCAATGTTTTTTGGTTCTGATACCAGGTTATCATTTATTTTAAGACAGATTTTTGGTTTAATTTTAGAATTAGAATTATTTGAGTTCTCTTTTATTATGTTCCACGATGTTTTGGTTTTATTTTGCGCGTTTTGAATTCGTTTACTATTGTAATTCCGTTTAGCTACCTGTTTTACTTTACTGAGAATTTTTTTGTATTGTTTGTAATTGTTTATGATTGTGAGGTCATTTGTGTTTTTTTGTTTCATGTATAGATGTCGTTTTTGTTTAATAGATATCTTAATACCAGTTGTTACCCAATTTATTTTGCGTTTTTGGGGATATTTATACTGTTTAAAGGGGAAACAAAGCTTCATACCATTATTTATTTCATTAATGAAGTATTCGTAGCTGTCATTAATGGATTCAAAGGATTTCAGTGGTTCCCAACATATACACGATATGTAATTGTTAAAAATGTTTGTGTTTTCTGTGTTAAATAATTGTTTTTTTGTATACCACGTTTAGTTTATATTATATTCTGTTTTTACGTGCATTAACTGTGCCATATGATCTGATACAGCTAATTCTGTGACTTCCCATGTGTAAGAGCTTTTTGATATATTTGTACCTATATGATCAATTATACTTTTTTTATTTCCTTGTATACGAGTAGGCTTATCAATAATCAAGCGTATGTTGTGAGATTTTAGTGTGTTTTTGAGTGAATCTGCGTTTTTGTTCTTGTAGCTTGTATCAATATTTAAGTCACCGCAGAGTATTATTTGTTTTTTGTTGTTTTTGCAAATTTTGTTTAATAATAGTTCAAGTTGTTCAAAAAAAATATTTATATCAGAGTCATTATAGTAAACTGTACAAATTATCATTTTAAGCTTTGGGATTTCAATACCAACACATTCAAATACAAATTCTTTCGTTATTTGTTTAACACTTTCTAGTTCTGTAAAAGCAATGTTTTCGTTTAGGTAAATGCAGACACCTCCATGAATATGGCTCTGTCGACAAAAAATTGAACCTAATTTATAGCCCTTAAAATTGATAGATGTCGCTTCACCCTTTTGTAAAAGTACCTACCCCCTTATTAATTTACAGAGTTTTAATGGTTCTGACGTTATCCAGATATTTGACACTGTTATGATTAATAAAATTTCTGTACATTTATACAAAAGTATTTCAAAACATTCAATTAGTTAATCAAGCGTATTCCGACATATAAGGCTTCTACTTTTCTGAATTTATTTGTTGACACCGAAGCAATTAAACAAACTTTGAATAATTTTTCGCAAATTCGTCTGCAAATCGAGTTTCGATAATTTCTGTTAACGATATCCATTTGCGACACGGTTGTAATGATCTGCCCTTTTTTCTTCAAACTTTTCCTTCTCTTCTTTCTACGATAATTTTCCTTCTCTTCTTTCTACGATAATTTTCCTTAAGTCCCGTAGGTAACTTTTCCATAAGGCTTTGGTTATATATATATCCGGGGAGGGAAGGTCCTCCCTGCCGTCTTTTCTTTATTACACACCCCTTCAAGAGTGTACATCCTAGTTTGTCTACGTGACGTACGACCTTGAACGTACTCATTTCACGTGACGGTTCAGTATAAAAAGGCTTCACCGAACGTTGTGTTGGGTTTTTGTTTCTCGGTTTAGAAACCTAGTTATTTATGTATGTGTGGTATCCCTTGGTTCTTTTGAGATAGAGTGAGTTGAATCCATTACTGCTGTGTTTCAAAACCATTTTATAAACCTTATCTTCTAAGTCGCCTGCTCCCCCCCCCACTAGCTACTCGATTCTACCTATCGTAGGGTAATGTGAATATAATAAAGTGTTAGATTTTATATATGTGATATACATACGATAAGTTTATGGTGTTAGTTGTCGGCGCCATCCATGTATATATTTTGGGAGGGGAAGGAGAGGAAAGGAAATGAATTTTTTTCAAGCTAAGATTGACTCCTCCTCTTACCAAACAAAACTGATGGATGATAATTTGAGCAAGGCGATCGATATCTGCGTGTCTGGATATCACAACCGGCCGGGTCTCCCCTTGTTCCAAATCGGCAACCTTCACGCCAGAATAAAGAAAACCAGGTCTCATCACCAATTTCAGAATTGCCCCAATCTCAAACACCTCCAGGAAAATCAACTTTACTGAGTGTAGAAGGGGAAAACCATGACATCCCTTGTCACGAATCTAGTCGCGAAAATGTGACACGCAAGGTCCTAAGTTACGTGCCACCTCCAGAAAACGTTGTAACTCCCACGCCGTCGGGGATTTACATCCCTTTCTAGGTCAATACATAGATAACACACGACGATCTTGTCGACATTTAGCCCGCTTTTAACGATAGGTTGTGTGCCTACCCATTCAGCCAATTATCATGTGAGATATATGTAAGGTCTACTCGAAATGCCAAATTTAGGATGAGGACTGTCTGTATTTTAATATTCGGTTCTAGTAATTATTTTATGAGGTTACTAGCATCCTCGTGTATTAGGTATGGGTAACTCCTACTGAATACCTATCCTCTCAGGTAGGTATAAACGGATAATTGGTTTGATTTTTGCATTTAATTTAAAGAGGCTGCCTACCTCTCGAAAGGTACCTGTTGAGAAAAGTTGTTCGGTTGGTAGTTTTATTTCGGAGATTACCATCTCCCTCTTTTGACTTTAGATTTGTTTTTGTGCATCCCAATTCGTAACTTAGAAAGTCAAACAATAGATGAAAAGTATTAAATTAGAAAGTCAAATAACAGAAGAAAAGTTTTCATTTTGTTCCGTCTGGTTGCATCCGATCGCTTTCAATTCGGGACGGCATACGCTAGCAAAACTTCCCCCTTTGACTGACTGTACACCGCGCCTTGTCCTATATATGAAAAGGTCGTTGACTCGTCTCTCGCTCACAGCTGATTGACGGTTCGCCTAGCACATCCCTGTTAATGATAACATTATTTGGGCGGCAGGTGTCGTAAACTTAGTTCCTGTACCTCGGTTGTATCCGTCTTTTAAAAAGGTCCTCTGAAATTTAATAAATAATATAAAAAACTCACCCAGTTAGGCACCTCTCATTCTCAGCGTGAAGCTTACCTGGTTACACTATATAGCTAAATCACTTTAATTTTCGACCTCCTCCCTACGCTTATAAAAGGGTAATTAAATATTCCTGTAAATAAAATTGTACCTCCCTAATCTGTTAGGATTCGAACCCACAGTTAATAATCTATTTGATTCTCTGGTTTTCGGTCTCCGTGGATAGAATGCCATCTCGCCAAATCAATAACTTAGCCCGATTAAACACTTCCTGCCTTTAAGTACATTCACTCTGTTTTAAAAACGCAATCATTATTTTATTATTTTCATGTTTTTAAGACAAGCAATCTAGTTCGAACTGTATACGAAATCACGTTTAAATCAACCCAACTTTATAACACAATCGCGATTGCACAACACCTGGCGCCCCTGAGGTGGGTTTTTACAAAACGGCGCTCTACAAATTATCCAATTATTATTATTGTCATTATTATTAATTGTTTTCCCACTGAGTCGAACCACTTTCACTTCACACAAACACCGGATCAATAATCTTTCACTTTAATTCAATATTCCGCAATATTCTCTAATACCATTTGAATTCAATAATTAACTGTAATTTCAAACAACACTTCTGATTTGTATCCATTCCTCGGGGCTGTCAATGCACCCAAGTTCAAAACTCGTCTGTCCCTCCGGTCTCTCCTTTCCCGTGGGAATCTGTTTACTCCAGGCCTGTCTGTCAATAAATCTTCCGTCGTTGTCTAAACAAAAAATTTTTTTGAGCACGTTCGTTTATTATTTATCGTTTATTTTTGTGGATATTCAAAACATCACACGGTTTGTCAGCAACGTTCAACTCTAATTTTCAGATTCCATATAAAAACGAACGGCACAAAAATAATTCCATCTTAACGACGTTTATTCGTATTTTTGATAACAATATTAACACTCCGCACACTTATATCACATTTTATACTTCTTTAAAGGTAACAATTTATTTACATCTATTTATCTCATTGTGTAATGCGGTTACAGGTGAACATACAAATTTGTTAACCGGTAAGGGTAGGCACACAATGAGAGTTATCCCGGAAGCGGAAAATTGGATGGAAGAAAAGATAATGCAGGGAAATTGATACCATTTAGTAAACAAGTTTGCAGTGTCAAAGCAGTTCGTCGAAATAATAATAGTGCCATTCATATTCTTTATTCGGTTTCAAAGCATTACACGGAGAAAAATAACTAATATTGAATACTGCTAATTTATAACGAATCTCTTCAAATTATTCGGAATCCGGATAAACGAATATATTGATAGGTTTCCTAATAAACTTGTAGTAAAATGTCGGAACACGTGTTTATAAAAACTCTAATATTTTCGCAAATTTGTCATTGTATATTATCAAAGCAAATGGAGGTGCATGAATGTGTGTTCCGATATATTACGAATTTACTAAAAGTTATCAGGAAATGGCCTGCAATCCCGTATTTAACCTGATTGAATAAATAAGATTTTGAATTAATAATCAATTTTCTTTTTTTTTCTGTGGACAAATTATATTTAAGTCGCTTCTAAAGAATTCACTCAATAAACATTTACAAAAATGTATTTTTTTACAATGTCGTATTATTTATTATTATTAACGTGCTTGACTCCTCTTTTCATTTCAATCGCAATTTTTTCGTTTTTGGCCTCTTTTCTATCAAGTTTTATCTTAAATTGCCTCCTCCACATTCAATATTTTTCTCTTCTATGTCTGAACTAGACGCCAATTTTCCATTTGATTATTAAATTTGCCAATTAAAATAAAATTAATACATTTATAAATTTCCCTTTCCTTTCTTAACATATTGAAACGATGGACACGAACAGAATGAATACCCTTGAAGTGTGAACGCCAGAAGCATAAAAAAGTCAATTTATTTTTATAATTCATTTAAACATACTACTTATCGGCTGTGTCTGTCTGTCAGTAATTGTAACTCTGGTTCAGTGATTTGCTTTCAAAATTGTGTCAAGGATTCAGACAAGCGATAAAGATTATAACAGAAAATCATTTTTAAAATTGGAACTTATTTGTCGAAAATTCAGACATAAACTGGTAACTTACACAATAGATCAAGAAAAAAATATTTACAAACATTCCGGTAACGAATAATCCGGCATATTTAAAAATCTTCTACACAACAGTAAGCGGAAAATGTTTCTTGGGTTGTGTTAGAGGAATTAGCCAGCCAAGGAATTGAACATACTACGCCTGGGTGGGACCCAATTGCAACCTGATGCCAACTCAGCCACTGACCGGTCATTTTTCGTGAATAATTCTGCAACAATTGTCTTTGTTCTAAAGTGTTCTTTATATAAACTTTCAGCTTTACGTATCCTGCAATTATACATTCCCGTGATTTTTCACTGTGATTTTGTGTGAGTAATAGTAATAAGTGCAACTCTCCGATGTGTCTTACTTCAATATTGAAGCGATTCGATTAAGGTTAAACGCAACGCTCGTTGTATTCTACGTGTTCACAGATGGCGTTAATTAATTAATTTTGTTTAAATACGCTTTAGCAAGGTATTGCTTTACAATATTAAGACAAATCATTTGTTTGCGCCTGTATATACGCAACATGAATATGAATCAATAGTTTTGTTCGTTTAAAGACTTAATTCTTTCGAGAAAGGCATAAAAATACAATATTGTACCGATAATTCAATCCAATATTGTATTTGTATGCCTTTCTCGAAAGAATTAAGTCTTTAAACGAACGAAACTATTGATTCATATTCATATTGCGTATATACGGGCGCAAACAAATGATTTGTCTTAATATTGTAAAGCAATACCTTGCAAAAGCGTATTTAAACAAAATTAATTAATTAACGCCATCTGTGAACACGTAGAATACAACGAGCGTTGCGTTAGTTGTTTACTCCAACTGTATAACTGTTGGCAAATTAGTTTTATATAATGCTCTCCACGTAACAATATAATAAATACTCTCCTAACTGTGAAGATATTTAACAGATTAACGAAAACTACACATTTTTAACATAGAGTTTTAAGAAACTCTTGGAACACCGGTAGTATTGGTCCAGTACAACTAATGCACTAACGTCTTGTTAATTATGTGAAAGCGCCAGGCGACGAAGTATCGCATGTTAGCACAGATTGTCTGGTCATAATATATGCAAATGTATGTGGAATAATATGTACTACGTGTCCGGGGGTGAGTGTACAAACTCTGACTTTTGTGACTTTTTTCGAAATTCCAACGTTTTAATCAGGACTCATTGATAGCATATTGACTGTTATATTTCTTATAAGTGCTGTCGAAAAAATCGGGAATAAAAATTGAAAATTGAAGGTATGTATTTCACTTATCCAAAAATAAAATCAAAATAAATGAAATATTTCTGAAAGTATCCGACAAAGAAAAACTGTTTTTGAAATGTAATGAAATATGTTTTCAAATTTAGTAAAACAATATATTTTTCTCAAATGTAAAAATTTTGAAATCAAAAGTAAAAAGTTAAAACAAATATTGTTAAGGTAAAACACACAAATTTTACTACACAAATTAAATACAAAAAATTAAAATAGGGATGATGTCTAAGGAACTGAATAGAAAAATAAATTACAACCACGAGATACACGGACACGGGACGAGAAATGCAAGGAAAATCAGATTGCCAACAAGAAAAAAATCAAACACCCAGAAATCTCTCATCTCCCGAAGAAAGTAACTGAAATTGAGAAGATGGCTAAGTTTAAAAAGGAATTGAGAAACCATATTTTTCTCAAATATTGATGTTTTTTTTGTGACATATAATATGTACTTACATTTAAATATTTAAAGATCCATTGTTTTCCAATTACTGTATTTTTTTATGTTTCTAAAACTATTAGCACACACGACGATGTGAGCTAACTTAAGATTAATAAAAAAAATTACCTTATAAACATCATTGTCTTCTCACTTTTTGTCGTTTCATATAAAAACAATTTATAAAAATATATCACAAAGTTTCATAAATATTTCTTAAATTGCTGTTGGACACTTTGGTTTCATAGCCTTGAATTTTTGAATTCTTATGTGGTTAACTTCTAAATTTGAATATATAGCATGGTATTTTCTCTTTCCAACACCGAACAAATTGACTCTACTAGTAATATCTGTTTGTTCCCGAAACCGAACAAATTAGACTGGTAAGTTAAGGTAGTTTTGGAGTTATAATTGGAATAAAAAAATTATAGAATAATATGTTCTCCTGTGGAACAAAAATTTTGTGTGGGAAAAAACGAGAGAATTTCGAAAAAAGTTATTCATCTTTTTTACTTCTACCATCATGTAGAATCGGCTCGTGAAGTTTGTGCACTTTATCACCGGACACCCTGTATGTATTGCATTTGGCTTGTGGCAGTAATTACGGTCCTGAAAGAAAGGTGTCAGGCTGTCTGGGTGACTACAATAGCCGGGTTCCACCCTGGCTTGGCCGCCTGACTGACTGGTCACCCTGGCTCTCGGGCACCGGGCCGGGTGACACTGTGACACAGCTTCGGGTGACACAGCGTCGGGTGACGCAGTGGTGGAGCCGCACAAAGGCTGCTTCGACTCGCCCGGACCACCTTTGTTTCCTGTCCTAGGTACCGTTCATTGATATATCTTCATCAAGATAAGCTCTATCTGAATCAGGTATTGGAATTAGTCCCATTGTGCTCTAATTTCGCAAATGTTATCTCAAGGAAGACGACCCAAAAGACTCCAGATAATATCATCTTATCTATAAAGCAGAAATCTGATTGTCGGAAGTAGAAAAAGCTCGCGAATTGTGATCCCTAACGTCATAGTATACGTACTTATTTTTATATTCATAATATGAAATATCGGCGATTCAAATAATAAAATAACCGCTCTGCCATATTGTGTATAGACCGCCATAATAATGTAGATTTCGATTTAATAAGTAGAGTAGACTTCATATTAATCACATCTCGATTTTTCAATCACTGATTAGCGGTTGGTGTCGAATAATAATACATAACTCGACAGAATGGGGTACATAAGGGTCACATAAGTATTTTATTGTAAGTTCAATAATAAATTATGTTTTCAATCCGTAGCTTTTTAATTGATTTGAATTGAATTCACAACGGGTTCGTCTCCAATATAATTCAATATTAAATATAAGACCAAATAAAAATAATCATTTTGATGGCCTTAAATTTAAATTTAAAACGACCGGTTTACGTTGGAAATAAGTCGTATATATATAAAACCAGAAGATAACTTTTCATTTTATATTTCATTATATTAACGAAGTAAATTGGACAAAAATTAATAAATAAAAATTATAGTTAAATCTAAAAAAAATGTGAGAGTTGCCTTTAAAATCACGAAAAATCGAATCCTTTAACGGTCTGTACTTTATAATTTAAATCACAAATAAATAAAACAGCTCATATCCATACTAAAAATTTGTAATACATTTTGATTTAAAAAATAATTATTCAATTTGATTGGGTATTTTCCACTAAAATTAAGTTTTGTACTAAGCCCTAGATAGCTCATATCTATCGCCCAATTAGCAGAAGGTGATCACACTTATGGTTTTGGTTTTTTATTTCTAAAATTCTCCTTGTGATTGCAATAGGAGAATCAAGAGTGGACTGTAAAATTAATTATGAACTTTGAAGTTGACACAACTATAGTTGGAGATGGTAAACATAGAGTAAGGAAGGAATCCGACTTACCCCTTTGATGTTCTTCAAAGATGTTGATGGTTGGTTTCACTCACAAGAGATATGATTTATTTCACACACAAGCTTCCATAACATCCAGGTTGGATTAGAAACACACTGAGGGTACCGAATATGTTCCCTGCACAGCCTTCTACCCTGAGTTGATCTCAATAACAGCACTGATAACAAAGAGATGTTCATCAAACAGGCTTCATCGATAAACTGGTTTGACAGTTACGTTTATAGTTGTAAAATGTCATACAGGTATAGTCAGATAATGACAGGTACTTGTAGGTAGAATAGGATGGGAAAATTGCAAGGACAATGTTAAAGGAAGCTAGTTGCATCAAAACTATTATTTATTTATTTTTAAATGTTTCAACATTGAAAAGAAATGGAAATCATTGAAATCGTTTTGTATTGATTTTGATTGATTATAATATTAATCTAAAAAGGAGGTAATTTTTGGTACCGCAAAGACCAATCTTACGTGTTATGTGTCTATTATTTCATCCCCATGCATGTTATGTCAATGGGGATATAATAATAAATAAACGGTTAACCATATTGTTCGGATATTTTAGCGCTGTACAAAATTAACATTGACGTGCATACTAATTACGTGGTACAATAATGATTATCCCTTGATCGTTTCAGCGGCCTCAATGAATCCCGGATATGTTCTTTGAAGTATTAAGATAAATATAGGTCAAATACCATAATATTACTTAATGGTAGATATTTTTTCAATAAAATCACAGTAAAACAAATAAAAAACGGATCGAAATGACAATCTAGTCCCATTTAACGGAAGCAATCTTCCCAAAACGTCTTCTATTGATATATGCATGGTGTAACTCTAAGTGACCAGCTCAGGCACGGGGACTCCATCGAAGCCAGAGTCAAGTTAGCCTCTCAGAAACTGGACGTACTGTAAAGGGCCACCCAGATCAGGGTAATTTAATAGGTGGTAGCAAGGTCTTCAAGAATTTTCCTACATTCCATCACCAGTCTGGAGTTAATTCTGCGGGGATCCAATCCAGGGATCACTAATTCCAGCATATATTCCGTTCTGATAGCCAGGCAGCCTTAATGGCACAAGAAAGTAAGTAGGTACTTAATTAAATTGAATGTAAATCGATTCATTCATTTGAAGCAAGTAAACGCAATTTGTCTTCAATGAATCATTTCATGATGGCTTGCGTCTGTTAGGCGTTGAAATTTGATTTTTTACGTCTCCTGCCTCCGGCGATGAATATTATTTTATCGCCTGCTCGTCATGTAAACGACGCCGAAAGTCGATGATTTAGCTGTCGTAACAGCTGTAAATATTATATTTCACGTGGGGGGAAGAACAGGAAAAACATTTAAATTATATATCTGCGAGTTCAATAAAATTGAAATTTATCTTAAAAAATAAATATAATATATAAATTATACAAAATTCAAATATCTGCGTTTGATTCCTTGTCAAACTGTATTAGGTGATGATTATTAATTTTGTTGTTTTCAGAATAATTATATCGGAACCTTTATTTCAATCGAATTCTTCTTACTGATTAAAAGTTTGGAATATTGACAAACTTATCATATTTTGAAAAACAAATTTGTATGCCTAAATTATATTAAAGTTCAAAGTTAACTAATTTCGGAGACAATCCTTTCTTCTCCAGAGCAGAATTATAAAAAAAATACTTAAGCATAGTAAAAAATCTTTAAATAAAAATGATAAAATATAACATTATTATTAAAAAAAATCATTAATTACCAATTAAAAAGTTGACATACAAACTTCCCTCAATATGTAGCATGCAATAGGTTTAGAGCCTGATTTTGTTTGAAAAATTAATAATTTCTTCAAACTCTAAAATGTCTTTTTTTAATTGAAAATATTATTTCATTGAAGAAGAAACATGAATATAGAAAAAACAAAAAGATAACGGTCTCAACTGAGAATCGAACACAGGATTTGTGTTTATCCCAAACACTATCTAGGTTACAAACTAATTATCTTCATACTACCTACTCTTTATATATTATTATTTTATGTTGTTAATTTTATTTACTTATTAAATTTGTAAGTGAATGTACGCTTTACACACTCAACAAAATATAAACAAATGTACAAATATAAATAATTTACACTGTGCGTGTGCACATTCAACATATAAACAAATGTAGGCTGTGCACTGTGCACATTCCATAAATATAAACAAATGTAAATTGTGCACACTTAACATATATAAACAAATTTACACTGTGCATGTTTCTGCTATCGTGGTACGAGAACACGCCGTCAGATGGAATGCAGGAAAACACTTCTTCTTCTTGACATATAAATTTATTAATTCACAATATAATTGCAGAGGATCTTATTTTCCTCTGCTAAAACTTAAACTGAAAGAAATAAAGGTCTAGTTTCCTCTATTCTTCAGTTTTCCCTAGGTTTACATAAACCTAGTAATTATCTCACGACTGACTGCCTAGGTACGCATGTACCTACCAGTTATAGCAACACTGCAATACTGTCCTTTTTCTGGGAGGTATCTGTATTTAAACTAAATTCTGAAGGACATTTTACCAAAATAAAGATGTTCCACCCGCTCGTTGGCAAACAACATTCTTAACATAAAATAAAATGCACTAAACTATTCTTAATGATACAAACGTGACTTAAGCAATAGAAATATTTTAAAGGAATTATTTTGAGGGAGATGAAACTTTATTTGGGGTTTTTATTACTATGGGACAGGGGTGGGAAAGGTATTGGCAAATATTTTTAGGCATAATGGTTTAACTAGGGTCATCATAAAATATAAATCGAACAGCTCTATTTGAAAACTGCCGCTGCTTGCAGTAAAATGTCACTAATTCTTAAATCATAAATGATACACAAACAAGACAACATCTTTATAAAAATACCAGGCCAATGAATTGTTTTATTGTAGGGTCGAATCTGCAAATGTGGGAAACTACACTAAACTTGAAAATACGAACTGTGGGAACTGGCTTGAAGGTTAAATTTTACTGAGCAATATGTAATAGTCGCATTCTGGAAGATACATACCTCCTCCCGTGAAGATACTTCACAAAATAGGCAAAGAATGCGACTGTTATCTTTATTAGGTACCTACTGCTTGTCTACGAAAATTACCAGTTAAATTTATTAAAATGTCTAAAATACAAATATTTATGCTACTCTTAAAACTAAAAATTCCGTGGAATATGTAAATCTTATGACTAAAAATTGTGTAGTAGGTAATGTATTAAAACTAGAAATTCCGTAAAAAATGTATATCTTACTGACTGACTAAATGGTTGTAGTAGGTAATTTCGCATTCACCTCCACCCTTAAACCCGCCTTGAGCATGTATGTATGTAATATTTTGTATTAATTTCTTCGCACTTTCTACTGAATTTACACTATCTAAATAGTCGTTCATGTAATGTTTTGTTTTTATTGCTTCGAAGGCCTGGGGATACTGAGATAAAAATTGATCCGCGTTTTTATTTTTTACGAATTGCGCCGAACAAGGTGATGATTTTGCGCCAAAAATTATAAGAAGGGAAGAAACCGCGTCACGCGCCTCTCCTTTTAACGCTTTTTGTAATGTATATAAATTTTTGCTGTCAGATACTTTTAAGAAGTCTGTGGTATGATGGAATATTAATTTGAACGCAATCCATTCAATTGGATTGCCGTTAAATGTAGGAAGATCATTAACTTTGGGCCTGGTATTATATAAAGATATTGCCTTACCAATTGATTCCGCGAGACGTTCTTCAGTTATAGCAGGTGTTGGTCCCTGGAATCGGCCCTGCGACTCTGGCCACTGTTGCCCGTCGCGTTGCTCTGCTAAGTTGAATGGCTGCACTGATGTAGGCAGCTCCCAGCAGCTACTGCTTGGCTGCTGATGCTGCGTCAACTGCAGCTGAAGAGATTGCCCTACCAAGGGCTGCTGATGTGATGTTCCTCTGGGTGGGAGTACCTCATACCGCCCGCCCTGCTGCTGCTGCTCCAACCGCTGTTCCAATTGCAGCGGATGAGCCCGCTCTACCCGAGGTTCCATTTGCGACGGGAGAGTCTGCCCTGCCAAGGGCTGCTGCTCTGAGGATCCTTTTGGTGGGAGTAACGCGTACCGCCCACCCTTGTGCTGTTCCAACCGCTGTTCCAATTGCAGCGGATGAGCCTGCTCTACCCGAGGCTCCATTTGCGACGGGAGAGTCTGCCCTGCCAAGGGCTGCTGCTCTGAGGATCCTTTTTGTGGGAGTAATGTGTACCGCCCACCCTTGTGCTGCTCCAACCGCTGTTCCAATTGCAGCGGATGAGCCTGCTCTACCCGAGGCTCCATTTGCGACGGGAGAGTCTGCCCTGTCAAGGGCTGTTGCTGTGCAGTTCTTGTGGGCGGTTGTAGTGATAACCGCCCATCATGGAGCAGTTCCTGTTGCTGCTCCATTTGAACTCAAAGAGGCTGTTCATCGTGATCTCCAAGTTCTGATGATGAACTGTGATGTGACTGGTCCACCCAGTCATTGACTCTATCCTCGAGAGTCCGTTGCGAAGTCCTTGATGCAGCTTCTAAAATGAGCGCCGCATGTTGCTCCTCTGCTTCCAGGACTGACATTGCTGCAGCCATCTTTGCTTCAGAAGCCTTTGCTTCCGCGGCCATCTTTGCTTCAGCCATCTCCGTAAGTAGGCGGGCCTTTTGTCTCGTGATGTGCACCTTGGTTGCTGAAGCTTTTATTTGAGCCTCCATCCAGCTCCTGCTAGTTCCCGCCTTGCTGCCGAAGACAGATGACGTCTTTGAGTGTTGTCCCGCTTCCATGATGCTGCTGTTCCCGATGCGGCTCGAAGGACCATATGTTTCTGCTATCGTGGTACGAGAACACGCCGTCAGATGGAATGCAGGAAAACACTTCTTCTTCTTGACATATAAATTTATTAATTCACAATATAATTGCAGAGGATCTTATTTTCCTCTGCTAAAACTTAAACTGAAAGAAATAAAGGTCTAGTTTCCTCTATTCTTCAGTTTTCCCTAGGTTTACATAAACCTAGTAATTATCTCACGACTGACTGCCTAGGTACGCATGTACCTACCAGTTATAGCAACACTGCAATACTGTCCTTTTTCTGGGAGGTATCTGTATTTAAACTAAATTCTGAAGGACATTTTACCAAAATAAAGATGTTCCACCCGCTCGTTGGCAAACAACATTCTTAACATAAAATAAAATGCACTAAACTATTCTTAATGATACAAACGTGACTTAAACAATAGAAATATTTTAAAGGAATTATTTTGAGGGAGATGAAACTTTATTTGGGGTTTTTATTACTATGGGACAGGGGTGGGAAAGGTATTGGCAAATATTTTTAGGCATAATGGTTTAACTAGGGTCATCATAAAATAGAAATCGAACAGCTCTATTTGAAAACTGCCGCTGCTTGCAGTAAAATGTCACTAATTCTTAAATCATAAATGATACACAAACAAGACAACATCTTTATAAAAATACCAGGCCAATGAATTGTTTTATTGTAGGGTCGAATCTGCAAATGTGGGAAACTACACTAAACTTGAAAATACGAACTGTGGGAACTGGCTTGAAGGTTAAATTTTACTGAGCAATATGTAATAGTCGCATTCTGGAAGATACAGTGCACATTCAATATTTATAAACAAATGGGTTCCATGATAACTCAACACGGTGAAAATTCAACACACTTTTAAAAAGTGATTATAAAGTTTAGGTATAAAGATTTGGTTATAAAGTTATGAGAAACGATGAATAAAAAAATTAACCTAACCTACGTAACCCAGTTAATGAAGTTTTTGTTTCATCACTTTCCATGACTTTATATAACTTTTTAAAGATGTGATGAATTAAAATTGTGATGATTTATCCGGTCACCAAACAAATGAACACTGTAGACACATATATTTTTAGTTATAGTTTACAATATTACAATATTATAAATTTCTTACAATGAAGATATAGTATTATGATTATAATACCTTACAACTTTGTAATAATTCTTAAAGATAGCTGCCAAAAATATGGGGAAAAAAGGTCCTAATTGTCGAGTGGTTACAGATGTTGTCCCATTATGACATATCCTGGGTTTGATTCCCAGTTGAGACTGTTATATTTTTATTTTTCTATATCCTGTTCTGTTTCACATTTCGTTTAGATTTATTGGCCCTATCTTCTTTAATGATACATTTTTTTATTGAAATAATATTAATTATTTTCTACAAAATTCAACATACATTGAAAAATGTTTAGCTTTTTTAATTAAAACGTTTCACGTAATTTTCCTTCATAAATAACGGTTATGAAAGTATTTCAAAACCTTGCTAAATCTTGGAGTCCAATTTCCGATACGATCTTATTTTGTTAGGATATTGTAATGACTTTACATTTATCTCCGCAATTAATCTCCTTCCAAAATTTGATAAATAGATAATGATTAAATTGCTTTCGTTTGGAACTCGCCCTAATACTTACCAAAGGGTTCTTTTATCGAGGCCCAAGGTACCCGCCTCTATTGGATTCAGATTGATAAATTAAGCAGATGACGCTGTACCTTTGCTTATTTATCTTTCATAAAGGGTTAATCAGAACCTTTATGTAATAATATTAAGTGTTTATTACAAAGTCTTCCAATAAGCGAGCCCTTTTATGGAGAATATTATTTTGTTTAGGATTTATTTTGTGTTAGCGTAAAATGAACGCTGAAAACTTGTAAAACATTTTCTCTTTTCACATGAGATATCAATGAAAAGATTTTTTTTAAATCTCGACAAACGTTTATAAAAAATGGAAGAGTTTTGATGAAAACTATCTTGTTTTCGTAGAAACACTTCCTTTGAGCTTTTAAATAAAAATTTTATTTACCTTTTTGATATTCTTTTGGTAAGCGAGTAAGTCTACATTAAAATATTTTTTGTTATTTATTTATTTATTTGAGAAAACCAGCATATTTTTTTTACATCTATAAATAATACAAATACACACTACTGATATAAACATCACATTATAACAAAAATCTAAGGGACCCCTGGGCTAAAATATTAACAAAAATTTATAATTGTAAATATTAAATAAATAATAAAATAAGATAGAAGAAAACAAATAAATGACAGCACATAAAACAAATTATCCTCCCTACACTAACAACAGCAATTATCACAAATACCTGCAACTAAACTGAACAAATTTTTATAAAATTAATGGTATGCAGCTTAACAGGATATATAGCAAAAACACGATAATTTGCAATATGTTATTAAAATTTATAAATGATTCATTATAATTATAAATGATATATTTTTTAAATGTTCTAATCAATATAACTAAAATTCTTATTAAATAAGTTGCACGCTCTGATTAGCTCTGATCATGTCTGTTATTAGTAGAACATTTATAAAGACGAAAAATTTATTTATCTCTAGTTCTCAAGCATTATGAATTAGGCACTTGCTCTTCTCTCCCTTGGTGATGGCTCTTCAATCTCCGAGACGATAATATAATTATGAGAAAGACCACCACTCAGAATTGAAATGATGCTTGAAATGTATTTACCGTGTTTAGTGACCAGGTCTGAATATCCAGGTACATCGCAACCTTTTTCTTCCCTATTGCTTTACAGAACATCGCAATCATTTGTTTATTTATTCACTCCTCGAAGGCTTTTACATGTGTACATTGTTATCGGTAAATTTTTCAGGAGTTCAATAACAAGTGTAAATAACATAATACACTGAGTACGATATACGCAGGTACTATACAAGTCATCATAGAGAGTTCTGTTGTACAAAGGTGTTCAATAATTGTATTTAATAACAAGAGTAAAAAAAACAGTATTTAGAAAACCCATAAAACGTCAGATTGGATGTTTTACAAAACATAGCTATATTAATACAAACAAAAAAGTGGCTTCGGGTCCATTGATATGCTTGGTGTAACTATAAGTGACCAGCTCAGGTACGGGGGCTCCATCGAAGCCAGAGTAAAGTTGGCCTCTCAGAAGCTGGGCGTACTGTACAGGGCCCGCAGATACTTTAATAGTACACAACTGCTGACCCTGTACAAATCGCAAGTGCGCCCTACTGTCGAATTTGGCAGCCATCTCTGGTCCGGAGCCCCTAAATACCTGAAAAAAACCCTTGACTCTGTGCAAAAACGGGCGGTCCGTTTGATAGATTCCCCAATCTTAACAAACGGACTGCAATCTTTAGAGCACAGGCGTCAGGTAGGTATTTTTTTTTTTTTTTTTTTTTTTTTTTTTTTCTTTATTCATGAAATATTAATGTGTACAGTTTTTACATGCTTTTCGACTACCACACTAGACACACGCCCGTATTATGGTAGTCGAAATTTATATACATAGGTTTATATAATTATATAAATGTAATATTTGATAACTTGTTAATCTAAGTATTTTTTTTCTTACATGCAATGTATGTGTATAATAGGTGACACTTTTACTGGTTCCCAGTTCAGTAGATTGCTCAAGTGTACATCAACCGTATTTTAAACTGTTGATATTAATGAGATAAAATGAACACATTCAGCAAATAAATAGGTTACTTTACTTGTTAAAATAATGAAAATAAAGTAGAAATTATGAAAATGAACTTGTTGAAATAATGAAAATAAAGATTAATTAATTAATTATTAAACTTTTTTCTTTACAGAATTGAATGAAAAACAAAAATGACTAATAAAGAAAATGAGCTTAATTTAATGATGGCAGGCATTCCTTGAAAAAGTTCCTTCCTTTTATAAATAACCAATTTTGAACACTTATGACATACAAATTGTGAGTTTTTGATTTTCTGATATCAATACTCAGCGAGTTGAATATTTTGGGAGCAATATAAGAAAACTGCCGCTGGGCGAAAGCTGTTTTCGTTTGGGGAATTTTACATTTTAGGTGTGACGAGTAACGGGTGTTAATTTTTTGTTGTGTTTTATTCACCAAGTCATTTTTCCGTATGTATATGAGAATGGTCTTAACATATAATTGTCGAATATCTAATATTCTGAGTTTTCTAAAAAGTGGTTCTGATGGGTTTGTTGGCTTACATTTGAATATTATCCTTAGTAACAGTTTTTGAATTAAAACCATGGGATGAAGAATCGTTTTTGCACAACCTCCTCATCCCACTATACCATATGTAGTAATTGATTGAAAAAGTGCAAAGTATACACATCTTAGTGTTTGTAGGTTAAGGATAGATCTGAGAGAGTAGAAAATGTAGCATAATTTGCGAAGCCTTTTTGTTGTAGAATTTATATGGGCCTCCCATCGCAGTTGATTGTCTATAATGACCCCCAAGTACTTAATTTCGTTTGATATTATAAGGTTATCGCATGAACAATTTTTGTGAGGTGATGTAGCCATGTTGAAGTTCTGTGAACATGAATGTATGGTAAGTTTATGATAGTTTTGAGGGAGATTAGGTTTGCGTATGGAAAAAAGTAAGTATTTAGTTTTCTCTATATTTAGAGTGAGGAGGTTGGAATCTAACCAGTGTTTTATTTCATTTATACCATGATTTGCTTTTTCAAATGCTGAATTCAAGTTTTCATCTGCAAATATGATAACTGTATCATCGGCAAAAGATATTATAGTGCCACCAGTATCCAAATTGCATAACGAGTTAATGTATATTAGAAACAGAAGTGGGCCCAACACACTGCCTTGGGGCACGCCATATGTGATTGGCAAACTTGTACTTCTATACTCTTTAGCGGAGTTAATAATAGTTGACTGGGACCTATTTGTTAGATAGCTCTCAAACCATTTAAGAGGAACACCTCTTATTCCTATCTGTGAGAGTTTTTTCAAAAGTATGCGGTGAGATACAGTGTCAAAGGCTTTAGCCAGATCCAAGAATACAGCGAGGGGCTTGCGACTTTTATCGAGGTTATCAGAAATTAATTTAGTAAAAGCTGCAATTGCATCTGATGCACTAAGACCTTTGCGGAAGCCGTATTGGTTTTTTGACAGGATTTTATTTTCTTCGAGAAACTTGTAGAGCCTTTGTTTTGCTGTTTTTTCGATTATTTTAGAGATTGGACTCAGTAGAGATATTGGTCTATAGTTATTGACGATTGATCTGTCCCCTGATTTAAAGATAGGAATAATTGTTGAATGTTTTAGAGTGTTTGGGAAAAGGCCAGTTCGAAAACTTAGATTTGTGATGTATACAAGGGGCTTAGCAATGATTGGTTTAAGGTGTTTAATTAGTTTAGTGGATATATTGTCAACTCCCGTGGAGTGTGTATTTTTGAGTGAATTGATGATTTCAGTGATTTCTTGTTCTGTTGTTAGTGTGAGATTGAAAGGGTCATAACTCAGATTATCGAGAAAGATAGTATTTGCAAGATTATTTTCAGACTTGCTATTTCTTTTTAAAATATTATTTGCTAGATCCGATCCGATTGTAGAGAAGAATTGGTTGAAGTGATTTGCGATTGTTTCTGAATTTTCGGTTGCATTTAGTGTTTTATTTGTGATGGTTATTTTATTTATGGGTGTGGTAATTTTGTCGGTGTAGCATATTTCTTTGACAATGTTCCAGATTTTTTTATTATCATTCGCAGCTTCCTCTATCTGTTTCCTATAATAATCTTCTCTGGCCGTACAGGTTATTTTTTTACAGGCATTTCTGTATCTTTTATAAAATAAGAGAGATTCGTAATCAGTGGGGTTATTTTTACAATATTTATGAAGTTTATCACGTTTGCGGATACAGTGTAAAATACCAGTAGTTATCCAAGGTTTTAGTTTAATTGTACGACTACTTTGATTGTTGTGTGTGTGGGATGTGGCATTTTTCAGATGTTTATACAGGGTGTATCGGCACGTACCCGACAAACTTTAACCAGCTATTCCTTAGCACATTTGGAGTAAAAAATCTTATGTGCACTTTGCTGTCCGGTAACGTTTTTTTTTAATAAAAAATTTATTATTCATATTTTCACCACATGTCACCACTGTTTTATCCTTTGATAAAGTTTGAAAACCCATCTGGCAAATATTTTATTCGAATTCCGTTGAATAATGCACGTGTGTACCTATATTGGCGCACGTTTACAGTCACAACGAAATAGCACGGCACCATTCGTCTCATTTTTAACTATTATTATTTAGTGTGTGCGAAAGAGCGAAGACGCTTTTTGACACACTTGCTTATAACAGCTGTTTAACACGAAACGCAATGCCAATGACAGTGATGTAGTGTGGAAATTTTAATTTTTTTTGTTTTTAATTGAAAAAAAAATGCTACCGGACAGCAAAGTGCCCATAACATTTTTTACTCCAAATGTGCTAAGGAATAGCTGGTTAAAGTTTGTCGGGTTAGTGCCGATACACCCTGTATAGGATGTTGATAAGAGATTCACACGCTAAGTTTGGATCGCTAATTTTGTAGAAATTTGACCAGTTTTCATTGGAAACCAGTTTGAAGAGAGTGTCATAAGAAATTTTCTTTAGTTGTATAGTGGATGCTGGTAATTTTTGAATTTTATGAGAAATGGAGGTGATAGTAGCGTAGTGATCTGTCACAGTGCACTGATATATGAGAGATTTGATATTTAGCTTACATTTGACAAAGACGTGGTCTATGCAACTGGCGGATAACTCTGAGACACGAGTAGGGGCTGTAATAGCTGGGATAAATCCTTGAAGAGTTAATAAATTTATGTAGTCGTTTGCTTGGGGATGCATTGTATTTATAATATTAATATTTAGGTCACCAATAATTAGAACATTTTCATGATCTCTAATACATGCCAGAAACTGATTAAGCGAGTTTAAAAATGGTGTTATATTGGAAGTGCTCGGTGATTTTTTTTTTTTTTTTTTTTTTTTTTTTTTTTATTTTTTATTAAATTTAATATAATTATATTTAGTACAATATAAGATATGGGTAGTCCCACAAAGCTGTGACAATCAGCTTGTCTGTAGGTTCTACCATTTAATGTTATAACATAATACACATTAGCTTAAGTTTAAATATTAATACCAAATATAATGTTTAGGATAGATAAACGTTTTGTTCATTTATTAACCACTTTTTTGTCAGTTTAGGGCAGGGTTCCTCATTATTTTTCAAGTTAAAGTTTTCGTTAAATTTGTTATAAATCACAGGTATCAAATAGTCAAGTGTTCTGCTACCATACTTATTTGATATTAGTGGAATTTTTAGGCCTTTTTTTCAGTAAATCTTGTGTTGTGACTATGCACCAATGGCTTTTTGTACGCATTTTCTCCCGCATTATCCATAATTATAATAAACCAGAGAAGTCCTTTAATTGGGAGTAGGCCCTCAGAGCCATACAGTAATTTTAAGTTGTTTCTTTGTTTGTAAATGCTAGGCTTAACAATTTTTTTAATTATAGCAGTTTGTAGATTTTGAATGAATTTAATATTAATATTACTCGAGTGTCCCCAAGTTCGAATTCCATATCTAAGTATTGATTCGACCATAGAATGATAATATATAAGTTTGAGAGTACATCGAGGCAATACAAATTTTAATTTATAAAAATTACTCGCCAAACATCGGAGCTGGTTACAAATTTTGATCACACTTTTGTCCCATTTAAAGTTATTGTCTACGATTATGCCAAGGTAAGTATATTCGTTTGCAAAATCAATTTTTTCACAGCAGCAGATATTATCCATTTTTTTATGTATACAATCAAAATTATGTGCAGTTATTTTAGGTAAGTTCCACATTTTCAAGCTCGGTGATCTTATATACATGCATTTAGTTTTTTTGACATTAATAATTAATCCTACATCATGAGACCATTTAAGTAGTTCGTTAAAGTCAATTTGTAATTCTTGAATAGCTATTTCAGGGTTTTCATTAGAGACAACTAGTGCAGTATCATCAGCAAAAATAAATCTACGGGCTATTTTAAAAAGTTTAGACATGGCAATTACATATATAATGTATAATTTTGGTCCTAAAATTGACCCTTGTGGCACCCCTGATTTAATAAATCTAAAATTACTCATTACATTCAAAATATTTACATACATTTTTCTATTTGTTAAATAGTTTTTGAAAAATGATAGGAGTTTACCACGGATTCCTATGATTTCGAGTACCTTGATTAATTGTGTATGGCTGAGTGTATCGAAAGCTTTTGAGAAGTCAATAAATAATACTAGTACATGTTTTTTTGAGTTAAGCTCTGAATTTATATAATTGGAAAATTTTTCGAGCAGTTTATCACAGCTATTTTGTTTTTGGAAGCCATACTGACATTCATCAATAATGCCCAAATTATTTAAATATTTATCCAAATTTATAGATATATATTTTTCTAATATTTTTTCTAATGCGGGTAATAAGGAAATAGGCCTATAATTATTTATTACGGTGTGATCTCCATTTTTAAAAATGGGCCTTATGATGCTGCATTTTAATTCATCTGGAATGTGACTTGTGTCAATAATTCTGTTAATTAGGTGAGTAATTATAGGACTAAATAATTTAACATGTTTTTTTAGATCATACATGCGAATTAGATCCACGCCCGGTGTCTTTGAATTTTTCATTCTTCCGATAATGCATTCAGTTTGTTCTGTATTAGCTCTTGGTAGGTACATTGAATGTTGCAAATGTTCTTGCTTCAACTCAGACGCTCGGTATATAGTTAGAACAGTAACGCTATTTTCTATTTCAAGTTTAAGACAATTTGAGTGAGTTATTGTGATTTCCTTTATAGAGTATTGTATATGATTTTTTTATGTATATAATAACGCCGTCATTTTGTAATTGGTTATTCTGAGTACTGTATTGATTATAGTTTTTTATGTTTTTAGGAATATAGTTATCTCTGATCCAGCATTCGCTCAGAATAATCAAGTCAAAGTCTGAGTCAAGTTCTGTAAGTAGTATCATTAGTTCATTGAAATTTTTGTTCATGCTTCTTATATTCATGGAAAATATTTTTAGGTTGGATTTATTTAGGGTTTTTTGAACTTCTACAGAAATACTTGTTTCGATACATGGAATCTGCGACAAATTGTCTAAAATATTATTTATATTATCTTCCATTTTTTAAATTGGTGTAGGGTGTTGGTAGTTAAACTTTGGATGAAGACTAGAAGCTGAACAAAACTTGGCGAGCAATTTAGAAAACAAGTTGTATGTAGAGTTTTTACTGTTGGCAATGTTAGAAAATAATGTTGATGTTTCAAAGCAATAGAAATAGGAATAGTATCTTTTACCGGATTCTTGATTCTGACACTAGTACAATATATGTGATACCTCAAAACAAGTACAATAAAAAAATAATAATACGATACAATAAAAGTTTTACACATGATAATTTTAGAACTATAATTGTGATGAATTTGGTGAGAGTAGTGCCAGTGTCTCCGCATTGGAAACAAGAATTGCAGGTGTTCCGATATCTCTTCGTACGTAGATCTGCCCTGATTTGATCCACGAATACTTAAAAAATTTTTCCTTTGTAGCTTTGCGGGCCAGGTACCACAAGTGGTTAGCACGAAATGTCAGGTGTTCCGCAACGTAGACTGGTGAGCTTGGTCCGGCAATCCCTAAGTTCAGAGTGTTGAGCTTCTCCTCGGGACTGGATGCTTGTTTGTGGAAGGCTTTTATATCCGATAGTAATTGTTCTCGATCGCGATTTGAGGTCAGTTATGCTGTCCTTGTTCTATCGGTATTACAATGGAAGATGCTCTGAGGAACTAGCGTCATTGATCCCTTCGGCACCGGTGCGTAGTCGGGATACACGCCAAACGCGCGCCCAACATTTGTACACGGTTGACATTTGTCACATGAGAACGGGTCGCTTCTACAATTCGTTCTTAAGTTCAACAGCTCGGCTATGGAATGAACTGCCGGCCTCTGTGTTTCCTCCCTCCTACAACATGGGACTCTTCAAGACCCATGTTCACTCCTTCCTCTCCACAGAAAGACTCTCCACACAGCATCCCCAAAGATGACATAGGCCCTGAGGGAAATTATTTTCTTCAGGGCCTCCTGTGTGGAGTTAATATAAAAAAAAAAACTTTGTGGTATTTAGCATAGTGTGGAGCATCTAAAATATTAAATGAAAATAATGAAAGGAATTTTGAAATAAATAAAACACTGTCGAAGCCGGTTAAGAAAGCAGGTAAAAAAATAAAAAGATTTTCTATTGCCCACTATAATAGAAATTAAACTCTCGAAGCACGAGAAAGTGAAGACCACAGAAGCTAGCAAAAACCAGACGATCGATTACAGCAAATTTCAAGAGTTAGGAAAACAGTGCACCTTTGCTTTTTGCGCAATAGGTGGCTTGAAACATGTGCCTTGGACGTAAATCAGGAACAAAGCTAGCAACTCCAAAGTTTTGGAGGGAAATTAACAATTGTTCAGGAAAATGGCGGGATCGAACGTGCGGTATTTTGAAATTG
Source organism: Hesperophylax consimilis (assembly GCF_061612785.1). Classification (NCBI taxonomy): domain Eukaryota; kingdom Metazoa; phylum Arthropoda; class Insecta; order Trichoptera; family Limnephilidae; genus Hesperophylax; species Hesperophylax consimilis. The sequence goes on along the minus strand of NC_142839.1, from coordinate 42,418,088 downwards.
TGTGTTCGCGTGGTTTGCAAACAGTCCCTACCGAAGGGAAAGCGTTTTTCCGGAAAATGTGGCAAGTTGGCATCTAAATTCATCCCGCAAAACAAAGGAAATCATGATTTTGTAATTGTGTAGTTGTGGTGCGGTTGATAACTATACTCCGAATGAATGAACTAAAGCCAAATGCCTCAAGTTTTATTTTGTCCCTCAATACGAATAAAATTTCAACAAACAATGTGACTGTTGTGACTGTTTTGTGATTTAGTTTATATTTCAAATATTAATTATTATTTTTTTTTTGATAAATTAATGTTTTTAAGACAAGATTTTATTTATGCATAGCACAAAGGATAACAATTATTTTTATAAGCAATAATTGTTCGCCTGAAACACTCATCCACATTGAAAAATCTCCTGATAAAAAATACATGACGCCAACGGGACTCGAACCCGTTTCCCTTCGATTTCCGGTCGAAAGCTCTGACCACTGAGCTATGGAGGCTTATCTCTTACCCGAGAAATTATTCAATATATGCTAGTGTTTCATTCAACAATTACTGCTTGTTACATTTTTTTTCACCTGAGAACAACCAACTTTTATTTTATATGAGAAAGGCATTGTAAGTGCTAACTCTCTCACTAGATGGCGTTGAGACAAATTGTCTACATTTTTAGGTGAAATACTTGAACTTGTCAAATATTAATTATTATTTTTTTTTTGATAAATTAATGTTTTTAAGACAAGATTTTATTTATGCATAGCACAAAGGATAACAATTATTTTTATAAGCAATAATTGTTCGCCTGAAACACTCATCCACATTGAAAAATCTCCTGATAAAAAATACATTGTTCTCAGGTGAAAACAAATGTAACAAGCAGTAATTGTTGAATGAAACACTAGCATATATTGAATAATTTCGCGGGTAAGAGATAAGCCTCCATAGCTCAGTGGTCAGAGCTTTCGACCGGAAATCGAAGGGACACGGGTTCGAGTCCCGTTGGCGTCATGTATTTTTTATCAGGAGATTTTTCAATGTGGATGAGTGTTTCAGGCGAACAATTATTGCTTATAAAAATAATTTCAAATATTCCTAATGATTTTGTGGGATGAAAAATCATTAGCCAGAAAATACAGACAGAAAAAGATAAACATATTTTATGTTGCCAAAACTCAGCATTGTAGAGACATTGCTGATTCAGAACAAACACATTTTGGCTTTATGAAAAGATTTGTAAATAAAACAAATGCTGTACTTTTGTATTTTGAATATTTAAAAAAATACTGTAATTCAAAATTCATTCCGCTTTTTCCAGATTTCTGAGGTTTATTACATTATTTTATGCATATTAATTTTTTAGATAAAAAGGAATTTCAAAAAACAAGTTGTCAAACAAATAACAACAGGGGAACAGAAAATCATTCTATTAAATCACCTTTGACAGAATGTTGACTACACGGTAAACCAGTAACCGTTGGTGGTTAGCCTATTAAATCGACGGCATTACCTGAGAGTAATAAACATGACGTTGGTGATTTATTTATTTATTTATTTATTATTTACGGACAAATAGTCCATTAACAACATATTAATTACACGAATAAGTTTTATAAAGAGAGATGACAGTGAAAGGAGAGCATATATAAATGAGGAGCGAAGACAATAACAATGACAATAATAATATAAAAGTAAGAATGGGAGATAATAATAAGTCAAAGCATGAAGATGGTTCAAAGGGCATTAGAAATTAGACATTGCGTATTGACTGTCGAAAGTCATTTAGGTGATGATGATTTTCTTAGCAGAAATGTCAATCGTGTTTTTTGCACGTTTAATATTTTTTTTAACACAAAGCACATCTAAATAAGTATAACTTAAAAAAAAACAAAAGAAAAATACTCAACCATGCAGATGGGAAAATAGTAGATTGGGAATTAATTGTACAAAACAATGTATACCAATGCGATAAAACAACTATTCATCCGTACTAATGTAGGTTGTTTGTGATGTGAAATATTAATCGCGATTAACTCAACATTGCTCTGAAATTTTAAAAATTGGAACTGATTATTGTGTGAATTTAGACAAGCGATAAAGTAGGTTTATTTTTTTAAAGTAATATTTTTATATTTGAAATCCGAATTACTGTTGTAAAAATTTTTGACAGGTGATTTTTCAATTACCAACGAAACTTTCATCCGAAATGTAAATAATTTCTGACGTCTCTCTGAAATTTGTCAACAAAAAATATAATTATGTTGTAAAAAAATAACAATAATAATTTGTTTTTGAAAGGCAAATATTTTGTCAATACTTTCAACTTTACAAATTCCATAATTATAATAATGCATGGTATTTGATGGTTATGTGGTGATATTTTTTTGACTGTGATAGTAATAATAATAATTAGCGTCTCGGCAAGACAAGGGTCCTGGGTTCGAGTCCTACCGTGATAAGTGAAGATATGTGACCATATCTTTTTCTGATTTTTCTGTTTTAAATTTTCGTTTAATAATTGCCTATATTGTCCTCAATAATTAAATAATTCGAGATATTGGTTAACAGTTTACATACCACTCAGTCACAAGTTTAAAATATCTTTTCCACGATCAATGGATATAAGAAGACAAAGCCGATATAATTTTGCATTCAGTTCGTCATCTAATGATGTTTTTCTCAAACACCGACGTCACCGTTACTCTGTTTATGGTTGATTGGTTTTTCAGTTTCACGGTATAATCTGAAGTGGGTCCGGTCCCGGAATGCGACCCTTAGAGCGGGGGCAAGATCCGGTCCTTCTCGTTACTCCACTCCCTCTATCTGTCGGTCCCTCCCCAATTGGCCGATACATCCCCTATCTCTCTGCCTCCCGCGTCCGGTCCACGTCAAGATGACATCGTTCGGTCAAATGTTGTGATAATGCCCGGAGGCTATTTACATTCGGCCCTTTTAAAAGGGAAGATTAAGGTTCTACTGCGTGGAATACAAAAAGTAAATTTCGACCTAAAAAAATAGCACTCTTCATAATGGTCTAGTTTTTACTACCCTGTTAGGCTTGCGATTCATTATTTTTTTGTATTAAAAGAAGTCATCAAACAAACATTTATAGTACGTGCCGTAAGTATGTACACGACAGTTAAGTTCAGCCCATAGAAAGTTCAACTATTACTTACTATCTGTGCTTAAGAGTCGAAAGATACTGACCTTTAACGCTATGATATTTGGTGACCGAATAAATCATCAAAATGATAATTCATCTTTAAAAAGTTATATAAAGTCATGGAAAGTGATGAAACAAAAACTTTATCAACTGGGTTAAGTAGGTTAGGTTAGGTTAGGTTAATTTTTTGTTTTCATCGTTTTTAATGACTTTATATCACTTTTTAAAGGTGTTTTGAATAGTCACTGTGTTGAGTTAGCATGGAAACATGATATTTATAAATAAAATAATAAGAAACTCATTACAAAAATATTCTTAAAAGAAAATTACGTACAACAATGATATTCAGAGATATAACACAAGAACGTGCAATGAAATTAGGCTACCAAAAATGACAAAGCAAATATACAAAATAGTTTACTATAGAAAGGAATACAATATTATAATGAGCTTCCGGAAACTGTAAAGTCTGCACCAATTGATCGATTCAAGATGGATGGAGCCATATTAATAAAAAAATATTGAAAATGTAATAAATAATAAAAATTGTAATAATGTATGCTTGTAATAAGTAATAAATAAGTCATTTGTAAACTTTGATGTACCAATAGCTAAAATAAAACTAATAAATAATAAATCAGAATCTTCTATAAATTGTCGACATCAGTTTCCTTTCAGATCACATTTGTAACACTAAGGACGGGTTGTTTCGTAGAATTTGAACAATTCATCAAATTTCAACGTTCATTTCCGGGTTCTGTGAAAGTCCTATTCATGTTCTGTTATTATATTATTATAGGCTAGTTGCTTGACAAAACTGAAATTAAAACAGAACTTGAAAAAATCTTTCACAGAACTGGAAAATGAACGTTGAAATTTGATGAATTGTTCAAATTCTCCGAAACAACCCGTCCTAAATGTATACATTTGATTAATGTATATTATAATTGTGAGATTTGTGAAACTGAAAGTAAATTATACCTATATAATTAGACTTGAAAAATCATGAAATCTGCCATAAATTTTAATAAACGAAATACTCATTTACAATTGAGAATTTTATTAACTTAAGAAATAATTTTGGCATCAACTTTATCGCTTGTCTTCACTATTCTTCTAATTCTATTTTAGTTAGATTTTTGCGAAAAGTTTTTGCGCACCTATATATAAAAAGCTTATATCTAAACCTTTTATTTTATAATAAAATCTACGCGAAAATTTGCCAACCGATGCACAATTTTGACAGAACACTTGAAGTATGCGCATAATTCGCGTTTGTTTCTAGGCAGTGTAGAAAACATGAAACACATAATCGGCATAATATACAATTGTTCGGGATCGCTGGCCACGCACACGTTAATTATTAGGCGACCAAATTTATTCTAACCTAACCTAACCTAACCTATCCTAACCTAGCCAATTATGTGTTTCATGTTTGTAGTTGTAGGTAAAGGTAAAGTTTTACCACCGTTTTTAATACGCATTTAAAAAACAAGCAAACATTTGATTCAACTTAATGACAATAAAAAACAACTTTTTGCATTTACGATTTCGAAAAATATTGGTATTTAATATTATTTAGGTAAATAATAATTTACGCAAAAAATTACCAACCGACGCACCATTTTGACAGAACACCGGTATGAAGTTCGCGCATAAATCGCGTTTGTTTGTAGGCAGTGTAGGTACTGCCAACCTAACAATTAAAAAAAAACATGAAACACAATCGGAAGGTAGAATTATGTAATAGCCTCATGTGATTCTGACGCTTAACTCGAGTATTTGATTCACTTGATGGTGCCTTGACTTTCTCGGTCGTCCACTACTTCTTTTACCCATTCAAATTCGCGTCAAATTTTCTTTTTAGACTCCATTCTTCGTTCATTCGGTCTACATGTCATACCATCTAAGCGTCCCTATCTCAATCTTACACATTACGTCCTGTATTCTTGGCGGATCTTTCCATTTTAGCACTAACATACATGATTTTATCACACACGTCTCAGGGATCTAATTTTTACAGCATTCGGTCTACTTTCATCCTTCCTCTGCCAGTTCCATGCCTCGCTGCCTTATGTCAGGGTAGATACCAGCAGGGTTTATAGACAGCCCCGATTTATTGAGTCTAATGACCTTCAACATACAAATTAGAACTGCTGAATCGAAAATTCTTTTTAATTGCAACAAATTGATACCAGGACTGAGTCATTTCAATACTCGCTTGTAGATTGCTTACGGTTGGTAATATTTTCGCAGAAATTGTAGATGTGTTTCACTGCATGGAATATAGTTACAAGAAGGTAACAATAACATATCTCAGTAATGATAACAATTAAGGTTAGCAAAATACTTTTCTTCTGCATGGGTTCTATATAAGATAATTTTACTTCCGATTTCTATTCCAATTAATTATTATATATCTATTATTATACCATTATAACAATACTCTTTTGACAGTACAAACATATTTTGATCTACTCCTGTCAAAATTAGACATTTAAACTAATTACAGTGAATTATTACACATAAATATTATCGAATATTAACAAGCAGCACTTATTTACTAACATAGCAGTATTTAGCATTGGAAGAACTTGTGTACTGTGTCAACAAAAGCAAAAATAAATCATCGACTCCCAACAGTGATAAGCAGTGAATAGTGAATTTTTAAACGTTTCACAATGGATGTGCAAAATTTCATCTCCAAAGCAGAAATAGCTGTCAATGCCTTAAATAAAGTACTTTTTGATCCGGCCAACAAATTTAACAAGGATCAAATCTCTAAAATTTCCCCAATTGCATGTGAAATTTGAAGTGCCATAAGTATCATGTCTTCAGCTGTAGCATCCAAAACTGCTAATTTAGAAGGTGAACTGCGTGCATACAAGGATATTAGAGCAAATCCTTCGCAAAACAACTTTAATATTTGCGAGGCAATTTCGGAAATGAATGAACAACAAGTGCGATCTAAAAATATTATTATTTGCAATGTGCCCGAAAGCATTAAAGCGACAGAAGCTGGCAGGATCTCGGATGACCAGGCAGCTGTCACCAGTATAATCGGTGTAATCGACAATTCAGCAAATGAAAATATTTCTAAATTTTATAGGGTTGGAAAATTATTAAATGACAAGCCTAGACCAATAAAAATAGAACTACAAAATTCAACACAATCCAGAAATATTCTAAGCAAACGAAGTCTTCTCAAGAACAATGTTAGAATTTACCCCGACTCAACACCGGCGCAACAAAAATTTCTGAGCGATCTGAGGGTTCAGCTGGAAAAAAGGAAAGAAAATGGTGAAGATGTCACCATAAAATACATTAACTCCACCCCCCGAATCGTGCCGAATCGACCAAAAAACTAGGAAGTTACAAACATATTCAAGAAATCCCACCTAACCGAACCAAAACCATAAAAATCTATTATGAAAACATCCGTGGACTGCGATCAAAACTCGATGACCTACAAGCAGCTCTACCTTCTCATCATCATGACATCATTATACTTACGGAAACCTGGCTAAACTCGGAAATCAAATCGACTGAACTCGGTCTTACTAACTACAAAGTATTTCGTTGCGACAGAAACGTCAGATCAAGTTCCAAGTCAAGAAGCGGAGGAGTTTTAATTGCAATAAAACAGAAGTTGTCAGCAAGAAAATTAACCACGAAACACAATAACATCGAACATATTTTTGTGCAAATAACGACTCCTCTCGAGAAAATTATATTTGGAACGGCCTATCTACCACCACTTTCTGACCCTCAGTCATATAGAAACCACTGTCAAGACATCGAAACAATTTCATCAAAATATCCTCACTCGAAAATTGTTATTTTTGGGGATTATAACTTACCAAACTTAATATGGAAAGCAAATAACTGTGGTCTCATCATAAACGAAAGTGAAAACGATCGTGCACGTGAAATTTTGGACATGGTAAACTTTCTAAACTTTCATCAAGATAATTTTATATATAACAGTAACAATCGCTTATTAGACTTAGCTTTATCAAACTATCCTAAAATGTCTGTTGAACTCTCAAATGATCCACTTCTACCTATAGATAATCATCATCCTCCCCTATACATTAAATTAATTATGACATGTGATAATGAAAGGAAACTTTCACAAAGCGTCCTAAACTTTAAACGAGCCGACTTCAACTCAATTAACTCCCATTTCTCAAATACAGACTGGTCTTTTTTATCTGATGAAAGCGTTGATGAATCGTTAGATAAACTTTATTTATATTTTTCTAATACTATTGAATCCTATGTATCTTTTTACACACCAAGAAGCTATACCTACCCGGTTTGGTTTTCATCAGAGCTTACAGCCTCTCTTCAGCAAAAAAAGAGTCAACACAAAAAATTCAAACAAAGTAAATCCATAAATGATTATATAATCTTTAGCGAAACTAGGAAAAAATGTAAAGATCTTTCCAAACAATGTTACAAAATGTACATAACCTCTGTCGAGGACACTGTCTTTAAATCCAAAAACCTTTGGAAATTTCTTAAAAAAATGAACAATGAAAACACAGACTACCCGCGAATAATGCATATGAATGGAATCAGTGCAAACAATACACAGGATATTGTAAACCTTTTTTCGGACTTCTTCAAAAATGTATATGATGAAGACACTCCAGATGATAAAATACCCGAATACAAATTTAATATGACCACAAACTTAACAAACTGCCAAATCACACAAAAGTGTTGCGAACAAAAATTACTTTCCTTAGACACTGACAAATCCGCTGGCCCAGACAACATTCCACCAATATTCCTCAAAACATGCTCTAATACATTATCTAAACCACTTACATTACTATTTAACCGTCTCTTGTCCCTTGGACATTTTCCAGACCGCTGGAAATCTAGCTTCATTACACCGATCTACAAAAAAGGAGACGATACTGACATAGCTAATTATCGCCCCATTTGTATAGAGTCAGTACTGCCAAAGCTTTTTGAATCATTGGTCCTTGATGAAATCTATCCCAAATTAATAAAATTAATTAATCAAAAACAGCACGGTTTTATCAAAGGAAGATCCACCGCAACTAACTTAACGGTATTTCAAAACTTCATTATACAATCATTTGCAGAAAATAAACAAGTCGACTGTATATATACAGACTTTTCGAAGGCATTCGACAAAGTATCCCATAAACTACTAATCCAAAAACTATTTGCTCTAGGAATAAGGGATAACATGCTAAAATGGTTTAGTAGCTATTTGTCAAATCGTAAACTGTTCGTTAAAATAAAATCTTGGATGTCGAAAGCTTTCCGGGCTACCAGTGGCCTACCGCAAGGTAGTCACCTTGGCCCGGTTTTGTTCCTCATTTTCATCAATGATATAACCAATTGCTTCAACGATGTCGAGGTATTGCTCTTTGCAGATGACGTCAAACTATACAAGAAAATAACTGATATAAATCATTGCCATATACTACAGTCAAATATTAGTAAGTTTAGAGATTGGTGCGTTCAAAATAATTTATTTTTAAATGTAGTAAAGTGCAAAACCTTGACTTTCTTCAGAAACAAAAATCCTGTTTTATTCGAATATTCCATCAATAACATAGCTTTAGAAAGAGTCACGGAAATGAGAGATCTTGGAATTATTTTGGACGAAAAACTAAGTTTCACCAATCATATCCATCAAATTGTGAACAAAGGTATGAAAACACTAGGCTTCGTATTAAGAAAAACTAAAAACTTTAATTCTTTGCAAGCCATTAAACTATTAAACGTATCTCTAGTAAGAAGTCTAATTGAATATAACTCAGTAGTTTGGTCTCCATCTTATACAATTCACATTAACAACATTGAGCGAATACAAAAAAATTTTCTACGTTTTATAAATTTTAAATTAAATATCCCTGTCGAAGACTTAAAATACAATTTCTTATTAAATATTCTAAAAATACATACATTAGAAGATAGACGTAAAATAAACGATTTAACGTTCTTATTCAAAATACTTAACTCTAAATTCGACTGTTGTGAATTCCTGCAACTTATAAACATACATACACCCACAGTAACAACACGACAAAATACAATATTCTACAGCAGCACACATAAGCGTAACTACATTGCCCACTCTCCGATACAACGACTTCACACCATGGGAAATCATTACTTGGGTGATGTTGACATATTCAATACCAACTTGGCAAGTTTTGTGGATCATTTAAAACATTTATTTCAACAATACTCCTAAACACATCATGTAAACCAACAAATAGCTGTAATTTTCTGTTTTTGTTTCTTGTGTTTGTATAACTTGTTACATAGCTTTTATCAAATGTAATTTTATTCTAATTTTTTATGTTTGAAAGTATTTGTCAAATTAAAATTATACTACCAACCATGTAAAAGCCCTCTGGGCCTTAAATAAATAAATAAATAAATAATAAAATACAAATTACCACAAATGTTTTTAAAAGCCCTTATGCACGGAGAAAAATTAGTATGGCCGTTTTATTAAGAACTTAATGGCAATCCATTTCCTGATAAATTATTGGTCCATTCAGAATATATCGGAACACGTGTTCATGCAGATGTTCTTTTTCTGATAAATATTATCACTAATTTTTATAAACACGTATTCCGCCGTCCTGAAAACACATACTTGATACTTTTTAGGTCGCGGGATCAAATCCTGGCTGCGCAAGTAAATTTTATTTGTGTTATTTCACAATTCATTAATTAAAAATAATATATAGTATAGTTGCGGCAAGTTTCAGAGTGGAAGATACTATTAGTATCACCCTGGTGTTAGACCACCGTTCAGTATTGAAACTTTGCTTGAAATGGCACCCCATAAAAATTATTTTTTAAAGTGTGTGTCCTCTTCTATCGCAAAACGTCACCTTGAAAACAATATCTCATATGTCGGAAAGACTAAACCAAAAACGAACAAACCTTGAGATTATATATAAAGCTTTTCCGATTACGGGATTACTCGTCGTTTCTGGAAAAGTAAATAGGATTTTTCTTATAGCGGAAACATCCCGTCCAATATTATGAACCCAATTTGGTGTAAAGCAACGAGACTTATTGTGTGTTCCCAGTTAGGTATCTGCCTTATTTAACGGGATTGATTGACAGCATTAAAAGTAATGAAATAAAAGGATTTAGCGAATTCCACAAAACTTGACATTGTGATTTGTTCTATTTCATTTAATGCGCTGCTACTTCTTTGATATACGATAGTCAAGGTTGATAAATAAAATAATATCTTGATCCCTTAGTTAGAGTAACATATACTATTGTTACTCTAAGGTTGATCCGGATCTGAGTAGAGTCCACTTTAAGCTTGCAATAAATAAGTAAATCAATTTCGTTGGCCATCATGATGTTGGTTGCAGTCATAATATATTTATTTTTTTTAATGTTTTTTTTTACGGAAAGCCCTGAGGAAAATAATTTCCCTCAGTGCTCTATGTCATCTTTGCGGATGCTGTGTGAAGGAAAGGAAGGATAAGAAGTTCTGGGAAGGAAAAGGTAACGTGACCGTGACCGCACCTGATAAACAAATTATCAGTGTTCCAAAACTTACAGTACTCCGAAAGACATTCATCGCGTCATGTATAAACAACATTATTGGTATTTATTATGCACTTATCAATAATATATAAATTAAGTCTGACACTTACCGTACATAATATGACATGATCGTTACCTCATAGTCTGACACTTACCGTACATAATATGATATGATCGTAACCTCATAGTCTGACACTTACCGTACACAATATGACATGATGATAACCTCTTATAGTCTGACATTTACCGTACGTAATAATATTTGGAAAAGAGAACTGAAATTATAACTGTATTATGTAAGTATGACTTGTATACAAGTGATGAGATGATGTTCTTATTTAAAAGCTTTTATTCCACGAAATTCTGCGCTTTCATTTGAACTTGAAGAACCTTTTTATTACTGCTAGTAAAATAAACCTACCAATGGACTTGCCATATGGGAGAAGGACATACTTTATTTCTAGTCAGAATCGCTCAGGTTCTCGACACATTTCACATTAATGGAGAGAGAATCAACAAAGAAATCCTGGTATTCTTGAAAAATCTTCCCCCCTTAATACGATGCTTGGATATCTTTTGGTCTTTCTTTTATTCCCTTCATTGTTATTTCTCATTCGTATTAAATATTAGCTATCGTTATTATTGAACATTATAAATTTATTTAGTCATATTTTGATAATTGTGTAAGTTAGACTTGTTAGAAACCGTAATTAGCTACATAAAGGGAATCTTGTATTATAGGGAATAATACGGCAGTTCTTGAGTAAGTAGGTAAGGTTTGCCTTCAGAGAAAATATATATACGCATAATACATATAATTAATAACTAAAAAATATTGAAAGCAGTACTCCTCTATACTGATCCTTCTTCCATATTTTCACAATATAGGGTGTCCGGGGGTAAAGTGCGTTAACTTCGAGAGGTGATTCTGCCAGGGCCGGTCCTAAGCCAAACCGCGCGCGTCGCCTGGCACGAGTGCAATTTTGGCACCCCTTGTCAAATCAAGTAGATTCCTAGGTAGGTGATCACTATAATTAATAATATTCGGATAAATTGCATTTTTGTGAAGCACCGTTTAAATGAAAAATAATCTCAAGGGCGGTGTGTTGGGATTGTTAGGTGTTAGGTATTATCCTGCACAGGGCCGGCCCTGATTCTACAAAATGGTCATGTAGAATCAGGGCCTCATCCCCCGAAGTTAGCGCAATTTACCCCCGGACACCCTGTATATTTAGTTATCTTGACTCCTGAGACTGCGTCTTTAGTATTTAATGTATATGTGTTTCAATTCAGAGCACTGGATTAAGTTTTTGAATTAAGCAAAATATTTATTCGAAAAGTGATAATATTATTTTAATTTAGTTGTAAAATACAATTTTTTTGATTATTAACTAACCTCAGCGCCGCTTCACACAGGGATAGGCAGAGAAGATGTACAGTCAATCAACTCGGTCTTGGTACACACTTAATTCATTCACATTCATACATCGTATCAAATACGCTCTTCTGTAATTCCGACTCTTGACATGGCTCCACACAAGTATCTGGTTCACTTGATCGTGCCATGTTTTTCTCAGACGCGCCCTACTTCTTCTACCATTCATATTCGCGTCATATATTATACTTATTTTTTCAATCATACGCTTTACATGCTCAAACCATTTAGGCAAGTCCCTTTCTTAATCTTACTCATTACGCTTACATCAGCCTTGCATTATTTGCGAATCTCTACATTTCTCACACGATCCTTCGTGATTTTACACACATATGCCTCAGAGATCTCATTTCTACAGCATTCATTATATTTTCATCTCACTACTATTTTGATGAAATTAAGATATAATCATTGCATTATAATTGTCGTTTGGTTGTGGCAATAAACTCACTGATTGTTTGTGACAATGTAAGTAATAATTTAGTGATTACACAACCTCAAATTTTAATATTTAATCATTGGCGTCGCTAAGTTTAAAAAAAAGTAATTTATTTATTTATTTATTTTTCATGTTCTCCGTAAAACGGTTATTCAACAATACATTATGGAGAAGATTACAAATTAGACAAAAAGTATAGCAAAACACATAAAAAGGTCAGTTTCACTACTTTGTGAATATTCATCCTAGACTTGCAAAAAAGTCAATAGATTTAGCACATTAAAATGTTTTGGATATATTTATCCAAGACACTATCTAGATTGTATTTAGTTCGGGAAGAATCTTGCAAACTTACATAAACACGGCAGCCAGTAAATATGCGTGAAAAAAATAGATAATGGTGGTAGTGGTTGATAAAGAAAATGACCGAAGAGAATAGGGCCGTATTAGCCCAGTGGTAGAGTAAAGCCCCGACATAGCTAAGGTCCTGGGTTCAATTCCTAGAAGCAAATTAGCTTTATTAAGCTTTTCCTAATTTTTCGTTTAAAACTCGCTAATATTTTCATAAATAATTATGTTTTATGCAAATTGATTTCATCTCTGATTGTTGCCTTTCTTTTCGTACGTCTTTTTATTTTGTAATATTATTTTATCAATATTTCTTAGAAGTCTATTATAAGCTTTAGTTAAGGGCTGATGCTTAGAAAACATGATTTCTGAAAATAGTTACTTTCTTTAGAATAGATGGTATTAAATATTAAATAAATGAAATTGTCTGTGACTTATTGGCAAACAGAGTATTGTCGTTGGGACACTGATTATAATAATATTTCATTCAATCAAATGGCTTGCTCAAATTATTATGCACAAGAAATTAATACAGCAAAATGTGGTAAAGCTAACTCGCTCATTAAATTTGTCTTTAAATTAAGACTTCCGTAAGGTGCATTGAGTAATAGATACGATGCGCATCTCGAATCAGGAGGTAGACAATATGAAATGGAAGCACAAAATCTGTTGGGGAATATTTCAGATATCACTAAGAACTAATCACTAAGGTATTATTCAATCAATGTATTACATGCTCAAACTATGAATACTATATTCGTAATGCTCTACTCTCCCCATGTATTAACTGCTAGTGAATAGTAATCCGCTCAAATCTGTGTTTAGTGTGGGAGTTTTGATACACTACACTACACTACAAGGATGTAGTGTCACTGTCCTAAGTTGCTGTAAGTTTTACAAAGTTTGTGGTTGAATTACAGTGAGAAAATTACAGTTTTGTTTACCGGCAATCTTCCGGAATCTTGTGAAAGAGGCAGAGCGAAGTTTGCTACTTTTGGGCGACTTTTCATGGGCCTATAAGGAATCGATAAACCGAGTGTATAAAAGTGGATAAATGATTTAAATTGTCTTAATATATCATGAATAGTGTGATATTCTAGATAGTTTTTAAAATAAGTTACTTATAGAAGCTAACAATAAAACTGTCTGTAGAGCATGGATTGAGATTGAAATAGATAGAATTGCGAGCCCGAGATCATGGCCCAGGGGGTCTAGCACAGTGAAATCGATAACTTTACAATATCGATCGATAGGCGTTACTACAGATGATTTTATGTCGGTTTCCCGAGCACAGACAAACTGTTGATACCCAGACCAATATTGATACTGCAAATTGACATACACTGGCAACATAGACGCATCTATTTGTTGTTTTTGTGTTTAATTCGTAGAACTCCATTTAATTTTTTTATAAATTTAATTTAGATTAAATTTGATAATATTATTATTAAGTTCTGCAAGTGTTTTAGTTTTTTATTATTGTGACAGCTGTTTCGGCTTACAAGGCCATTTTCAAACCGTGGTTAGTCCACATTGAGACGACGTTTTTATACTATTTCAAATGTAAATTTTGAAGGTGCATACATTGATTTATTACTGGTTACACCGATGACATGATCTATTGTTGGTTAAACCAATCTATGTTTTCCCCTCAGTAAATGGTAATGGGTTCTTAATTATTTACTAATGACTTTATTGCTATGAATTATTTGGGTGCATTATACTGCTTGGGTTTTGTGAAAATACTGAGAAGTGGTGAGTAAATTATTTTCCGTACTTTATTAATTAGTGTTAAATTTGGGTCATTCGTTCGTTTATTGATTTCTAATTGTTCAAGTAAATTTAATCTAATGCCCTTTTTTTCTATATGCAATGGTTTAGGACCCTTGTTGTTAAGTGGGGTATGATTATTCACCGAGAGATGTTCTGCGAATTTTGAGGATGCGATAATAATAATAAAAACACATCCTCAAAATTCGCAGAACATCTCTATAGTATAAAAACGTCGTCTCAATGTGGACTAACCACAGTTTGAAAATGGCCTTGTAAGCCGAAACAGCTGTCACAATAATAAAAAACTAAAACACTTGCAGAACTTAATAATAATATTATCAAATTTAATCTAAATTAAATTTATAAAAAAAAAAAAAAAAAAATAGACGCATCTGTCTATGACTAAACATCAGACGACTTCAATCTGGAAACAGGAACGTGCCATATTTTTTATTCGATTTGTATGAACCTAATACGTTTTTGTATTTACGTCAATGTATGTGACCATAGAGGAAGGATTTTTTCAATATCGTATTGACTCAGGGCTTTATCGATCGTCCGTGCTAGATCTACTGAATCGTTAAAATAGTTGCCTTACTTACTGTCCTAAGACCCCGCGCATAAAACTTCTTTATTTGACTGCTATGCAAACTGTCACTTTAATTTTACTCTATTTATGTCAATTTTTACCGGCCCGTGAGGGAGCCGCCTCGGTTAGAGCGATGTTTCTACTTTAGGGAGTGATGGGCGTATTTGTCAAAATATCCATTTAGAAAAGATTGATTTTGTAGAAATCGAAATATTCCATGAAATTTGTTCCTTTGAATTTTATAGTTCAAGATATTCGTGGTTGGAAAACATTTGTCAGATGACGCGTGTTCAGGGTGTGAAGGAACAGTTCCGGTTGGTCGAGAATAGGGAGAAGTCGATGTATACAAAAATCAAATCCACGCCTCTCGGTGTCAAGTAGGTACTTCCCATTCTTCTCCTTTTCTATTTCTATCCCCTTTCACCCCTTCCAATCTTACAACATTCCCCAAATAGGACCCTTGTGCATTATTCATATAAAAAGTTAATTTTAACATTGTCACTTTCATAGTCAAAAGTTTACCTTTTTTTTTAATTTTTACAAAACATTATTCAATAGTTAACGCTTTTATTTATTTTTTATTAGGATTTTTTAAGCTATTTGTATATCTAAGTTATTATAACTTACAAAATTACATAATTTCATTATTTATTATTGATTATCATATTTTTTTGGATTCTTTTTGGCTCCTATTATCCAGCTCGAATCTATCAATTGATGGAGCCTTTATAGTTTCCGGTAAAGTATTATAATATTGCATTCCTTTGTACTGTAAACTGTTTTATTTATTCGCTTTGTTCTTTTTTTGGTAGCTTAATTTTATTGCATATTTTTGTGTTATGTCTATGAATATCCCTGTCGTGTATAATTTGTTGTTTATTATTTTATGTATAACTATCATCGCGTTCAAGGGCAATATCCGTTTCACTATTAGCCAATCTAGCTCTTTTAATACATTAATTAAGTTTTTGTTATTCTCTTTGCTCTATTTTGTAGAATTCGCAACATATTTTGCTTTCGGTCATTACATAAGAAAATAATCGTTGAACAGTAGTTGCAAAGTGGAACATTAATGGAGTCGTACATAGTGATTGTAGTTTTTTGTAACTTTTTTGACGAAACTCTCCCCAAAAAAGAAATCTATTTTCGAATTTTTTGTACTCAGCATACTTGTTAAAGGTTAGTTTTTAAATCTGCGAGGTTGTAACACTTAAAAAATATTAAATTTGTATGGGAGTAGGTGGGCATGTGGATAGAAAACCTCAACATCAAATCCTGTAATTGTCTAACTTACCCAATGTACCCATCCTAAAACGTAACCATGACCGGTATAATTGCTGCAAGATATGAAAGTACATGGACAATCCAAATGAAATACATCCAAATGAAAGTACATGGACAGTATCCTCATTGCACTTCGATGTAAAATAATAACTCAGACAGGGAGAATTGACATATATATATAACATAAAGAAGTCAGCGGAATACATATTATTAGGAGTGAAGCATTCATAAACTGGCACGCACACCTTGTGGCCATTACTGCAACGGGTGAGTCCTTTGTTTTCCTATACTCCAATCTATGTTTAAAAATAAATTGCCCCAAATAACATAACTGCAATTAACATAGTTTAATTTTATTTTTTGTTTCATTCAAAAGAAAGACAAATATTCCCGGGTTACGAATAAACTGACAATTTTGAAAATCTCCTACTATCACTACAGTAAGCGGAAAATGTTGCTTGTATTATGATGGAGGACTAAGCCAGCCGAGGAATTGAACACACTACGCCTGGGTGGGACTCAAACGCGATGTAAACTCAGTCACCGCAGTCACCGACTGGGTGGGACTGGCCCTTTGAGTGTGTTGCATAGGGTTTTTCCCAGCAACTTTATTTATATATAACTCATACAGTGGAATGGCAGTTTCGCGACACAAAAATGTTAAAAATAACTTCACCCTTAATAGTAATTGTGTTGTTGTTAATTGTCAAATTATCAGAAGTTTTGTCTTTTTTGTATTTAATTTAAGCTTATTTATTTTTATCCATTTCATAAATTATTTTGATATTTTTTTTAAATATGTCTCGTTATTATCCATCAAATACAATATAAATAAAAGGTCTTATTATATATAGATAATAATAGGTTGAAGAGTTTCCATTGATATTGCGTTTTCAATTCCAATATTGAGTGAGGTCAACATCGTCTGTGAACTCGTGTTGGAGGACGAATCCATAATACATACTGGCCGCTCTTCATGAATTGAATAAATACCACTCAAACATTCTACTCGCCAAAGGGGGGATTTCGAACACGTGGGTTAGTTGATATTTAATGTTCTCTTGAAAATAGAAAATAAACCTGCATTACTTTTCTAGAAGGAAAAGTTTCTGGACGAAAAGGTTTATTGACCGGTCATTCAACTATCTTGCTAAAGCGCACGCTCAAATAAAAATTTAAAAAATATATATAGTTTGTTTAAAAAGATATCTCGATTATATGTGTATTTGAGTAACGAAAGTGACGGTGACGTAAGTGACTTGAATGACGGCCTCCGTGGTAGAGGGGTAAGGCTCTCGAACAGCAATCCGGAGGTTGCGGGTTCATGTCCCGGCGTGCGCATATAAATTTGATTTAACTATGGAAGAACATTTTAAACAAAAAAAGACAGGTCGCATCTAAGAATTTAACCCAGGACCTTAGCTTTGCCAGGGCGCTGCTCTACCACTGAGCTAACCCGACCCTATTACCATTAAGAAAATTAAGATAGTGTTGGTAGTTCTTATTCGAAGTATGAAACAGTTAAATATGAGTCGCTTCGAAAAGGATAGGGTGCTGGGTTCAATTCGTAGATGCAACCGCATCTTTTTCTGATCTTTCTTTATCAAATTTTCGTTTAAGAATCGATAATATTGTCTTCAAAGATTAAATATTACAATTTGAGGTTTTATCATTAAGTTAATCAAATACATACATTTGATAAAATTGTGTTATTTCAACATTTATTGATTAAAAATGAGAAAAATGATTATGGTCGAATTTTTAAAATCCTTTTAAAACCGGGACAGACTGTCGCTTCCTAATAACACGTAAGTAATTTCCGAATATATCGAAACACGTGTTGCGTTAATACATTTTTTTGTACTAAAAGTTTAACATGAAACCAATCGATTCAGTCCCGAGACTGCAGTCCTTTTTTTTACCAAGAACGAGTAATTTAGAGAGATTTTTAATAAATTAGTAATATTTTATAATAGTAAGTTTTCTCCGTTTTTTAGACCACCATTCGGAACTAAAACGGCTTAAGCCGTGTTTGGTGACCAGATGTGATTAGATAGTTCCCCACATTCTTTTTTCCCATCTCCTTCCCCTCCATAACATATTCAGCCCCACAATAAACCCCAATTGGAGATGCCATAGTTACACTGGCTCAAGACTGTTGGGAGCAGTTGGGAGTCTTATGACTTCACATAAACGAAAATTAAATTCTTCATGAATATTTTAATTATAACTTACTTATTTATTTATTTTTAAATTAGATACATTTAAAGAAGACATCACAGTAATAACATAGCATTATGAGAGCATATATTTAAAATGAGTAGGTACAAGTGTTATTACGTTTTGTTAGGTCGAATTTAGTTCCTAGCTAGGCAGATTGCCTGTTCTAAGGAACCAAATGTTTGTGAAATGCCAAATGTAATTTAATTTATACTCTTTTTTAAAAATTAAGTATACTTATATTAAGTTTTTACTAAATTTAACATTAATAGGTAAACATGTAACGTTTTAAGTGACATTATATAATAGTTTTTCAGACTCCTCCCTACCTAAGCCAATCAACCATTTAGTATATGCGTTATGCGTTTAGTATATGCGTTTTAGTATATGCGTTTAAAACCATTTTATTTGATATTTATTATGTATCTTAAATTCATTGAGTACTAGGCATATAGTTACAATTGCAAAGAGGAAGATTAAACAATAATAAAATGGTAATTTATGTTGTTTGATGGAAGTAGATGGAGATAATGCTTGTGTTTGGTTCATATTGCCCAATGTTAATAATAAGAATAGTGCAATAATTGATTCGTGTGTTCTGTAAATGGCAATAATGTGATAAATATATTAATGGTGATAATTTTGGTATTTCGCAGATTTATTCTAGGCATATTGCTTGCGGCTGGTTTTCGGTGCCTGCAACACGGTCGAAAGAGTTGAATTGAAATAATGGATTAAATAATATTATACGTTGTGTGTATGTATGTATTGGCCCGCAGGCCGACGCATCACTGTCACTCACTGAATGTTGTTGGTTTTAAGTAACCATAGCAAACATTCTGTTTATATTCGGTTCAAATATTTTATATTTATAGGTTTTTTTGTGTCATTTAATGTGAATGCTGCAGGCGCATTAGTCTAGAGACATTATATTATATTATATATCTGCCAATCACTGTTAGAATACGGTATTATCGGATGGGGCAGTGCAAATAAAAAAAATACTAAATCCACTAATTAAAACTCAAAAAGCCATAATGAAAATTATACTGAAAGTTCCTGTAAGAACTAGCACTGACGAAATCTTCACCAATCTTAACAACATGTCAATTGAACAACTATATTCTAAAACTATACTCATTTACATTCATAAGTACAAAACCCAAGAAATAACAACAAACACGTACAATAGAAACACTAGATCTCACGGTCAAAAACTTATTCAACAAATAACTACTAATACAACTTTGGGGCAAAAAAGCTTCTTATATCATAGTATTAAACTCTACAGTAAAATACCACTCTCACTCAAAAACCTTAAAATTTTAAATTTTAAATCTCAAATAAAAAGCTGGATACTTAATATAGGGAGATTTGAAATAGAAAATATACTGATATCAAACACAGACTAAAACAGAATCAACTGAACTATACCAAAAAACACTATCTTACTTAAAATTATTTAAAAAAAAAAAATTGTAAATTTGTTGTAATATTAAATTTCTTATAATTAAATTATAAATAATATGTAAATGAAATCCTCAGCACTGGAGATCCCATTGAGGATATCATTATATCTATTTGTTAAAAAAATAAATAATAAAACACTTATTATAACTTAACTTCAATGTTTGTAATACTTAAAACATGTTTCATAAATGTCTTGTTTGTTTTCTTCCTGCAAAAATACTGCACGTAAAATACGTCGTTATAAAACAAAAACAAAAAAAAATTATTTTAATTTTTTTTTATATAGAATAGTTAATACAAATCAACAAATAAGTCCTGCTAAGCCAATTGAATCGGCTTGTCGACAGGTGCTTTAATTTTAGTTACATATACATTTTAGAAATTATAATTTACGTCTTATATCTACAGATTACATTACCATTTAACGTAGGGAAAGTAGGGGATAGATACCCCACAGAATAGAGAATCTATGATTTACTTTCTCAATCAATCAGTTTTACCGGTAATTAATCATTTTAGACATCATAAAAATTGGACGGGAGTTAATAGAATCATATAAATAAATCATCAAAACGTGACCTAACCACATTTTGAAAATGGTCTTGAACGCAAAACAGTTGTTAAAATAATAGAAAATTTATATACTTGCAGAACTTCATGATAACATTATTTAATTTGATTTACAGTAAATTTTAAAAAGATTTTCCTTTCAAATACATACCTATGATGATTCGACCAAACCCGTACCGCATTGCGTATGGTAAGTACCTACCTAGTCCTACGAGTGTAGATTATCGTACAACGGCAGGGAACCGTCTATTTTGGATTCCCTGAAGTTTGCCACCGACACTTCTAGAAGCAACCGCAAGGACGACCGAACAAAACACTTTAGAGATACGCCTGCGCATGCGCACTGCC
Source organism: Hesperophylax consimilis (assembly GCF_061612785.1). Classification (NCBI taxonomy): domain Eukaryota; kingdom Metazoa; phylum Arthropoda; class Insecta; order Trichoptera; family Limnephilidae; genus Hesperophylax; species Hesperophylax consimilis. The sequence continues at coordinate 42,396,890 of NC_142839.1, read as the reverse complement.
CCACTGCTAGCTTGCCTCTTACCCCTTCCCAGAACTACACCAAGTACTTTCAGATTAATTCGGATCAGTTTTTTATCAAGGAGGCTAATATTTCAAAGACTAAATCGCTTCTGTGTCACAAAGTCTACAGTCTGCACAAATAATTAATATGTCTAGAAGAGATTTTTTTACGTTAACTCCACATAGGAGGGGGCCATGAGGAAAATAATTTCTAAATATTGAAGACAATATTAGTGATTTCTAAACGAAAATCTGAAACAGAAAAATCAAAAAAGGAAACGGTCACATCTGGGACACGAACCCAGGACCCTTGTCTTTCCGGGACAGTGCTCTACCAACTGATCTAATGGGACCCTATTCCCCTCGGTCACTTTTAAGTGTATCATACTTCGAATAAGAACTGCTAACATTGTCTTCATTTTTTCACCGCACATTTTTATTGGCAACTATCTTTATGTATGATCGCAATGTTTCCTTTTCTGATTTTTCTGTTTCAGATTTTCGTTTAGAAATCACTAATATTGTCTTCAATATTTAAATATTACAATTTGAGGTTTTACTCAATAAAGTTATTCCGAAAAATAAAAATAATTTCTCTCTGGGCCTGTGTCATATTTGGGGATGCTGTGTCGAGGGTTTTTTTGAGGAGAGGAAGGAGTGAACATGGGTCTTTAAGAGACTCACGCTGTAGGAAGGAGGAAACACAAAGGCCGGCAAGTCAAACAGCCGAGCTGTTGAATTCAAAAACGAATGAAGCGGCACGTTCTCGTGTGAAAAACGTCAACCGTGTACACAATGTTGGACTCGTTTGGCGTGTTTCCCGACTGACGCTATTTCCTTGGAGCATCTTCCATTGTAATACCGGTAAAACAAGGACAGCATGCCCTGTATAAATATTGCAATCCGTTTGTTAAGATAGGGGAATCTATCAAACGGACCGCCCGTTTCTGTACCGAGTCAAGGGTTTTTTCGTATATTTTGGAGCTTTATACCAAAGGTGGCTGCCGAGTTCAACATTGGGGAGCACTTGCGATTTGTACAAGGTCAGAAGTTGGGTATTAACTGACAGATTTTACTTTCTGCCACCAGATAATATTGAAGGGTTGAGATGAGTAACATTAGAGAAGTCAAATAAATTCTTAAATGTCTAAATAATAAGAGCGTAGTTTCATAATATGTAAACCATAAAATAGGTATGTTTCACAAAGTGGAATAGGAATATGATTCGAACATTAAGAAGACCTGAACATTAAGAAAAAATACAATCATATAAATACAATGACCGGTCGGTGGCCGAGTTGGCATCGCGCTTGGGTCCCACTCAGGCGTAGTGTGTTTAATTCCTCGGCTGGCTAAGTCCTCCATCACAACACTAGCAACATTTTCAGCTCACTGTGGTGGCAGTAGGAAATTTTCAAATATTGTCAGGTTATTCGTAACCCGAGAATGTTTGTCTTTCTTAAAAAAAAAACTAATAATAATAATGTATAGCCATAGTAATCAACGTATATTGCATGCATCATAATAGATATTTTTTTTTTTAAATCCAGCTGAATTTTATTCTAGTTACTTACTTACCCCCTTCCTCTGACATCTCGGTCCCCTCTTGCCGCTTATTCGTTTACTGTATCACTCTTTTATATTAAGCATATTCACTCTTAATTAAATTAAAAATTTAGCTAGTGTTAAATAAATAGTAACCTAGCATGTCTCGACACAGGATATATCCCTAGTGAGACTGGCACAGTAAACATATGTGTATAAACCCTACTTATATATATATATATCTGATGTACCTAACAAATACATATGATTATCTATGGTATGTTCGTTCGTCAATGTGTGTATGTGAATTTAGTTTAGGTAATACGGTGATCTATTTTTTGAGTTTAATGCCGTGTTGCGTTACCTCCTTCTTTACAGAGAGACAAATGTACCTTATAAAAAAAAACAAATTTGATTACAGGGAGGTATGACTATTCGTCCAAGTGTGTAATTGAATTTAGTTAAGGCGAAGCTTTTGTCAAAGTGAAACTTGGTCGGTGGAAAAGAGCAATTACTGTGTTTTATTTTATTTGTAACGTCACACCACAAAGTGTTTGCTTTCACGAAAATAAACAAAACAATATCTTTAAAGGGAAACGCACTCCAAACTCAGAGTCGCAATTCATCTTATTAGATTTCCCCAAGAGTGCGAAAAGCGATATGTCGCCTCATATTCTCCTCTCGACGCAAAACCCCTTTCCTCAACATTTACATGCTTCTATCTCACACCCGTCACTTATTTTAACGTTACAAAAGAGATCGTATCATTTTCGTAATTGTTTTGAGAATGTGTTATCTTTGTTTAATATATTGTCAACGTAAACAACGTCTCTGAGTGAATCTCTAAGAGGGATCAGGCAGCCTCTTTGTTGGCGACGTGATACCTCCGTGCTCTATTGTCTTGGCCGACCCTTATTAATTAAAATAGCATATTCATACATCATATTCTCAAGGATCTTCCCGTATTGGAACAAAAGGAATCCCCTTACATCTTTCAGATTATATTTTGATATAACATACCTTAAATACATTGTAGGTAGAGACTCGATGATATTTAATACACAAGATTAGCATTCTCTCCTGAATCGAGTTAATGAGTGTAATAGTCATACATGTGATGTATTTTATTAAAATAAATGCACACCACTTCATTATTTCTTATTTTGATGCTGATATCCTGTCGTGTACCTTAGGAGCTTTTAAAAAAATTGTTAACAGAGTATTGTAATAATTAACCCTTTTCTAAATTTAATACATTACATTCATCATTTATTCATTATCTCTCTTACATATTATTTGTATTTAATATCAAATGTACGTGTGTGTATGTATGTATGTATGCATGTATGTATGCGTATGTATGTATTCAACTATGTATATATATGTGTGTACGTATGTATTTATATGTGTATATGCATGTGTATGTATATATATGTATGTATGTGTTTATACGTGTATATATATATACATTTTCTTTTATTATTTCAACATTTCTTCGTTTTTAACCTTTCTTTGTTTTCTTTGTTTGTTTATTGCTTTTTAACCTTCTTTATCTTTATTGCACGATGTGAACATTGGTTATTGGGTTGTAACCTAATTCTTTTACTTATTTTTTCTCTCTCTCTATGCATGCTATGTTATAAACCTGTTAATGTTCCTAATAAAATAAAATAAAATAAAATAAAATTAGAGTTTATAGTAAACAGATGTTAGACATAAGCGTGCTATTTTCTGGGCAGTATAAAACTTCATAAAAAGTAGATAGTACGTAAATGGGACGAAAATAAATCACCAGAAGAAAAATACATTATTTTTTTTACTTAGTGAATACTTGAAAATACAAATGATTCATGTATTTGAAAGCACCTTAATTTTCTTTTCCTTTTTCTAAAATAGTTGATGTACCACAACAAAGATATTAGAATACGAGTAATTTGAATTTAGTACGCGTTCAAGATATTATATTATGTTACTGGCTGACGTGTCCCTGGCGTTGCTTGGGGACTTATAAATGGTTTGGGGAAGTTTTGAAGTTGTGAAGTCTTTCTCGGGCGTTCAACCATTCACTACCAAGGCACAAATTTTCCTTGCACCTCTTTCTTTTTTCATCACTTACGTCTCATTATGCCACAAATAATTATTCGATTCATGTCTTCCTCGGGCATACCCTACTTTTCATTCCGTTCACTTCATGTAATATCATGATATCCACATCGTTGATGTTAAAAACTACACTATGTCGACATTAATTCGATTCCAAATCTACTCATATATGAGTTGAATATAAGATAGTTATTATTATTGAATATGAGATATCGGTTGAATGATATTGGTTGAATGTTGTGTTCGTTCAAACAGGTCTCTAACTCGTCTTGGAAGGAGTTTATAAATAAATGGTTCTTTTAGATTAATCAGGGATTTAATTAATACTCCGCGTATAATAATGGTGACTCGGTAGTCGACCTAACTAGTAGCTGGCTAATTGGAATCTGAAACAGTAAGTTTCTCTGGGAGCCTTCCCACTGGCTCTGGCGACTACTGGCCACTGGCTCCATCTTGCGGACTTCCATGTAAACTCTATGCACTACCATATATGTGTGCATCTATGAAGCTCTTACTTCCCAGCAGGAATGCATACGAGACAAACAATTTAAAATATATATATAAAAGTGGATATTCCTTCCTGGAATAAGCTTGTTCAAATATTTTTTGTATGGTTGTAAAAATCATTTTTCTGTTCAACAAGATCATTTTCTCGGAGTCTCTTATTATCTCATCATTTTGTTTTGATATGTTAATCTCGGGTAAAATAAGCATGATCATTGTAGCTTTTACAATATTATCACATAATATGCATACGTTACAATACAACATATATGTCTATTAACTATTGTTATATTATGTTAGCTTTCTCGAATCCTACCATTGAACTGAACTATTGAAATTTAGTCTCTCCATTGTTTTGAAAATACTAAACGTGTTTTCTAAATAATGTTAAATCTTTGCTTGTTTATTGTTTTGTTATCTATGGCATTATAGCTTTATGAAGATTCAGAAAAACAATCTAAACTTTCACAAAAAATCATCATAAAATTGGTTTTCAAAAAATTATACATCATTACTCAAGTTTTCTTAAAGAAAATGGAACGAAAAAATATAAATATAAGCAAAATGAAATATTATGTACCACTCAAAGTGAGAATCGTAACTCCCTTATAAGTTTTTTGTTTCGTTAGCTTCACACAAGAGCCCTTGAGGAAAATAATTTCTTTCAAGGCCTATATCATTTTTGGGGATGCTGTGTAGTGTTTTTTTTAAGAAAAAAAAGAGAAGAAGGAGAGGAAGATCTAGGAAGGAAAAATACATGAGTGGTGGGTAGGAATCTGGGGTCAGTTTGTCCAGCTGTGACGGGTGTTTGAATTCATCCCCACATTGTGGTGTAAGACGATGGGTCGAGAGAGTCCTTCTGGAGAGGTAAAAAGATCTCCCTCAATCAGTCGCTCCAAATCAGGCCCGCCATACAGTAGGTGGCCAAGACCTTCATAATCTTTACCCGATGAATCCGGGCACCCCTGCTTAGTCACCAAAAGTAGCGAACCATATGAGGTGACCTATGGCAGAGGTTGTTATCCAATGAATGGTTCTACGGGGTTGCGGCCCCCATACCCTCCTGCCAAATTAAAAGATATATTTAAATGACCCAGAATGCTCTTGGGGGGTAGGTTTAGGTTCCGCCATCCCGGGAACCATTTATTGGATAACCAACACCTCTGCCGTAGGTCACCCCAAGTGGTTCGCTACGTTTGGTGATTTAGCAGAGGTGCCCGGGTTCATTAGGTGAGGGGTGTTCAGGAAGCGCCTGCCCAGTCAAATCGGGATAGGCTGGTTTGGGGAGACTTTCACCTCACCAACTGACCTGACAACTAAACTGACTCGCAACCCATCGCCTTGCGCTGCAGTGAGAGGGATATGATCATATCTCCGTCACTCCTGGACACACTAATCCCTAGATTCATACCTAACCCTCATACCTTTTAAATTTCTCTCCTTCCTTTCCTTAAAAAACACCCTCCACGCAGCATCCCAAAATATTACATAATCCCTTAGGGAAATTATTTTCCTTGGGGCCTCCTGTGTAAGGTTAATGAAGAAAAAAAAATGAAACGTATTGTAAAATATATTGACCAGTAAGTAGCTGAGTTAGCATCGCGCCTGGGTCCCACCTAGGCGTAGTGTGATCAATTCCCCGGCTGGCGAAGTCCTCCATCACGACACAAGCAACATTTTCAACTTACTGTGACGTTAGAATTTTAAAATATTAACAGGTTATTCGTAACCTGGGAATGTTTTTCTGTCTGTATAAAAATAAATATATATATTGTGTAAAATTTAACTTTTATTTTCATATATGATCTGTGTTAGATTAAGCTTCATCGATTAGGCGTAGGATGAGTTGTTTCGGAGAATTTGAAGAATTCATCATATTTCGAAGTTGATTTTCAAGTCCTATGAAGGTTCTATTCAAGTTCTGTTACTATTTAATTACTGGCCAGTTGTTTAAAAAACTGAAATAATAACAGAACTTGAATAGAACTTTCACAGAACAAGAAAATCAACTTTGAAATTTGATGAATTGTTCAAATTCTCTGAAATAACCCATCCTTAGCTTTATATTATCAACTCTATTAATGATTTTTTTATGCGTTACATATAATTTTTATGAGTAAAAATGGATTAGTGCGACCAATTATAATTTTATTCGTTTGCCAACTAACGAAGGGATGGTTATTTTATCTAGTGTATTATGTACCAACGCGTAAAATTTATGAAAGTGTGTTAATTAAGTCAATGTAAATATTGGTAGGAAAACACATTTTGATTAACGAGAACAACTATACAAATATGGTATGTCTAGTTTAAATGTTACGTCACATCATGTACGGTGGATGAAATCAGTGTTACCGATAGGTTTGTGATAAAGAAATCAATATTGCATATGATTAAGGATAACCCCTTTTACGATAGAGAAAACCACTTGTGCTGTGTATTAAAACATTGTTAAATTAAAAAAAATAAACCTAACTTTGTATGTTTTATCCAACTGTGTTAAACTGATAAAATTGATATGGCAGTCCTATACACCAGTGCTCCGCAACCTTTTCTCACCTACGACACACCAAATTTCTTCCTAGAATTCCGCGGCACACCAAAAGCTAAAATATAAAGGTATTAAATTGATACAAAAAATTTACAATAATTTATTGTTTTTTTATTTGAAAAGTATACACACATACATATAACTATAAAATATTTATTTTTACGCAATCTTAATAATTGTTATAAAATAATAATAAATTAATGAGCGATTAATTGTTAAATTAACCTGCGCTTGTTTCAATGAACACAAAAGTTTTATATTCGGCTGGATTTTGGACAGCGCAACCCGAAGTTCTTGTTCAAGACCTATTAAGTATGACCGCTTATCATTTTTAATTAATAAAAGCGTTGAAAAACTTTTCTCACATAAATGTGTCGTTGAAAAAGGAAGTAGTGTTAAGAATGCTTTGAAGAAAATGCGAGGATATTCATTTAAAAACGTAAATCCAGATAACATCTAATGGATCTTCGGAGAAGTGAAGTTTTAATGTCATGTAATTAATTAAATCTGTAAATTCCTCTCGAATTTGCAGAGACAGTGCTTCCATAGAATTTATTGCATTGGTTGCAAAAGGATTTCGAATCCAATCGTATTGTCCCGTATTAATGGAATAAAAATATCAACCAAATTTCTGCTGAAGCATACTTAAATGTTGTTGGGCCAGATCCACAGTTAATTGTTGGTTTTCAATTGTACTATGGTTAGTCCTTTGGTACATTTCCAAAAATCCTTTTTGCAACTCTTTCTGATAAAGTTCGTTATTAAGTTCATTCAAATGCTCGAATATATCAGCCATGTATGCTTGGCTATCCAGTAATTATCATTGAGGTGCTGATATAGTTCGGGCATATTTTGATTTAAAAGAAACTCACTCACCTCGTGACGAAGCTCAAACAATCTAGCCAAAACTTTACCTCGGGATATCCAACGACTTTCAGTATAAAACAATAAGGATTCATATTCGGCTCCCATTTCTGCGCAGAGTATTCCAAAGATTCGTGAGTTTAGGGCTCTTGATTTAATTATGTTTACGATTTTAATGCATTCATTCATCTTGTTCAAAAGTTTCTCCGGTAAATTTTTGACCATCAATGCTTCTTGATGTATGCAGCAGTGTGCAAATTGTAACGTTGGATTTTTTTGTTTTACACAAGAGACAAAACCCTTTTTACTACCCGTCATTTCCGCAGCGCGATCCGTGCAAACAGCAATGCAATTGCTCCATTTAATATTATATATTTTGAAGAAATCATCGGTTACTTGAAAAAATTCTTCACCGGTAGTTCGCTCTGGAACCTCCTAACAAAATAAATAATGTTCTAATAAAGTCCTCGTCAACGAAACGTACAATAGCTATCAACTGTGGTTTATTTTTAATATCGGTTGTTTCGTTGATCTGAAGCGCAAATTTTTCAGCCAATAACTGTTTTCTAATCAGTGTTTCTAATATATATGAATACTTCTTTTAACAGTATCGGCAGACAATGAAAAATAGACAATGTTATGAAAAATATTTGTATTAAATACATAATGAAATATTGTAAAATGTCAAATACATTGAATTTGACCGCGGCACACCTGTGTCCGGCTCACGGCACACCAGTGTGCCACGGCACACCGGTTGCGGAGCACTGCTATACACGTTGATATAATTCGACAAATTCAATATAATTCGATTCAACCGAATCGTGAATCATGGGAAAGGAACTAACAATTCGCAAGCGTATACGCCGCACTAAGCCGCGTCCAGACGTGTGCAATGCCACATACAACGCAACATGGAAAGCAACACGAATTTTTTGGACGGATATATCTCCACGTGAATCGTGTTGCTGTGCGTGTTGATCATTGTGGGTGTGAATGAGGCGCAAATCCAGTCGTTAGAGTTAGGTATCATAATAAATAAATAATGTTGAAAACATAAAATTATATTTCTGGTAACTTGATCGATTTTTTTTTACTTTTGCCTTTTCCCTCCGAAAATTTAAATATTTTACACTTCTCCTCAGCAAAATAGCAATATCACCCTAATCATCGGTTTTCGATGTTATTTTATGGTAGGTATTTATGGTCTTGGAAATTACAAGTACGGGCTTTTCTTGGTACGAACTGATTTTCGCTCCACATGACGAACGTCTAAAAGACACGAGCGTCACGAACGCCTTTCAAACGTGTATCAGCGCACAACGCTTTTGTGATCGCCTCATAAACCGGCAGGCGAAGCACGAGTATTGCCGTTCAAATGTAGAATTTGTGTAGCATTGCATACGCCTGGATGCGTGATTAGACATCATTTTCGTAAAACCCTGCCAAACTTTCTACGATCCTCACTGTCATAAGTCAAAGAACTCGCTCGCACAAGGCTGTCATCGGAAATGTCTTTTATATTTTCTATCATTTAAATTTATACATTTTTTTAAGTTTCCAAACGATTGAGCTACTATTTTTAATTGTTGTAAAAGCTGTCGTATGCTGTATAAATCAGCATGTTCGTAAAAATGTTGGTCAAAGAAAGGGCGGGTCGTTTTACGAATTCATCAAAGATTTTCGCAAGTCTGAAAATTAATTGTTAGTAAAACTTATTGGCAGTTGTGGTGGAGGTAACCTTAGTTGCCGTGATTTATTTCCCTGGAAGTTTTCTTCTATTTTACTTACCTACCGAGTTTTTGTTTAACGCAGGTTTTCTTATTGAAATACTTTTTGGCGAGAAATATATTGTAAATCATTTTGTAAAAATGAAAGTAAAGGAAACCGTATAAAGGACTCGAGTCTTAAAAAACTCCCGTAAAAAAACTATGCTATATTTTTCAGAAAAATACTCACTTTGTTCGTATTTTGTATATAAACAATTTAAATGTGGGTACACAAAATGAATACTGTGTTGCATATTTATGCTATACTTTATACTCTTTTATGCTTTTAAACTGATAAAAAGGTTGGTTTTAAAGGATTCGGGACGACTTCCAAGCTTTTAGGTATATTCATATTCCTAAGTGAATTTTGAGCAAGTTAAATATAGTTAATTTACAAGTTAAATATAAAGAATTAAGTGAGGTATAATTTCTACGTAACACAATGAAGCTTAAAATTATTGTCTTAATACGGAGAAAACAGGTTAACCATAATATTTTATATATGTGGAAAGAGGCATTTAAATGTGATAACAATCGATTCCGGATTTTCAAAATGCTTTCGCAGGTTTAAAAAATGGCTGATTCATCATTTCTCCCCCTCCTATACCCAACGTAGAATGTCAAACCCTCATAATTTTGTTTCTCGGATTTTGTTTTCATTGATCAGCAGAAATATACGGTTAAGGGTCGGAAACACAATAAAAAACTGTTATTTATTCAAAACCCAACCGAGAAAGAGTTTTCAACTAAAGTCGTAACAGTGAATTTTCCAGTATATTCGGCGAAACGTTCAACATCCTTAGCAGAGGTACTTTTTAGAACAGTGTACATGTACATGCAGGTTGGGTTTGGACTTGATATGTTTGTTGCATTTGCTTTTAGTGGTGGATTGCTGACTATTATCTTGGGCAGTAAATCCCCCGAGCGGACAGGGAACCAGGAGCTGGAATCCTGATTGCAACATACATCACCTGCAGCAGCATTCCGCTTTCCGCCAACTTCCTCTGCGGGCTTAAAAGTTGCATCCCGAAATCGAGATCTCAATATTCCGCCGGTAAAACGCTCGGCTATCCGGTTTCCCAGCTCTCCCCTTTAAAATTATCTCTGAAAACTCGCGAAGCCCGAAGGTTTAAAGGAAATTGCAAGTCTTGGTCTCATCAGACTATAGAGACGGCAGTAAGCTTCCCAAATCATTGCGGAACTTTCAAGGCGGGAGACTTTGAATTTATTAATACCCTCGATTATGGAGATGGTAGCGATTTCTCGAGGAAAATATTCAATTTTGCTTAGAGAAAATATTGAAGTTTTGTATTATATAATCTACAAGTTAAGGTAGACCTTACATTGGTAGTTCAGATAATGCGCTCGATAATAAAGGCTACCTGTTATTAAATCAGTTATCTTTAATATTGATACTTTATATAGAACGTTACATTATTATTGAAAAGCGTTAATCTTTAAAAAAGAGGAATCCGTCCTATAAAATCAATGTACCGTAAAGAGGTAAGAGGTAAAAGTTAAATAGTACCTTTAACATTTTTAATTACAACGCGAGATCAAAGATATTTCTAATTTGAAATAGAATACCTACATGTTACCAATCAGTTGATAGGTATAGTAAATTCTTCATGAATTAACCATGTACCTACAGAACAATATTCCTTGTAAATGTGTTTAAGGTCTCTACTTAAACGTTTATTTTAGTGAATACAGCGCAAGAGCCAATGAGATTATGGCATCTCCAAATGGGGTATGTTATGAGGCTGATGGTAGTATGAGAGAAGGAAAGAAGGGAAGGGGAAGGCGTTGAGGTAGAGGAAAGTGGAAAAATACCTGGCTATTCAGATCCGGTCTCCAAACACGGCTAAAGCCATTTCAAGGAACATTTTAATCCTGAATAGTGGTTTATTTTAGATGTTGTATTAATGTTATTACTGATTAAAATTTTCATAATTTTCATACGGTAAAATAATCAAGCTGCAATCGTACCACATGTTTCAAAACAAATCACACCACGTCATCTTTGTTTTGAAATGTTGTAAAATTGATTTAGTATATATTTATATTATTTTGAAAAAAAAACAACGATATTTCCACAACATGAACTGTAGCGATTCAAAGACGATAGGTACATTATTAAACAAAACAAAAAATGCTTAAGGTGGAAATTGTTTTTTTGCTGACTCAGGTAAATAACATTCTTGGCAGCATGGTTTAAATTTCTGAGCAACCGCAAATGAAAAGAATACGTGTTCTGGCAATCCAATAGACGAAATCTCAACTTGATGCGCTCATGTCTGCCGCGGAAGAAATCCATTCTTTTTATAAACGAAAAAATTCTTCCACTAACGAAAAAAAAATCAGATTTAACCGTTTAGCCATGTCTTTTGTTTGGTTATTTTTTTAAAGCGACTAAATAATTCCCACTAATATCGTATTTTGGTTCTAATGTCTTTACAGTAGTGGCTTTGAAGTGAACTGTTTGTTATTCCGGTAACAAAATTCTACAATCAAGCAAATGCTAGAGCAGAGCTTTACGTTGTAAGTGCGCCCACCTCTGCAGGTAACGTAGGTATAAAATTCTGATAGAATATGAAAACGTATCCTACAATGCATAAATTAATGTCAACCATAAAATCTTAATAATAATAAAACTAGTCGTTCTGTGAACAGAAGCTTTAAAAAAAGTGTGTTTGTAGTTTTCTCTTATGTAATAAATTAGAACGAAAATTTTCTCTCCAGTTTTCCAAGTAGATATTTTACTACCTACATAAACCATAAATTTTTATTCATTTATTTATTTTACACTTTTTCCAAAGAAAAGTCACTAGCTCAACGAAAATTCTTTTTTAAAACTTTGTAGCTACCATGAGATCGATTATTCCGATTTGAAAGTTTGCAGTGAGAGCCACGATCATCCGAACGGGATAAAATGTAGTATACAAACGGCCACTACCTTGAACCGGAATCCGAACGTAGCAAACAAATTTAAAATACAAAAGATAAATGCCAAATGGCTGAGTTAATACTGAACTTCGCTTCGCTCAGTCAATAAAATGATAAGTAGTATTATCAGATAAAGCGTGATCGCAAACTTTCGAGACAAATTAAACGACATAGGACGAAGGGATCTACAAAGCATCATCTTTTACGGAGCATCTTCATCTCAAAGACACATACCTATCTGAAGCCTGTACTTTAAAGATTGCAATCCGTTTTTCAAGATGGAGGAATCTATCAAATGGACCGCACGTTTCTGTACAGAGTCAAGGGTTTTTTCAGGGGCTCCAGATCAGAGGCCTTGTACAGCAGATATGTACTATTATTTATTATGATTTATAATTTACGATTATGAAGACTATCTCGCACAACAATCCTGGAAACCAGATCAACTTCCAAGTTTTCATATACCCACCCTAACATTTATGATACCAATACCAGGACCGAAATTTACATATTATGGTGCGACCATGGTGGAGCAATATTGCTTATCGCCAACTCTCAGATAAACACACATAAATTAACCACCAACCAAAACTTTATCCCAAAAAATAAAGCATCCCCTAAAATATTTCAGCGAAAAAAACATTTTCACAAGTAAGCCGTACATTCTTTAAATTTTCAACAACCTGAAAGAATTTTCACGTAAAGATGTCGACTTCACGGGAAGTTTCGCAGGGATTTATCTCAACAAACCGTACAATGTTAAATAGTGATAAGGATCCGATCACTAAACTCCAACATAAACTAAATCTACGCAATAGAAAGAAAAATGTAGTGAAGACGTTTAACGCGATAAAATTTTAAATCTCCGACCTTTCATACTACAAGATTCGGATAAAGCTCTCTCAGCTAGGAAAGCTTCCCGCATTAGGGCTTAAGAGAGTCTGACAGGCGTTACATACACAGGTCCTGGTACATACGAGTATATGTTAGATTTTAGAGATACGCAGGCTCAGTATATATGATATATACCGGGCTAGAGGTGTTGTAGGTGGAGGTGTAGAGAGGAGTGGGGAGAGAAGGGAACAGTGTGGGTCGTGGATTTCAGCAGAAGCGGACTGGGATTAAGCGAGGCGTCTGGTTTATCCTGCTTTATTCCGTTACTAATGAGATAATGTTATGATTGTATTTTGGACATTAATTTATGCGTTGTATATTCTGTCAACATGTTATCGAGCATGTGCCATTATGTAAAACAAAACAAATAACACTTGTAATGGTAAATACAAACATGCAAATAACACTAGACTAACAAATTATTATAAGCAATAATTAGTCGCTTGTAATATCCATACAAATTGGAAATATCTCCAGAGTAAAAATAAATGCCGCTGACGCTAATTATTGCTTATAATAACTTGTTATCCTTTGTGCTATGCGTAAAAAATTTTGTCTTATAAACATTAGTTTATCATTAAAAATAACACTAGACTAAGGACGGGTTGTTTCGGAGAATCTGAACAATTCATCAAATTTCAACGTTCATTTTCAAGTTCTGTGAAAGATTTTTTAAAGTTCTGTTTTAATTTCAGTTTTTTTCAAGCAACTAGCCTATAATGATATAATAACAGAACTTGAATAGGACTTTCACAGAACCCGGAAATGAACGTTGAAATTTGATGAATTGTTCGAATTCTCCGAAACAACCCGTCCTAAGTTGTTTCGAAGAAATTCAAATGTAACATTATCATCAAATGACCATTTAGCGTCATTTTAGTTGAAAGGTTCCCGTTAAATGTCGATTCCGTCTTAGCTTTTGAACAAATTGTGATCAGCAGAATATGACAGTTACCATACTGTTAAGTTTGTCAGCTTAGTGAAATTTGATAGAAAGCAGAAATGCATCTATCGGTTTTAACGGGGACCTTTCAAACGTAAAAAAAATAAAATTGCGCTGAATGGATATTTGATGAGAATGTTACATTTGAATTTTTGTGAAACAACCCATGCCTAAGAGTAATATACTGCCCTGAAGAAACTACAACAGTGCGAAACCTGGTTGGCAATAAGTACAAAAATAAAACGGAGGTAAACAATGTGAATGTTTCGTAAAATAAACCTAAAATAGTCAGTTTTTTAAGTTTTTTACTTGATGAGAAGAACATTAGTGAAAAAAATCGACTAAAAGTCCTCTAAAATAACTCTTACAAAATATGCTGCCAACAATCACCCAACGTGCAGTGATGATAAATATCGTAAAATAAACTCCTTTAGAACATAATATAACAGACGAATAGCTAAGATAATATCATCCCCCAGTCACGGACATTGTCAAATGGACGAAGTGGGCACATCACGTAGCTAGGAAAAATATTGCTACCGTAATAAGCTGCTAAACCGGAGACTAGAAGATAAAAGGACACCAGGAAGACCACAGTAGAAAAGGACGATGCCTTCAAAACAAGCATAAAACTAAAATAGAAAACTCCGAATGAACAGGATGGTGATTTATAAAAAACAATTGGTAGAATACAGAAAAAGAAGCACAAAACTGAACTTCGTTTTTTTTATCAGTTGCTATATGAAGTCTTCAGTCGGCTTTACATAGTTTTTTTTAAATCAGTTGTAGAGAGAGTGACCTTCCGCTTGTAATAAAACTATAGATTTAAAAACAAAGCCATACAGCCTGCCCACCAAAACCACTCGTCCTATTATTGAGGCCAGTGGATAAACATAAATTATACGTACTTACTTTTAATGATTTTAAGAGAATGTATATTATTTATTATATCAAGAATATATACTCGTATATCTGTTCTAATTCATTATTGCCATAAAATAATGAAACACTTGATAGATTGGATAGTAAAAATCACGCTTCTAAAATAAATTATTTTGCAAGGAGATGTTATAATGGTTACATAAATTTACCTTGAGATAGGAAAGATGAATGTTTGGAAAGCGAGCCCGCCCAGACCTTTCCCAATTACAGAGGTGCTCGGAGTAAGATGCAAATCCTAAGTATAATCCCTCCTCGTTCATTTTACACCGAGGCGAGGATGAGCCGTTTGTTGCGAGTCGTGACGGAGGAATAGAGGGCGACATTATATTGCGAGTGCGATGACAACAGTGGCGGTTTGGGGATTGAAAAGTGGGGAGGCATATTTTTTGTTTTTAATTTGTGTATATTATACATACCAACACACCATGTTGGTGGAAGATCAAATCAACGCGACGATCTTTCATGGCAACAAATATCGGTGATCTGATCAAATAGCCGAGTAATTCGACCGCCCCAACACGGCATACCCAACATGTGCAAAAAAACATTTTATAAACTATCGATTGAATAAATAAAAATATCGTTAGTGATGAAGTGTTGGAGGCGCGCCTCAAACCAAACAACGCGCGACCACCTCAGCTACCATTATTTTCTATTCCATGTGACTTCCCCACCCCCCTCCACCTACATTAAATCAGCGGCTCTCGGAGGCGGGCCGTACGTCTGCTTCACTTGTGTATTTTGTATTGTACAGCGAAATGTAGCTCGGTGAGTAGAGACGCACAGTCTCCCTGCATCATTGCACGAACTGCCACTGGATGACAATGTACGATGTACACAGCGTCAAGTGAAGAGTTTTATACTAAATGACAAACATGAATTAATGGCGTAATGTTTATCATCATTACGCCCATCTGCTTTATTTATAACGAGGATGGTGTTCAAATAGAGAAATCGTGAAATTTCACAAACTATTTGCACTATTTTCGTGGAGGGATATTTGCACAACGTTTATCATAGCACACTTGCAGATAGGTTAACAAACTTTAAACAATTTTTGCAATCTTGTAGACACGCTATCTCATCATTTAGTAGGTACGTTAGCACTGGGCAATACAGGTTTTTTTAAATTCAGACAAGTCCATACCAATAGACGAAGGCATCATTCTAACGTTCAGATTCAGTCTGCATACAGGTTATTGTTACGGAATATACCTTACACTTTATGAATGCCAAACTAATAAACTTCAATAATAATTTAACGCGGTAACACCGGACAACATGTCCGAGAAATTTATCCAATAAGAACGCTTATGTCTAAACTATGCAATTCTGAAATAACTAATACAAGACGGTCAACGGAGGAATCATAACGCAGTCCGGAAACTGGGTACGGATATAACTCCCTCGGTGTATCGGCTCTAAAACTGGAAATATACTCCCAACTGAAGACGTGTTAAGAACTAAATAATATTCTGAACGAAACATAAACTTATCCCTTCAGATCATCACTTTTGTTAATTTAAGAATTTACAGTGAAATTTCAAACTAATCTCTCCAGAAAATCAAGTAGTTGGGTAAACTACAAATTTAATAGGTTTGCCGATGGCAAACACACGTCTTGTTTTTTGTTAGTTTTTAATTGTTGATACCTACCTGAAACCCTATGATGAATATGAATAGGAAAATAAGCTACAAGCGCAGCGTCAAGAAAATAACTCAATCTATTAGACTACTAGTCGAGAATCCTACCCACTAATTATCGATCCTCCGTGGAAAACGGTTTAGTCAGTTAATTTTTCGTTTTTAAATTATCAAAAAATGTATTAATTGAATAGTTAATTACAATATTTACGGTGCCCAAACGTTAAATTAAATACATTTAGTCAATCGGATATAATAATATATTTCTGTAAAATGCCAATGAATTGACTAAAAAAAATGCTGTTGTTGAATTCCAAGTTTCTTGATCGCGCTCTTTGTACCAAACAAAACTGAACATATTTTATTTTCCGTACTGTATTCTGCAGCGATAAAATATAAATGCTTGGCAGAATAACATAAATAATGCTCATTTCTGTAGGGAATGTAGCACAAACAGTATTTTATGGGGCCCGGACAACGAGGAGGGGATAATTTTCTCGAGTTTTCCATTTCAAATTGTGATGATTTCCAAAGAGAGTTTGGAATTTTCTGGAAATATTCTTTTGTATTTTGAACGATTCCTTATTGCAATAAACCTGACGCCACCTTTAAAGCTTTCATCACGTCGTGTGTATTGTACCGCTAATACACACAAACATACAATCGTAAACTGAGGTAACTTCGTAATACACACCATTAAAGATAAAGAATTAGGTAGGTGACCAATTACGCATACGCATCATGGCTTGGCCTATTTCAGCGAATCGCTTGCCAAACTCTACCAATATGAATGTACAGCGAGCGATATGCTGAAATAGGCCAATCCATGCAAATATAGCGCGGTTTTATTGGAATAACTTTTTTTATTAAATTTTGAAAATTATACCCATAAATGTAATACATCATTGAAGAAAAATAATAATAGTAATAAATCTAAACGAAAAATGAAACAGAACAAGACACATACAAATAAAAATAACGTAAAATAATTAGGTCTCAATAGCCGAGTGGTTAAAGGCGTTGTTCCGGCGAGACAGAGATCCTGGGTTTGATTCCTAGTTGCGACCGTTAGCTTTTTGTTTTTGTGTGTCTTATTCTGTTTCAAGTTTCGTTTAGATTTATTAGTACTATTTCTTCTTCAATAAAATAAAACATTATTTAAAAATCACGCAATGAAAAATGAGTCCCTTTCTCTTAAGCATATTATGATGTTAGAAAATATCACAAAATTGGGATATATTATCAAAAATTAAGAATCCATAATGATGTTAGGTTTTATCAAGATGTCATGATATAAATAAGTAATGATATATAGGAAGTGAAGAAGTTAGGATTTTTCATGGATTTATTTCGGCTTACTACAATCTCGCATATTAATCGATACGTGGCAGTTCAAGCAGTAGTTGACATTGACGTGGCCGCGTGGGCTGGATATTAAATACGTTTCTTTGATTGATTTTTCAGAGAGCAGAAATATATTTCTTGTACCGGGAAAATGTCGTCGTAAAAGCATTTTATTTCGCGAGAGTGCCTTTGGGATGCGAACTATCAATACACCATGTCGGAGAAAGCATACTTTGACCTACTTGCGGAGACGTTAACTCCTCTGACTCTGGACCCCAAGGTCATGGGCTAGTTCGAGAATGTTTTTCAAGAAAATTTTTGATGGCACCTTATCCCAAGATGAAAAATTCACTCAAGTGAGGGCAACAGATCAGAATCGAAATATTGTTTGAAATAGCTTTAAACGATTACGATTAGTATCCAGATCTGACTAACCAAGTACTTCACAGCTTTTATCTCACCATCTCTTTTCTCTTCCTAATTTTCTTCAGTCTACTTAAGGCGAAGCGCTACGAAGTTATTTAAAATCATGTGTTTTTGATTTGAAAATTTTATCGGCTGGAAATATTTTAGACGCTTTAATTGAATATCGCGAGAAGAAAACATCTTGGCCTTTGAAAATATTAGAGCGTTTTTTTGATAAGTTTTTTTTTGATGAGCCTAGAAAATATAAAGTATCAGGCATATAAAAACTGTTACCCACGAACTTATTTTCGGTTATGGTTTTATTGTATACTGTGTCAAATTAAGTTGTTTAGGAAATGATGGTAAAAAAATTAATATTTGTTTGTGAACTTTGCAAAATAAACTTAATCACACTTTTTTGTGATATTTTTTCTTGTATAAAACAGGCGGTTGGTGTTAAGTGGGAATTTAAACCTTATCGCAATCTACATACGGAGTGTTATTGTTAGCGGTCTGATTCCAAATGTTACACGACGTGGCACATATGGATTTCATAATATGTATATCCTTTGCTTTTGACGGCAGTAATGCGGTACCAATTTAATTTCTAAAAAATGGTTACAGTACGTTTTATTAGATTGATTATTGAAGGCAATCGCTTAACATAAAATCCAAAGTTAACAATAAAAATAGGCGTAGCGATATCAAGCTATTGGAAGGGATAAGGTTGTTTTTATGGTTAAAGATTACTCTCGATTCATTGAAAGGTAAAGGTGCCTAAAATATACAGACATTATTATTTTATTCCATCTCTGGGTAGTTATGATAAGGAAAAGATTGATCGAACAGTTACTTTTGGAGAAACGAGGGTTTACAGCTATGATAGAATACAAATTGATATTATAATTCGCTCCGCTATCAATGAATTAAATGTTGATAAGAAAATAATGTTTTTTGTCGTTGATAATTCTATTCTCTTTTATTAGTCGTGCTATCATAATGCTTTTCTTCAGAAATATTACACTTAATTAATACATTTTATGTTACATTTGCATCTTCATAAAACCTTTTCACAATTGAAATACCACGAAATGTATTTACTTTGTCCATCTTCTTTTCATTGTTTAGTTTTTTTGACAATTTATTATTTTAGTATTTTACAATAATATTTAGGTTATCGTTAAGCTTTGTTAAGCACCCATGGGGTTATATGTCACAAAATGTTTCTAAAAAATAATAAAATATTAATTTTAATACTTTAGACTCCGATAAGGTGTGGCTTGAATACATTATTTACCAGGGATCGGAAGAAGAAGAGGATAATACTAATATATAAATAAAATACAACAAGACACAGAAAAAAAGAGCGGTCACAACTAGTAATCGAACCTAAGATCTCTTCTCTTACCGGGACCGACATGACCATTTGAACCTATTTATTAAACGTCATATTTGTCGATTTCATATTTAAAATTCAGAATTAACGGTGAGTATAACAATTAATTAATGCGTTTAACCTTCAAAATAAGTTGTTCCTAAAAATGTTTCACTTCATATTTTCCGTCTTGATGTAGGGCGCCAACCAAAAAAGCCATAAAAACACAAAACCAATTTTTTTAAAATTCCTAGTTAGCAAAGCCCTGTTTTATTGGCATTTCATCTGACTGTAAATTTGTTTGTGCGTTCTGTTTCTGGTTACAGATATCAACCATGTTGGATGCTACCCTTTTATCCAACCAGAGTTTGCAAAAGTGTGCTTCACTACGACCTGTGAAATCGGAATAATTATTATTATGGAACCTAACTGCCTGAAGAACATTTGAAGAAAGAAATATCATCGAGATGTGATTTTTATTACATGGACCTAAACAGCTCTGGACTGAGCAATAGTACGATTGCTTTCGGAATGGTATTGAAGTCAAATCTAGGGTGAGGGGAAATTGCCCGGCAGCCATCTTGTATGATTCTTTTATTTTTTATTTTGTTAACGCAGTTATAACGGCTTATGATTTTTTTGGGATATTTGATGAGACAAGAAACGTTATATATCATTAAAATATTAAAATAGGTTTTGACATTTTTCATACATTCCACCTCACCCCGCGGCTTCAAATTGTTCTCGAATTGCTCCGTCCAGGGTTTTGTAGGTACACGGTTTATTATGATAAATTATTTAATTTCTTACAAGAAATACTTTTTTATATGTAATGTACGCTTATAATAATTAAGTATGTAGTAAGGTTTTGAGTACGTTATTACAAATTTTATGATTTCAGAAACACTTTTTTGGACGCAAGGTCTACTGTTAACAGAAGACAGAACTACTAGTTAATAACAGGTAGTATAATCTAACAGAGGGTCAACGGAAATTTCACCAGTAATACTTCCCCGAGATAAGAGGTAACCCATAAAAAAAATTGGAAAGTAGATGAAAGAAGGTTTAAATTTTTAATATCTTTGACTGTCGTAAGGAAATTAACCACATTACATTACTAAATTTCGGAGGGCTCGGGCGGCCCCTTTGGGTTTTTGATGGAGGTAAAAGGGTTGGGTCCCTCTAAACTGCAGCTGCTGATACTAAGGATCGAATGATTTTTTTTTGGTAATTAAGAAAAAAAAAGAATCTCAAATTAATTTATTCTGAATAATTTAAATTAAATTAAAATTAAATTTTTCTCAGGATCATAGTACTTTAAAAGACGATTAGGAATTAACATTGCGAATCAAGACCGTTAGTAATCCGTTTAAAATTATTAATAAAATTACGTTTGATATCTGTCAAAAATTTAAATAAAAGAAATATTTGAAATACAAAATTTTTAATTAAAAAATATTATTGGTACCTACTTTATTTTATGTCAGGAACGTTCCGTCAATCTATTACAATTTTGAAAATCAAAGCAAATCCATTGAACAGCAACACAACACCGTAATTATTATTTTTAATTAGTGATTGTAAAATAATAAACTTTTTTTAAAATCGCAGATAAATGTTTTGGGTACCGCCACCCTGGGAATCATATATTGGACACTAACAACAATACCTCTGCGCTATGTCATCACGAGTTGTTTGCTATGTTTGGTGATTTAGCAGGGTTGCTCGGGTTCATCGAGTGAGGTGTTCAGGATTAAGCATTTAAGTAATAGTTACTTGAGCAGTAAAGACGAAGCTACATCAAGTGAGGATTTCGTGAATTTTGTATGAAATGTTCACCAAACTTATATTTTTCAGTATTAAAAAAACAAAGTAAATCAAATTTACTGATAATAATAATAATAATAATAATTGGATAATTTGTATAGCGCCGTTTTTGTGAAAAATCACCTCAAGGGCGCTGTACAATTTATTTCCTAGGATCTACATTTGTTATTTAGACCAACTGTGCCAGCACGAGGTTCGTCATCCGTTCAGGCATGTGTCTGCCGCCAATATAGCGCTGACATGTATCTGCTGCCAATAAAGAGCGCTGACACAATATCCTCACATAGACAACAAACCTTGGCAGCACCGCTGTGACGCTCGACGAAGACAGAAGATGGAGACTCTGCTGCAAGAGTCCTAGGTAGCGAAGGAACTGTACCAGCTGCTGCAGGGAGAGAGACTACCCCGTCCACCAACTGTGCCAGCACGGGGCTCGTCATCCGTTCAGGCATGTGTCCGCCGCTAATATAGCGCTGACATGTGTCTGCTGCCAATAAAGAGCGCCGACACAATATCCTCACATAGATAACAGACCTTGGCAGCACCGCTGTGCAAAATCACCTCATCCTAGTTTACCTTAGTCTCTCCAGTCACCTCCCAGCCTTTCATGCCACCTAGTGCATCCTCTCGACCCTTTCAGACTCCTTCCTGGCTCCAATACATTCTTTCTATTGTCGTGATCCGACGATTTCACACCTCTGTCTCAGACCCTTAGGGCTCGCTTATCGCAGGCTATCATAAGCAAAATCTTGAACCAAAGTCAAAGTGAAGTTTATGAGTGTCATCTGTAACAAAATACATAAACAAAAACAGAAAATAAAAACAAAGACAAAAACTTTAAACAAAATATGGCTTATCTGTCCTCCATGCAGACATCCTCGGTTGAAAAGGTCCCGTAATTCCCAACACCACTTGACACTTGAGTCAGGTGTGTTAAAGGAACAAACGGTGGAAAGTGTAACAAACCAATATGTAAATTATTTCTCAGATAGTATAAGCCAAATGTTGCACAGATGTGATTTTAAGGCATCCAATGTTAATCAAATAGAATTACCTCACAGTATGTATTTACCAAAGGCAACTCTCACTGAGATAAAAAATATTGTTAAGAAAATGAAAAATTCAAAATCCTTGGGAATGGACAACATAAGAATGTACGACATAAAAAGACATATAGATATTTTAGGACCTATTATAACGCACTTAGTTAATAGACTTATTATAGAAGCTGAATTGCCAAATGATCTTAAATGTGCTATTATTAGACCTATATACAAAGGAGGAAAGCACTCAGAAATAGGAAACTATCGACCTATCAGTATAAAGCCTGCACTTGAAAAAATTTTTGAAAAATATATTTCCTTAAAATTAAATAAATACTTAGAAAAATTTGACATTATAGACCAAAAACAATATGGCTTTCAAAAGAAAAAAAGCACAGAGCATTTATTACAGGATTTTTCAAATTATAGTTATTTATTTTAGTATTTTGGTTTTAATTATTGTAACAGCTGTATCGTCGTTCAATAAAACGGTGAATATGCCTTATTCTGAGTCCTCCATCACGACACAAGAAAATTTTTCTGCTTACTGCGATGGTAGTGGTAAATTTACAAATATTGTCAAGTTATTCGTAACCCGGAACTTTTTTCTATCTCTAAAAAAATTTTAATATTTTTATTATGCCTATTTAAAAAATGGTTTTCGATACTTTAATAATGGCAAGTTTGTCTTAATTGTTTCATAATTACGTTAATACTATACACAAGAACTAAGTTATATTTGATTTATCTTAAGATTAAAAAAATGAAGAAGTTCTACGAATTAAACACAATAAATATAATTTTCCCTCCCCTTGGCTTATTATGGATTTTTTTTGCGAAATCTTAATAATATAAAAGATTCAACACAATGGTTTCATGTTTTCGGTCTACTGAACTATTATATTCAGAAACGAACTACCATTGTAATTCATTTAAATTAAAAAAAAAACTTTATTCTATATTCATTAACTCACTTCTAATGGTTTTTACACATAAATATACACTACAGTACATATTTATTATTCATAACTAAGCAGCCTCAGTAACAATCTTTTGTACTAAGGCAGACTGAATGGTATAATTATTTATCTCTATAAATATTGTGGGCAGTGAGGAATACATATGTTAGTTAGTCGCAGAATATCTGGACTGAAATAAAACCTGAATTCTAGTATTACGTAGTGGAATCCGATAACTACTTTAATTAATTCCAAGCAACTGAATTACAAAAAAAAGCATCGTAAGAACGAGTACATCGCAGTTGTCTCACAAATATATTACCACAAATAAAACATTTAAATAAATTGAACTGTCTCGTGGCATGCAATGGATGCATGTTCACTGGGGGCGACATGTTATGTCGCGCGGATCACATTTAAACGGTGTAATTTTTATATTCAAAATGTATTGCAGGATTGGAGGCGGGTTGTACCTGGGATCCGGCGAGGGTGCCGGGACGTGTCGCCCGCCATATGTGACACGCGGGTTATGACTCCGGTGTATATTCGATGTCGCTTTTCGTGGGAGTCGGGGGGGGGGGGGGGATATTTTCAATATTGAAAACTCCTTCCCCCCCGGCGGTTACTGCCAAAGAGCGATAGATACAGGAATCAGGCACAACGGCCGCACGTCAATTTTGAAACCATGTTACTACGCCAAGTATGGATTCGTTTTTAATCTCAACCGCACACAGATCTTATTGAGCTTATTTAGTCAGCATGAAACCATTTTTTAAATGTTTTATGTGACACCAATTAAGAGTCCCATCTGCTCCCAAACCATCTGGAATAAGTGAGACTGTGGCTTCCATTTCAAGTAACGTTTCAATTTTGACTGATTGATTGATGGTTATTAAAGTATAAGAATTACAACATATATCCAATGGCAATATAAAAATACGAGACACATTTTAATCATACTAATTGAACAAACATCGTCATGGCACCGTTTATGAAAAGGATAGCCATTAAAAGAATATGCACTGCACATGAATGGGCCATTAAAGTATGTCCACTTGAACGATTTTTGTAAAAAAGTAATGTATCTTCACTCTATTAATTCCTCAGAGTGGAAGATAATCATTGCTTAAAATGGATTTATCCAAGTACTCCCCCACCTTCCTCTTCCCCATTACCTTCCCCTCCACCATACCTTCATCCTCACAACACACCCCTATTTTGGATGCCAGAGTCTCAATAGCTCCAGACGGGAGTTTTTAAGAATATTAATTATCATAAATATTCTTAAAGATTAAAATTATTATAATAATTTTAAAATATTCATCTAAGCATTTGAACAAAAGAAATACGCATTTTGAATAATGGGGAATTAATTCATGAAATAATTTTTGGTAAATATCAAGTTAATCGATTGTCTGATATCATATACATTATAAGAAGTTAAAATTTAAAATTTATTGAACATGAATAGCGTAATGTAATACTCAGGAATATTAATTGAATGGAATATATTTTGTTAGAAAAAAGCGCAATTTTATTTATTTATCAGTGTGGGTTCTTTTAGCCATAAAAAAAACATTTTTATTTTTTACTAATACAGGACTTGGTATTTGTGATATTTCACCCTCCATGCTAGGGATGACGCTGTGTTATTTTACGTTGGATAAGTTGTGATAAAGTCGAGTAAAAACAATATTCGGCGCGTTTCCCGGTGTAATGGATCCTACGGTCGACTTTGGCTTAGCAGGCATAGAAAATTGATCTTTCCGTGGAGATCCCTCTAAAAACCTTTGAGATTTTAGTAAGACGTTCATCAGAAATAATGAATGAAAACAATTACTCTGTGGTTAGATATTATATTTTTGATCGAATCGAAGTTACATCCGGCGTATTGCAGGGATCACATCTAGCCCCGCTTCTTTTCAACTTATTTATAAACGACATCATCAGTATTTTTTCTCACACACGCTTTTGGCTTTTTGCTGATGATAATGAGATCCTAAAAATAATCAAAAATTACCATGACTGTCTTCTTTTTCAATCAGATATTGACTCATTCAATAACTGGTGTAATATTAATTGCATGAAACTAAATGTCGATAAGTGCAAAATTATGTCCTTCTACAGAACTAAAAATCCGATTGTTTTCGAATACAGACTATATAATAAATGCTTAACAACTGTTCAATCTATTAAAGACCTTGGTGTCTCTCTAGACAGCAAGCTTTCTTTTCGGGAACATATGAATGTGATTGTTAGTAAATCTCTCAAACTACTTGGATTCATCACTAGAATCACTTCCAATTTAAAAAATATAAAAAACACTTAGAACTATTTACGGTTCCTTGGTTTGCCCCCATCTTGAATATGCTTGTGTTGTATGGTTTCCTTTTTATGCCATATTCGTCATATTGACGAATATGGATATGGACACATATTCTGTTCAACATCGGTTCCTTAAAGGGATTGCTAGGAGGCTAGGATTAGAAAGAGGTAATTCGTATTATGAAATTGAACAAATTCTAAACCTTTCTTCTTTAGAAGACCGTCGGAAAAAATCTGATGTCATTTGTTTCTTTAAAATTATCAACAATTTTATTGACTCATCTACATTACTAGAACTAATCTCATTCAATATACCTTCTCGTAGACTCAGAAATAAAGAACTGCTCTTCCTCAATCAACAATCGAATAATTATGCTTATAATTCACCATTGTCCAGAATATGTAGAATGGTCAACTCACGTCAAGACCTTGATTTTTTTGGTATAAGTCATAATGTTTTTTGTCACTCACTATGCAATTGAGGATATTTTGTATCACTTTAGTTTTAGCAAGGTCTTGACTTGACTTGACACTTCTATTTTATTTCTATTTTCTTATGTTTTCCCTGTTTGTCTCTGCTTTTATATACCATCCTTTACTCTTGCATTGTACATTGTCCCAAATCTCGTGTCGCTTTATAACATATTGGACGTAAGTCCGTAAATTAATAAATAAATGAAATAAACACTTTTTTTATAACCACGAACTTTATGTATTATTTTGCATATTGCTCGTTTTCGCTTAAACCATGTTTTATCAGGATATAATATTATCTAAACACTAAGACAGAGTACTCGTATATATAGGTAGCCAGAAAGAGGGAA
This sequence comes from Hesperophylax consimilis, assembly GCF_061612785.1. NCBI lineage: Eukaryota > Metazoa > Arthropoda > Insecta > Trichoptera > Limnephilidae > Hesperophylax > Hesperophylax consimilis. The sequence continues at coordinate 42,370,083 of NC_142839.1, read as the reverse complement.
AAATATGTTTCATTCTATAAAATAACAATACTAGACAGAAAAAAAATATTTGAAAAAGATAATAAATTCATTTAATTAAAAAATAAATAACTAATTTGTGTGAGCGCCTAACAAACTCCTGTTATAAGAGTCTCGTGTCGCTTTAAGTTTCACTGTTTTCCTGGGACTGGGCAACATACGCCATCATGACGCCATGACCTTTCACGCGGTCTTTCAAGACCCAAAATGCAGGACTTCCGCAATGCCTGGTCAACTATCCCTTTGGTGTTTGTGCTCCCTGACTTCAGGCAGCACTGCGCCGGAGGCCCCTCATTCTCGGGCAGCGTTGACAGCATCTTGGAGAACGGTCGACACGACGTCATTACGGCTCGGTGCAGGGCAGGACTCCTGTGGGAGGCCGCCAGTTCGCTCTTCAACAATTCAACGTCTTCTCGATTCTCGCTCAGCAACATCGTGGAATTCGTAAATGGACTAACTTCAGAGTTATAAAAACTGCAGCTTTAACAAATTACTTTGAATTAATTGTGATAGATTGACAATGGGTTCTTATGTCTTATTTAGCAGGCGGTTGGTATATGGCCCCCGACCTTGAGTTTGTCCCCTTATTTATTATCCTGTTATTCTTGACAAATAGAGCCGTATATGGGTAACCTAATAGACTAATACGAGTTCCATCTGCATGTGAGCTCTTACTTTAATGTCGAGAATGTCACAGTAACCCATTTCAATCTGAAATTACCTAATTTGAAGAATTCCATGTTATTTATTCACCCATTATTAATTTAGATCTTCATTTCAATTAACACCGGGAGAATAATTTCGCCCCACAGTAAACAGGTCCACGCTCTGAGATAATAGTTTACTTGCTGTCCGATTTCAGTGGCCTTTTGGTCATCTGGCGCCCTGTTTATTCTTATTATGTCCTGATTTTAATCAACAAGGATATAAGCTGTTTAAATTACCGATTGATATCTACATTTCAATTGTTTTGGTGAGTACCACATAAGAGACCCAACTGCTCCCTATAGGAACCAGTGAGGCTACAGCACCCACAATAGGTATATGTTGTAAGGGTGCAGATGGTGGGAGGGGAAGGAAACTAACAAAACGAATGCTGGGAAGTATCGGAAAATATCTGGTCATCAAATACGGAAAATGCCATTTCAAGTAACGTTTCGAATCTGTTTCCACTGTGGAACGTATCGCAAATACAAAAACATACTAAATATACTCACATATCACAATTCTATACAGCAGAATCCGCATTAATTAATAATGAATTTTATTTAATAATGTGATTTTATCTATTACTAATATAAATTTCTAGCTTACCCAGTTGTAAAAATAACAGGATAATCCCACAATTTACACCGTACACCATATATATTATACAGTTTGAACGTATCTGTACAATTAAGAAAATTTTTACGATATTCACAACCAACTTCAACATAGAGCTGAATATCATAATTTAAAAGGAGCTTGGATGTTGGCATATTCTTACAGTGTAAAAGCAAATTCAGTATCTTTGCTGGAGAGTAAATGTAACCAAATAGTACAATGCCTTACGTGTTTTGACGTTATTTTAACTGATTTCATTAAATTTTATCGTGCATTAACGTTTATGCACTATCTTTGTCTGCTATAAAATCTGCGACAATGTTGAAGTTGAGTAATTTTATTAACCATAAAGAATCTGCAAGCATTAAGATTTTTAATGGCACAATATCTTTGATATAAGCATAAATGTAAAAAGTGTAACTATTTGACATTTTTTTGTGTATTTTCATATGACATTTATGGTAGGAGGAAAATGAAATGCAAAGGATGATCGGCTACGGCCTTTATTGAACTTTTAACCTAGTAACGAAGGGAACCTTGAATCCTTATTAAGGATCCAATTTATTGTGCATTGGGTCATGACCCAATGTAATAAAGACCTATAACTTATAGGTCTTTTGTATAATTTATTGGAAAAATACATTTATTTAAAAAATGTAAACCGTACAATAAAATTGATTCCGCGCCATAAATACAATTTCCAAGAATCAACACGATGAAATTTGTGAGGAAATTATGAATTTTTAGAGAAATCGATCCGGGGAATTAATAAATTCCATTCAGCTTCAAAACTTTTGGTACTTGGCCCGTTGTAACTTTAAAAAATCAAAGACAATGAGTGCACGATTGTCTGCCTAATAATGTCTTTGCGCAAACAACAGAGATCAATAACGTAAGATAACAAAAAAATATATAGACAGAACTGATACCTGTGCGACGACATGTATTTAATGAACGTGAGATAAAGGTATGATGGTCAGCGACGGTTTGAATCAAACACAATTTTAAAAAACACTACGAAAGTAAGATAAAGGAATTGAAGTCATTAAAAGGGTTTATAAATTCGCATCACGACCCGGGGAACGAAATTATTCTTTGAATGAAATTGGCGTAGCATGCAAAGTTCAAATTTCGCTGGGAAGTGGAGGGAAAGAGGACGCAGAGATGATGTTGAATGATAAAATTTATGATTGCAGGCTAGAAAATAGGCACTGACACATCAGAGGATCGGCGTGGCCCTGACGGATCGAACCCAAGCCTGACGGAGCACGGAGCCACCAGCACAGGGATAAATTTAAGCGCGCCGGAAACGGGAAGTTTATTTGATAAGTAAAATTGAGAAGTGATTCCACGCTTATTGACTCGGCTCAAATCACATCATAGTAGATTGATTTACAAGAATTCAAATATTTTTCAATTGTGGACGGATTTTCGTCTAACAAATACATGAAATGATTACGCGCGGATGAAAATTCACAAGGGGATGAATATAAATATAACGTCTGATTAAATATTTTATTTAAAAAATGACCTAAAAATTTCAAGATAAAAGATAAACAATAATTTTTGCGATCGTTTCGTCACTACATAACATTTAAGTAAAATGATTTTATATTTCATTAGAACCTACCTACCTACCAAACATACTAAAACTTTATTTGGCAGGTAGGCTCATGTAGTTATTTTGGGAATCGCTCCAATGCGAAAATCGTACCTACCTACTTTTATCATTTCGTTACGGATAGTCAACCTTTCCCCTTAGCAGCGATGGATGAATATAAAAAAAATAATTACATTAATTTAGTCTGGTGAGAGTGGTGACGCACATTAATCAATTACCCTGAATTATCCATTACATTCGTTATTTACTCAAATTTATTCTCGGAACTAAATTTTATTAGTGGAGTCTGTTATTTAATAATTATAATTTTAAAGTGTATTTCATTTTGTATGGGTAATATCTAACTATATAATAATAAATTATAAGTGTTATATCAAAATAAATAAAGAAACATGTCAGATTATATAAATTGGGGGGGCTCCACCACTTTCTCAAAGGCGTAATAACGAATTATATGGTTTTCTCCTTTACCGCACATTGTCAAGATTAATTTTTTTTCCAAACGAACCTCCATTTTTTCACGACTCCAGACCAGTGTGCAAGTACTTGAATAAACAAACTTTATTAAGCTTTGATCAATCTAGAATCAATTGTCGTACGCTGTTGAATGAAATACAAAATAGAGACAGTAAAAGTTTTGCAATTTACTAGTTGTTCATCAACAGACTGGAAGCTCACACATACATTAAGTTACTCAACACAATCCCATGATAACTCAAAAACAATCCCATGATAACTCAACACAATCCCATGATAACTCAACACAATCCCATGATAACTCAACACAATGACAATTCAACACACTTTTAAAAAGTGATATAAAGTCATTAGAATTGACGAAATTTTTTTTAACCTAACCTAACCTAACCTACATAACCCAGTTAATAAAGTTTTTGTTTCATCACTTTCCATGACTTTATATAATTTTAAGAGATGTGATGAATTATCATTATGGTGATTTATCCATTTACCACTTAACACAGCTCATAAATCACTTATTAGAACTATGTTCAAAAAAAAATCTTCATTCACTGAAAATCTTTTGATCAAAAATAAAATACCTGATATCAAGAAGCTATTGATTTAAAAATTATTCATATAAAGTGCATAAAATATTCACCTTTCCACATATCTCACTCCCATAACACTATAGCTAAATCTATCAATCATCTACAAGTGCCAAAAACTAAATCCACTCGCACCTTCCATATTCAACATTTTCTTATAAGACATATAACTCAAAACAACAGAAAATATACGTAAAAAAAATTTAATACATGGTTAATGAACAAAAATAGAAATTGCATTAACAAGTTACTTGCAAACCGTCCGTGTTAATAAACATAATTTTTGAGTAAATGAAATTTTTACACCGAACATGGTTTCTAATATGTCTCCCGTTTATTTAATACTCTTTTTCTCTCTCTCTCTTTTCTTTTTTCTTCGTACATTATTTTCTTTCCTTCTTGTATTGTATTTATTATGGGTACATCATTAATTTTAAGCAATTGAGCGTGTTATTATTTAATTTATTTTTATTTTTACACTTTCACAGACTATTATACTGTTTCTAATGTTTTAAATGCTATTGATTGCATGTTTCCTACCTATTTTTAGTTTTAAATACAACTTTACTCTATACATATGATAAGTTTTTATGGGGTACTCCATCTCAGTAAGAAGATATATCCCTAAGCTGGGTGTACCGCAAGGATCTGTTTTGGGTCCGATATTTTTTATACTCTACATAAATGATATGGTAAAAATATTAAAACATTGCAAAATAAGACTGTTTGCAGACGACGCACTAATTTATATTGCAGAAGATAATTATGAGAAAGCAATCAAAAAGATAAATAGTGACTTAGAAACATTGTCAAAATGGCTAAAACTAAATAAATTACAACTAAATGTAAATAAGACAAAATACATGCATATAGGCAGAACAAATACGCATGAGGAACCAAAGGTTTCTATAAATGGAGAAATCATAAAAAAAGTGGAAGAAATTAAATATCTAGGTGTTATTATAGACTCAAAATTGAACTTCTCAAAAATGCAGACTATACAATTAAAAAAATTGCAAAAAAAATATCATTTCTTGGTAGAATCAGAAACAAAGTAAATAAAGAAACATGCCAGATAATATACAATACAATTATATCACCACACTTTAATTACTGTTCAAGTATTTTTTTTCTCTGCAATAAAGAGAAAATGAAAAAAATGCAAATACTGCAAAATAAAGAAATGCGAATAATACTTAAGCGCAACATATACACACGGATAAGAGACATGTTAAAGGAGCTGAATATTTTGACGGTGAAGCAAACTGTGTATTTGAATGTACTTATTTTTATACATAAAATTAACATAGGGATGATGTCTAAGGAACTGAAAAGAAAAATAAATAACAATAACGAGATACACGGACACGGGACGAGAAATTCTAAGCAAATTAGATTGCCAACAAGAAAAAAAACAAGCACCCAAAAATCTCTGATGTACTAGGCCGTTCAACTCTATAACAAAATCCCGAAGGAAATTGCTGTGATAGAAAATATTAATAAGTTCAAAAATGAATTAAGAAAATATGTCTATCTCAATTATTAATGTTTCTTTTTTTGTGACTTTATTGAAATATTTAAAAAAAGATTATGTTTGCCAAACAATGTACATGTTTATATGTTTATAAAACTATTAGCACACACGAAGATGTGAGCTAACTAAAGATTAATAAATAAGATCTCACACAAATTTTTTTTATTTTTTTTATATATGTATGCAATATTTTATATCTAGAGTATTTTATGTATTCTTTTGTATTTTTTTGTTGAGCCCTGATTTATTTATAAAATATATGTAATGATACTGCTACCAGGCTCAGAATAGATATTTTCTAGTGAGTAGTGAGTCGGGAAGCGCACATGATTTGTAAATAACCATTGATGTCAATAAACGACCGGGTTACCGGCAATAAAAAAAGTACTTACATAACAGATTTTGAAATTTATATTTTAAATTGATATTTTTTTCCAAAGAAAACAATTTTTTATGTGCAGTTTTGATAAATATTATCTGCTACTGTACCGATGCCAATCCTTAAATACCACCTTGGGTTTTTTTAATCGTAGGAATTAACTATTACATAAATATCCACTTATATTCAGCTTTTGCATAGTCTTTTTTCACAACAACGCACCGGGTAGCTGATAATTCTAAAACTGTGGGGAGATTATTGATTTAATGAATTAAGCAGTGTTTTTTTTTGATAATATATACTTTTCTCACGTAAACTTTTATAAAATGAACATGTACTAAGTTGTATTTTAATACAGGGTGTCCGGGGGTAAAGTGAACTAACTTAAATTACCATTTATATGTATATATACTTTTATAAAATAAATATAAATGTATAAATATTGAATAAAAGTGTATATTTATTTATTTATTTATTTTTTATACTATAATATTGATTACATTTTATGATTTTGACTGTCCAACTAGGAAGGATTACCGTTTCAGGACAGTCAAATTTACAAGTTTCAAGTTATCCTAGACGAATACAGGATTTAAGACTAGCTAAAATAAGTATGTTAAAACGAAGATACATAAAAAGGTACATAAAAAAGATACATAAAAAAGATACATAAAAAGATACATAGAGGCGTTCGTGATTTCAAATTACATTTTTTAGTATCATTTCGGAATCAGTCCTGCCTAGATCCAACAACCATTTTGTCACTCTTGGATCGAAGGATGACAATTCACACAGTTTCAGCTGAGAAGGGATTTTATTATATATTTTAGGACCGAGATATGAGAATATTTTTGGATAAGCTGCTCTGTTGCTTGTTGGAACGGAAAGGTCATTCCTTCCCTTACTTCTGGTTTGATGTTTGTGTTTGGCTGTTTTCATTTTGTTTTTATTTTTATGAATATGGATTACAATTTTTTTTTATATAGCACTGTCGGACATCTAGTACATTAAATTCCTTGAAGAGAGCGTCACTCGAATATCTGAAAGGTTTCTTCATAATAACACGGAAAATAGATTTCTGTGCCTTCAATAACGGGTTTAATGTTGTTCTTCTTGCACCTCCCCACCCAATGCAACCGTAGGTTATGATTGAGTTACACAGCAGGTAGTATATGGTTTTTAAGTTTTGTTTTTTTTTTAATTTCCCGTAATGAAATAAATATGTGAATCAGGGTGCGCACTCTTTTAGCTACATTTTCAATCTGGTTCTTCCATTTGAGGTTATTATCAATTATAACGCCTAAATATTTAATAAATTTAACATATATTTGTGTATGTATAAATATATATATACACTTTTGTAAAATGAATATATACTAAGTCGCACTTTAATACAGGGTGTCCGGGGGTAAAGTGTGCTAACTTAGGGAGGTGATTTAACATGACGATAGAAGTAAAAAAACACAAATAACTTTTTTAGAAATTCCAATGTTTATTTTCCCATTAATATCACGTACAAACAATTTATGTTTTTTTTCTAAAAAACTACCCCAATAAATTGGATTTAAAGAAAAAACTTTTCTTCTTTTACTATCGTGTAGAATGTACCCCGAAGTAAACGCACTTTACCCCCTTACACCCTGCATAATATATATAAATATATGTGAACGATTGCTAGCAATATTATTTTGTTAACGACATCGACTGTTGATTATCTGATATATATATATATATATATATATATATATATATATATATATATATATATATATATTATATATATATATAAAATATGTATATATATTTTTTAGTGATTTAGTTAATTAAATCAGATAATCAACAGTCGATGTCGTTAACAAAATAATATTGCTAGCAATCGTTCACCGAGTGGAAAGGTTACTAGCCTATATCCGTGGACCCATCCGCCAGTAAATGCATAGCAACTTTAGTTAAGTATTACTACACATGGAAAATATATCATTCTTATTAGGATTTTAGTTTTACGTGATTTAAAATACAAAATACTGTACATAATAATTTTTCTTTGAACGGCTATGAAACATTTATTGTCTCAAGAAAAATATCCGCAGAGAGATATCATCAGCATCGCATTGACAGTTAATGTGGTTATAAGATAGAAAGAAAGAAAAAAATATATGAAAGGTAATATACAATACAATAATTATATCACCATACGAGTACCTATATTAAAGTAAGGAACAGCTGGGCCCATGAACTAAAAGTTTGTATTGCTACTTTCCCAGACCAACGGGTACGGAACGCAAATTTGAATTGTAGTATCGCGATATTAAATGAACTTTACGTATTAATTGCTTCGTAACATCTTACTAAAGCTATTAGTTGCTTATCTCCCTTTTTAACGATAAAACGAGCAACAAATGTTAGTAGAAAGAATATAACCCCAAAGGTTAAATCAACTATTTGGAAGGTCTTCCACCAACGCCACCTTCCTTTCACACATCCCATTCCGATCTGGACAGCGCAGATCGGCGTTGGGTGGGAAACGTGGGATTTGTGTGTTTCTGAAGCATCTATCTTCATAGATTTTAAGTTTTCCAGATATCTTTGCGTTGCGTAGATTATGTTCGTAGGCCTAGTGTGTCCTAACATTTACAGCAAGTATTATTTTTTCTGCAATGACGAGGAAAATATACAAATAATACACGGATAAGGGAAATGTTGAATTAGGTAAATTTTATGACGATAAAGCAAATATGCATTTGAATGAATTTATTTTATAACTCATTGTGCAGAAAATTACTGCCATAGAAAATGTGTTTATTTATATATGGAAATAAGGAGTATGTCTGCCATAATCCTAGACGTAGAGTTTATAATAACGTCAATAAGTATTTATGTTAAAAAAATTATCAGCTCACGCTATGATGTAAGCTAACTTAAGATTAATAAATAAATATAAACAAAAATCATAGATGTCGTTTATTTTCAGACTTATTCAAATATAATGATTTTTACGACATGTACACTTTTCTCACAATGACGAATGAGTATAAAAGTTTATCAATGGTACTTAATCATTTTTATATCATGTAAAAACCGTCACACACCATAAAACACCAAAGTTGTATAAAAAATTGTATGTATGTGTCGTCGTACATTGTCAGGACAAAAACCATTTTATTTCGAAGGTAGAAAGAGATTCGTGAAAAACTCATTTCTCCGTAAAGAAGAAAGCAAGCCGTAACGATATGTGTTTATGGTAACGTCAAAGACGAGAGGATCCCTGCAAGCTGTGACTCGCGATACAGACATAAACACATGTATTATTTCATTCCTTCCCGGGATTCAACCCCTTGTCCCCTCCCGTCAACCCTCACCCACCCACCACCCCCTCCGCCCCGAGCAGGATAAGGGCTAAATATATAAATCTTTCCGAGTTCTTCTAGTAGGACAGAGAATTGCAAACTTTTTTTATAAGTAAACCTTGTAACCGAAAACAGATAAGTCTGCCACGCAAAAAATTCGTCTACTGTCTTATTCTGTCGCAAGTTCTATGTAATAAAGTTTTTTGAATATTTAAAAGTATTTATGTAAAAAAATTAGGTCAGTCAAGAAGACCACAGCAGATATGGAGTAATGGTCTCAACTGGAAAGGGTAGCGTATCCATTTTAATTCCGGTATCAACATTTCAACCCAAAACTTCATTTCCAATAAATATTTTCCGTCTTTTTTTTCAAAACGGTTCTCAACATTTGCGAATATAATAATAAAAACGAAATGACGTAAATTTTTTTGAATCCGTCAACTTTGTGTTGAAATATTATAAATATAAAAGAGAAAATGATTAAGGCGATGTCATACGTCGTGTAATATTTTAAATCGAGCCGCTATCAATAACACTCCTTACGTAGATGGCGATAAGGTTTAAATTCCCGCTTAACACCATCTGCTTGTTTTGATTTATGCAAGAAAAAAACCTGGCCAGAAAGTGCCTTTTATTTTATTTTGTGGATGTTCAGGCATAAATATTTATTTTTTTCCCTATCATTTTATAAATAACTTAATTTTCCACATTAAACAATAAAATCATAACCGAAAATGGGTTCGTAAGTAGGAGATTTTGAACTTTAAAGCAGTTTTCATAGGCCTTATACATTATTTTTTTCTGGTCTTATAAAAAGATTTCTTTAAAAAATACTCGATTATTTCAAAGGCCAAGATGTATTCTACTCGCAGTATTTAATTAAAGCATCTGAAACATTTCCAGGCGACCAAATTTTCAAACCAAAAACACATGATTTTGCATTACTACGTAGTGCATCGCCTTAACACAAATAAATTGGGTTTCAATTAAAAAATCTTAAAATATTAATAGCACAACGAAATGAAGGAGACATATATTTTTTTTAATGAAAATAAAATTAAATACTGTTATCATGAAGTTCTGCAAGTTTTATTTTATTATTGTGACAGTTGTTTTAGCGCTCAAGGCCATTTGGTTAGACCACATTGAGAAGACTTATTTATATGATTCTATTACAATTTCAATTTTTACGATGGCTAAAATGATTCATTACCGGATAAACCATTTATCCGGAAAGTAATTGCGAAAATATATTCTCTATTCTGTGGTGTACTTTGTAATCTGTTTTCCCCACATTAAATGTTAAGATTTTCTTAATTGTTTAATAATGACTCGACTGCTATTAGCTTATAAAAATGTGTTATTTTGTATATGTCTTCAAGATCTCTTCATCTGAGATTGTGATAATTGAAATCTATTGAATATTTTTCCGTAATCCCGTTATCAAAGTAAAATATTATATAATACAAATGGCCAATGTACCAATATTTTTATGATTTTTTGTGATTTTCCCCACGTAAAAAGTAAGTTTGGTTGTAAGCAAGGATATTTATTATTTGTAAGTGAGCACTCACACCACTGTTATCTAACCCCTAGGAACTACTTTCGACCTATGGAGAGAGACTGGCATGAAATAAAGATAGAGAAATATTGGGAGTCGTGCGACACCATTGAAAGATGTTTCTCGTGAGTAGGGCAATAAAAGTTCCATATAACTTCGGCTGTGTGTCAACATCATACTCAATATGTTCTATTAAAACTACAACTCCCTTGTTATGACTACGAAAAATACTACGCACGTAACGATATATTGTATTCTTAATAATAATTATATATATATATATATATACCTATTACTGTAAAAAAACTGGTCGAAAACATATTTTTTAATATTATTTGCTGAAAATAATGTTTGTAGATTTTTACCAAAAGTTAATTTGAAATGTCATTTGGTGAAAAAATTCACTAAAATAAGCAATTCACAAATATTTAGGTATTGTAACAAAGATTCTGAAGACAGATTGATGAACAGAATTTGAAAAATTCATCAAATTTCATGTTAAAAATCAAGCATTCTAATTCTGTTATTATTTTTTTCTGGATTTTTCGCAATACATGGATAATAACAGAACATAAATAGTGCTTTCACAAACTTGAACTTTAACAATTTTCCAGAATTGTTCAAATTCTGTGAAAATACCCATTCTAATATGTTTACTTTGTTAAAAAAATAATGAAACCCTAATTATTTTTAAGCGTACCTTTCAAAACATATCATGCAGCTATTAATTGCAAAGAATATGCCAAGAGCTTCGTTCAGAAGTCACGCCTTTTAAAAAGAATGAGTGTGAAATCAATTTGTGAATATTTTAATATATTATTTTTGGGTCTATTGTTTGATACTAGTTCCCATTTATTAACTCACCTATCGCGTGGAATGCAAGAATCTGTTGAGTAATGGGCAAAGACTTTCAATAAAATAATGACTTCGGGTTTGTAAACAGGATTATGTCCGAAACATGGAATTGCAGCAGAAAATTTGAGACACAGAAATATCTAAATATAATACCTAAATTTTTTAAACAATAAACTCCTCATATAATGCAGCGTAACTGCTAGTAAACTAGCATGGATTGGTTGCATGTGTCGAGTGTTGGAGGGCAGAGCTACTTTTGATACGGTGTACGAATTCAAGCCATCTGGCGCAAGGCCTTTAGGCAGGCCAAGACAACACTTATGAAAAACGCATTAGATTATCTAGAGAACTACTCAAATCTAAAGGAGCTGCATGACAATGCATTTCTCCTTCTGTATCCCAGAATAAGATAAGTGTATTTATGAGAAGATGTATGAATGTGAATGATGCAAGGAGTGTGTGCCAAGACCGAGTTATTTAGCGGTCAATAATACAAGAGTCCCAACTATTTGGAGCCAGTAACACCATGGCTATTTGAGGTATGTTGTGAATCTAAAAGTAGTATGGAGTGGTTATTAAATAGACTAACTAACTAACTAACTAACCATCACGCCGTTTTCCCGCAGGGGTAGGCAGAGAGGACGGACCACCAAACAACTTGGTCTTGGCACACACTCCTTGCCTCATACATACATTGTCTCATACATACTCTTCAATTATTCTGACTCTTGACATGGCCCGAATCAAGTATTTGATTCACTTGGTCGTGCCATGTATGCCTCAGGCGACCCAAAATTCTGCTACCATTCACAGTTGTATCGTATATTCTACTTACACTTCTTTCTTTGCTCATTCGTTCTGCATGCCCATTTCTTGATCTAACTTAATAAATAAATCTTACTCATTAAACTTACATCAGCCTTGCACTCTTTACGGATCTCCACATTTCTCACACGATTATACATAGTTTTACCACACGTACGCCTCAGGGATCTAATTTCTTTTTATCCTTTCTCTGCCAGTTCCATGCCTCACTTACGTACATCAGGGTAGGTACTCAAATAGTAGTAACTTATATATTATTTTTATTGTATTAATTTATTGTGAAACAACATGAATTACTTAAATAAAATTTTAATTAATTAATAATTTACTTCCGTTGAAAAAAGACGTTGTATTTAAAATTGGTCATGGAATTTTTTTTTATTCGTCGGTATTTTTTGTTTACCGGAAATCAGATGAAGCCTACTAAACAGTAGGATATCAATCTCAATAATAAAGTAATTGAAAACAATGTATATACTGTGTAGCGGAATATTCATTAACGTATCAACAATTTTTGTAACCATTTAGCAAATAAAAATCCTTTGACTAAATCGCCAACTTGTTAATAATTAATTGCTTTATTATTTATATACCCGCCGGAGCTAAGTACTCCGTGTTACATTTTGTTGGAGTATAAATCTTTCTAAAACATAAACAAAAGGCCACATAAATAACCACACAAGCGCAATAAATTAAGTAAGGCAATCCTGTCTTAATATAAAATCCTTTATGAAATTTATAAAAATATATAACTTTTAGTCACGCTCAGTGGCGGTTTTCTCTAAAGTGCGTTTGTGCGGCGAACCCCCATTAAAAAGATGAGAAAATAAAACAAACTTGTTTTATAATAATATAAGCACATTATAGATAGCACGCTATTAAAATTTCGCCTTCAAAACCCGCGCCACCGAAAAATACGATACATATTCCAAATTTTGTGCGAGTTGAAATCCGCGCCAAACTCTTCATACAAAAGAATTTTAGCCGGTACAGATCCCTATGACGGTGACATATACAAAATTTGGTCTTTCTTTGCAAAAGTAAGACAAATTGTGTGCGCCGAACACGCGTTATGTTATCACGTGACCTCCGAACATTGACGAATGTAACCGAAGAAACCCGAGAACTTCGCGGTCGACGTTTGACCTTTAGGGAAGCAAGTGTTATTTTTTATGTTATATTATGGTATTTAACTTTGTAGTCATTTTTGTACATATTTTTGTTTTCTTGTTTCTGCATTTCTCCAACCGTTTGCTTATGGCATTTGCAAATCTACTACCTATTGAAGTAGACTTAGTAAATTTATTTCGTGCCACCTTTATTTGTTTTTTTTTTATGTTTTAAATATCTATTATATGTATATTCTACGAAATTATTCTTCTCGAAAAAACAATAATAATTAGCAACATACATTGAGTGCTATAAAAACATTAAACAATTTAATTCCTATAAAACTTTTCTCATTATCTAATATTTGTGTCTAGTGAAGTGATTTAAAAACAATAATATGTAGGTACCCCTCCCACTAACTTTATTTAAGTTGTGTGACTGCTGCCGTATTCGACTATTTGATGAAGGACAACAGTAAGTAAATTTTAATTAGATATGTTTATCTTCTCTTGAATTTCTGAACCCCCTGTTAAAAAGACCACGAACCGCCACTGGTCACGCTTCATACCACAATACTGACCAGCTCCATAAATCAGTGTTCAGGCCTTTTCCGGCCGTTCACATTTCCCCAAATTGTATTGAAAATAAGGGAGCATATTAAACCGACGAAAAAATAATACTAATATATTAACCGTTTTCAATGAAGTATTTAAAATTTTTCATCCGATTTGATGCCCGACCACGAGGAATTCCAATATATCCTATTTGTTTTTTTTATGAGCATACGCTTTGTTATAAAAAAAAATAATTCAACGTTCGTTTAATACATGTAAAAAATAATGTTACATTTCTTCATGTTAACAGGACAGGGTAGGATTCAAAGCCATATCCATCACATCACTGGCGATATGCAAAATTGATTTATTTTTGCTGTCTCAGTTTTTGTTTCGAAGAAACACATTTATTTTATTCATTTTTAATTTTAAATTTAAAAAAAATTAATAAATATTTGAAATGAAAACCTATCATCAAAAGTTCTGCTACATGAAGTTTGTGTTGAACTAAAGATTAAAGGTCACTTCAGTGAAGAAAAAAATAAATATTCGTTTGAGATTATCTCTAATCTCTAAAGATTATAAAATAAAGTCGCTATCCACGTCTTATGTTTGTGCGCTTAGTTCTTATAACCACGATTATTATAGCAACGGATTTTGATTATGAAAGTAGATGTTTTTTCTAGATTTCACAACCTCAAAACTTTACATCAAATCGTTTACAACCCCGGGAAACTCCGGGTACAAGTCAACTAGTTTACAATAAAATAATTTAAGGGACGACTTGCACTACCCACATGAAGGAAGGCTCGACCACCCTGTTAGTTCTGAAAGAATTGCTTTGTTCCGCTTACGAAATATATAGAAGTGATTTTAAAGGAAGTTTCTTGTATTCATAAAATTAAAAAATCAATAAAAAAATAACAAAGAACTGACCAAATTCTGTGTTTACAGGTAACCCCTGAAGTCGTGAACCTAAAAATCAATAAAAAATAACAAAGCACTGACAGAATTCTGTGTTTACGGGTAACCCCTGAAGTCGTGAACCTAAAAATCAATAAAAAATAACAAAGCACTGACAGAATTCTGTGTTTACGGGTAACCCCTGAAGTCGTGAACCTAAAAATCAATAAAAAATAACAAAGCACTGACAAAATTCTGTGTTTACAGCTAACCCCTGAAGTCATAAACCTGAAATCAATAAACAATAACAAATCACTGACAGAATTCTGTGTTAACGGGTAACCCTTGAAGTCATGAACCTAAAAATCAAAAAAAATAACAAAGCACTGACAAAATTCTGTGTTAACAGGTAACCGCTGAAGTCGTGAACCTAAAAACATTCCTGGACAGATAATGAGTGCAATTTCGTATGAAAGGCATTGAAGCCAAATCTAAATTATTATAAGGTGAGGGGAAATTGCCCGACAGCTATCTTATATGAATTAACTTTTGAAATTATTTGTATTCAAAGTGGTTCATAGTAAACTATTATGACGTTATTTTGTATTGTAGTATTTGCAGTTATAACGATTTTTTTTATATCCGATGAGACAACCAATGGAATTTGTCATTAAAAAATTTAAGTAGGTTTTCGAATTTTTCATACATCTTCCCTTCACCCCGCGACTTCAAATTGTTCTCGAATGGCTCCGTCTGGAACTTTAAGGTTCATGCCTGAAGTAGCATCCTACCTAATCAATAAAGACATTGCTTTAGCACATAATCGGTGACACATAAGTATGACTGAAGGGTTCAGTTAAGCTCCAAACCTAATATCTTAAGATGTGCAACACAGAAAACAATAATTATTAGTCACTTTTTAAACATAATTGCTTTTTTTAACAAAGTTTTTATTTGTTGATATGATTTAATGTGAGAATAGGTACAGACTAAAGTTCCGGAACCCACTTTTTAAAAATTGGGGTCCGCCACATATCCAGTTTTTAAAGTATTCATCAAAGACGAACTGAAATGTGATTTGAAAATCAAAAGAGTTCAGATTTAACACGACGAAAAGACAAATTGCGTGAACTCGACATATATCTTAGTGTTTTAAAAAAAAAACGGGTAATTTTTCCGTACATGTCTTTTCTTGACAAAAAAGTACATCGCGAAATGATGTATACGTCATTTTTCATGACATATGATTACGTAGGCGCGCGTGAGGAAAATAATTTCCCTCCTCGCCTATGCCATATTTGGGGACGCTGTGCGGACGGTACTTTTAAGGGATGTATGAATCCATAATTAAAATACAATTCCACCGTATGGTCACCGTACTACAAGGTCCATTCTCAATCATTAGAAAAGGTACAAAATAAATTCCTTCGGTACATTAATTTTAAAATGAAAATTCCAATCGAATTTATAAATTACAATAACTTGCTTGCTGAAACTAAACTTCTTAAATTATCTGATAGAAGAGTGTTAATTGATTTGCTATTTTTATTCAAAATTATTAAATCTTTAATTGACAGCCCTAATTTGTTGGAACTTATTTGCATTAATGTTCCTGCTAGGCAAACTCGCAGTAAAGATACTTTTAAATTTAACAAGAACCTCAACACTAATTATTCTATTTTTTCACCAATTCCTAGAATTCACAACCTTGCGAATAAATACTGTGAACTTATAGATATGTTTGGTTTTGACAATTTTGTGAGCTTTGAAAGGCAACTTATTTCGATTCTATCGGCTAATAATTAACTTTTATAGCTTTAATAATTTTATTACATCTTCTCCCATTCGAAACCTTTCAAGTAAATTATATCCATATTTGTTTGTTTTTTATTTGCTCTACTATACACTTATAATTGTATGCATATACCTACTAACTACTTTTTATACATAACACTATGTTCCATCTCAGATCTTATTATTTCTTATTCATGTCGATATTGCTAAATTCTATTAGTTTTTGCTTTTTACAGGTGCAACTCTTATTTTGTTATTTTTTTTTTTTTTTTTTAAATCTCTGTTATAATGTTCTTTACCTCACGAGTAAGTTACACTCTAATTTATATTGGTTTATCGATTTGTTAAACTCACAATTAATACTGGGTTTAAACACACCCACTTACTTACTTTTTATGTTGAACTTTCTTTTACTTACTATTTCATGCTTGGGTATATTTTATATTGAATCCATCTTATTAGTGTTTTGCTAATTTGCACAAAATTTTATTATATGTGTTGCTTTCTTACAATTAACTCCATTTATCTTCTTATGTTCAATTATTGTAATCAATGTAAATGTATATTTTCATGTAAAAGCCCATTAGGGCGTAAATAAAATAATAAATAAATAAATAAATAAATAAATAAATAAATCCCTCTTTGAAGAGTCTTCCAAGCTCGGCCTCTTCCGATCCCATGAAGCCGGAAACCCCTGCCAAGTCACCAAACGTAACGAGCCACTTGGGGTGACCTCTGGCAGAGGTGTTATTTATCCAATGAATGGTTCCCGAGTAATGGTTCGAGGCGGCGGTACTCCTACTTTTGAAACTTGAAACCTCATACAGATTGAAACTGCTATGGGAGCGGGCTTTGGCTTGGAAAGAACGAAAATAATTAAGTCGATTTGACTTTCTTGAATGGCATTTACAACATTTTATCAACATAAGCGTACTTAACTCAACATCATTTGTTAAAAATGAGATGCTTCAAGGGTCTACGGGAACAAACACTTATATATGTAGGTTCATCATATGCAAAGTTGAGGTTTAAAGTGAGAAAATATGGAATTGTAAATTATTGATTCAGAGACTTCTGCAAAACATGATAATATGCTGATTGGTCTACATTTTTCACCAAAGATTGATCGCCCGATTTACGTACTGGTAATAAATGTGCATTTTTCTACAATAATTGTTGTTGTGTTGAATTGTCGTCAAATCATTGAAAATGCTGGGAGTCATTCACAGAATAACACAACCATTAAAAATCCCCAATCGATTGTAACCTTATACAACTTGTTACGGCAAAAGTGGGTATGAACTAAATAGTTCATATTTAATAGTTTTACATCATATAACGAACAACTTTGATTTCAAAAAGGGCGCCAGACAACACTTGATGAGTGCTGTTGCTGTTCGCTGCAAGACTGAATTGATAGAGCAGATCACAATCACCTCGAGGGCCGTGACATTATTAACCTGTATACAATATTTTAGGACATGACAGGGCGTCAGTGAAAAGAATAGATGTTATAGAAACATGTAAGGTTACTATATTTCAAATTATAGTTTGACATTATAAATCGGTTCAATAGATCACTCACCCCAAAGGATTGACCCTGGTCGATAAAACTCATAACTATTCCTATCTATCTAATAACACTGCGTTCGGTGTTGAGCGTCGGAGAGATCCGAGGATTGGCAGCAGCCCTCTGCGTTGTGGTGGATCCAGTCCCAGGAGCTGTGGAACGGAGGGGACCCTCGGCGTTGTCATGGATCCAATTCCAGGAGTAGTGGGACGGATGAAACCCTCGACGTGGTGATGCATCCAATCTCAGGAGCTGTGGGGCGGAGGTAACCCTCGACGTGGTGATGGTCCGTAATCACGTCAATTGTCGCATGAACGGTGCGTCCCGCGGCGGCGATGTATGTGAGTAAATAATGGTCAAAACGCATTCTCGCCAAATAGATGGTTTGTTTTATTACGCGAAAGCACAACAATCACTTGAGGATACCAGGATAGGTGCCGATAATCTTCCGATGCTTTTCTTTACGCCATTCAATCGAGATCGGCTTCTCGCCGAAAATGTAACATTCGTGCTATTGATTTGACATTTCAAAATATGCACAACTCATAATGAGTACACCACACTCGCACTACTGTGCTTGAAATCGTACGATTAAAATGACATTATAATTAACTAGTTGACTGTATCCAACGAATCCACTTAGCCTGCTCGTGAATCCGTTCTAGAGTGGCCGGAAACAGGAAGCTTCGTTCTTCTTGTCTATCGATGTTGCTATTATTAAAAATAACCAAAGATTGTCAAAGACAATGCTGACCATTATATTGCTATTAATGCAAAATCCCGTTATCATTGGATGTTGTGACGTAGCGTCATAACAAACTCATTAGTTAGAAGTAAATTAGAATTTGGAAGTATTAAATGGAACCCACATTACATGAAATATGCAAATTTCGTTGAATCTGAAAGAAAATGACTGTTTATTATCTTTCAAATTTGGATTAAGCAGCTTGCCCAATCTTATTAGTAACAATTAGAACATTTTACTTTTGTTACTTTAGAGAAAAGAAGACATTCTATTGACTCAATATGTATATACAAAATTATTCACAACAAGCTTGCAACCACTCATTGTATAAGTAATTTTCACACTAAAGTTCTTAATGTAAATTATTGAAGGAATCGTAAAATATTTCATCTTGAGTTATTTAAAAACAGAATTTCCCTTTTTAATCCAATATCTTGAATGTGTAGATCGTATAATGCCGAAGAATGTAACGATTTAGCCATCTTTAAAAATAATAGCATCGTATATTAAAAAAACATGTGCTGATTTCATTAGCTATAAGATAATATGTTGTCATGGTAAATATAAGTAACTGAACAAAAAATTATGTAATTGCTTTATTATAATTTCTCTTCTTTCTTTTTTTTGAAGTGAAACTTCTTTAGCCGCGTAATGAATTTTCGGGAACGTAGTAAAACCGAGTCAAGATCGAAACGAAAAAGCGGGTACCCCCACCACCGCTCACCGTTCAGAAAAATGGTGTACAAAATTCGTTGTAATTATTAAACAAGTTAAATAACGTATTTTCGCACAATTTCGCAAGTCCAGTATGGTCTAGTGGCTAGGATACCTGGCTCTCACCCAGGAGGCTCGGGTTCGATTCCCGGTACCGGAAATTATTTTTGGTCAATTTTCTGAGATACTGTTTTATTTAATTTGTGTTTTGATTATTTCAGGTGATATTTTTAAGAATTCATTTTATTAAATACAAGCAGTGACTTGAAAAAAATCATAAAATTGTTAATTTTTCAATATGGACTTTTGGCAGCCGGGATGTATTTATAATTTCACAATTATTTTAGGAATGCGGAAGCACATCATGCAAGATTCCCATTCTTGCGACCCGGGTTCGATTCCCGGGCAGTGCACTCCTTTTTTATGGAGAATCATTATTGAAGTGAAACTTCTTTACGCGCGTCATGCAATCGAGGAGTAAAACCAACTCATGACCGAAACGAAAATGCGGGACCGATTAAAGTTCATTTGATGTAGTAAAAGTTTTGAAGTAAAATATAAATGCTTCTTAGCTCATCTCGACAACTGGCGTTGGTGGTGTAATGGTCAGCATAGTTGCTTTCGAAGCAGTTGATCCGAGTTCGATTCTCGGCCATGGAATATTATTTTTTTGTTTTTAAGGAATTTTTTTTGAAGTGAAACTTCTTTACGCGCGTCATGCAATTTCGAGGAGTAAAACCAACTCATGACCGAAACGAAAATGCGGGACCGATTAAAGTTCATTTGATGTAGTAAAAGTTTTGAAGTAAAATATAAATGCTTCTTAGCTCATCTCGACAACTGGCGTTGGTGGTGTAATGGTCAGCATAGTTGCTTTCGAAGCAGTTGATCCGAGTTCGATTCTCGGCCATGGAATATTATTTTTTTGTTTTTAAGGAATTTTTTTTTTTTAATGGTTGACCATAATATCAATCCACTAAGTAATATTTTAGGCCTGTAGCATAATTGAAAAGTTAAAGAATGATATAAAATTTTTTATGATGTTAACGATAAAAAAATGAAAAAAAACATAAAATTAAAATAAAAAATGGGCCAACGGCACGCGGTGTTCCCAAGCGGTCACCCATCCAAGTACTGACCGCGCCCAATGTTGCTTAACTTCGGTGATCGGACGAGAACCGGTGTGTTCAAAATGGTATGGTCGTTGGCAAAAGTTAAACAATATTAATTTCTATTCTACCTGCCAATAAATATATGAAAATTAGTATAAAAAAGCCCTAATAATATTGAAAAAATTAGCAAGGTGTGTGCGAGGTTGATAAAAATAATCATTACATACGCGCTTGAAAAAGATCGTAATTACATTAATAAGTTTGTAGGAATTTTTGAAGTGAAACTTCTTTAGCCGCGTAATGAATTTTCGGGAACGTAGTAAAACCGAGTCAAGATCGAAACGAAAAAGCGGGTACCCCCACCACCGCTCACCGTTCAGAAAAATGGTGTACAAAATTCGTTGTAATTATTAAACAAGTTAAATAACGTATTTTCGCACAATTTCGCAAGTCCAGTATGGTCTAGTGGCTAGGATACCTGGCTCTCACCCAGGAGGCTCGGGTTCGATTCCCGGTACCGGAAATTATTTTTGGTCAATTTTCTGAGATACTGTTTTATTTAATTTGTGTTTTGATTATTTCAGGTGATATTTTTAAGAATTCATTTTATTAAATACAAGCAGTGACTTGAAAAAAATCATAAAATTGTTAATTTTTCAATATGGACTTTTGGCAGCCGGGATGTATTTATAATTTCACAATTATTTTAGGAATGCGGAAGCACATCATGCAAGATTCCCATTCTTGCGACCCGGGTTCGATTCCCGGGCAGTGCACTCCTTTTTTATGGAGAATCATTATTGAAGTGAAACTTCTTTACGCGCGTCATGCAATCGAGGAGTAAAACCAACTCATGACCGAAACGAAAATGCGGGACCGATTAAAGTTCATTTGATGTAGTAAAAGTTTTGAAGTAAAATATAAATGCTTCTTAGCTCATCTCGACAACTGGCGTTGGTGGTGTAATGGTCAGCATAGTTGCTTTCGAAGCAGTTGATCCGAGTTCGATTCTCGGCCATGGAATATTATTTTTTTGTTTTTAAGGAATTTTTTTTGAAGTGAAACTTCTTTACGCGCGTCATGCAATTTCGAGGAGTAAAACCAACTCATGACCGAAACGAAAATGCGGGACCGATTAAAGTTCATTTGATGTAGTAAAAGTTTTGAAGTAAAATATAAATGCTTCTTAGCTCATCTCGACAACTGGCGTTGGTGGTGTAATGGTCAGCATAGTTGCTTTCGAAGCAGTTGATCCGAGTTCGATTCTCGGCCATGGAATATTATTTTTTTGTTTTTAAGGAATTTTTTTTTTTTAATGGTTGACCATAATATCAATCCACTAAGTAATATTTTAGGCCTGTAGCATAATTGAAAAGTTAAAGAATGATATAAAATTTTTTATGATGTTAACGATAAAAAAATGAAAAAAAACATAAAATTAAAATAAAAAATGGGCCAACGGCACGCGGTGTTCCCAAGCGGTCACCCATCCAAGTACTGACCGCGCCCAATGTTGCTTAACTTCGGTGATCGGACGAGAACCGGTGTGTTCAAAATGGTATGGTCGTTGGCAAAAGTTAAACAATATTAATTTCTATTCTACCTGCCAATAAATATATGAAAATTAGTATAAAAAAGCCCTAATAATATTGAAAAAATTAGCAAGGTGTGTGCGAGGTTGATAAAAATAATCATTACATACGCGCTTGAAAAAGATCGTAATTACATTAATAAGTTTGTAGGAATTTTTTTTTTCAATGGTTGACCATAATATCAATCCACTAAGTAATATTTTAGGCCTGTAGCATACTTGAAAAGTTAAAGAATTTTATGATATTATTAATTATAGTAATGATAAAAAAATAAAAAAAACATGAAATTAAAATAAAAAATAGGCCAACGGCACGCGGTGTTCCCAAGCGGTCACCCATCCAAGTACTGACCGCGCCCAATGTTGCTTAACTTCGGTGATCGGACGAGAACCGGTGTGTTCAACATGGTATGGTCGTTGGCAAACGCTAAACAATATTAATTTCTACTCTACCTGCCAATAAATATATGAAAATTAGTATAAAAAAGCCCTAATAATACTGAAAACATTAGCAAGGTGTAAATATTATATACCTAGTTTAACTCACTCTCCTAACTCATCTTCGCTGTCTACAGGCAGAGCGCACGACTGTGGTCGTGAAGAACCGAGGTTCGATCCCCGCTTTAACTAATTTTTTTTTTCTTTTTTTATAACTTTTAATTTTTTTTATCACATGCTACTTATAAATATGTCAATAGACAGAAAAAAAGAGAGAATGAAATGAAAAGAGAGAGAGAGAAGAATACTAGAAGTTTCACTTCTGTCTTGCGTAGGCTTGACACACCCATTTTTTTTTTTTTCAATGGTTGACCATAATATCAATCCACTAAGTAATATTTTAGGCCTGTAGCATACTTGAAAAGTTAAAGAATTTTATGATATTATTAATTATAGTAATGATAAAAAAATAAAAAAAACATGAAATTAAAATAAAAAATAGGCCAACGGCACGCGGTGTTCCCAAGCGGTCACCCATCCAAGTACTGACCGCGCCCAATGTTGCTTAACTTCGGTGATCGGACGAGAACCGGTGTGTTCAACATGGTATGGTCGTTGGCAAACGCTAAACAATATTAATTTCTACTCTACCTGCCAATAAATATATGAAAATTAGTATAAAAAAGCCCTAATAATACTGAAAACATTAGCAAGGTGTAAATATTATATACCTAGTTTAACTCACTCTCCTAACTCATCTTCGCTGTCTACAGGCAGAGCGCACGACTGTGGTCGTGAAGAACCGAGGTTCGATCCCCGCTTTAACTAATTTTTTTTTTCTTTTTTTATAACTTTTAATTTTTTTTATCACATGCTACTTATAAATATGTCAATAGACAGAAAAAAAGAGAGAATGAAATGAAAAGAGAGAGAGAGAAGAATACTAGAAGTTTCACTTCTGTCTTGCGTAGGCTTGACACACCCATTTTTTTTATTTTTTTGTACTATATACTAACTATAATTTATATTTTATTTTGGTAATTATTATTTCTGTTATTTCACTAGTGGCATCTCCACCTAGTAAAAACAAACATTAATTTACTCTGTTTAATTTAACGTTTTTAATTGGAGTGATAATATCTATGCACATTCTAGCGGCGATTTAATTGATGTAATAATTGTAAACTCTCTATAAATAAAACATCCCCAGTTGCGACCGTTAACTTTTATTTTATGTGTCTTCTTCTGTCTCACGCTTCGTTTGGAATTATATATATCTTCTTTTTCAATGAATAAATACGTGTACGTTTGTTATCTCAGCGCCCTCCAAATCATATAAATACGCCAGAAAATCTGGACAAGCGCCGCTAAGCCATTTAATTATGCAATTATATACAAGGGCACACGGACACAGAGCGTGAACTGGCAGACGGGAGGGAGCTTGCGGGTACATTCAGGAACAAAGGCCTCCGGGGAGCGGGGCTCAACAGGGTTTTTAATGCTCGGATCTTGCCGTGGAAAGGTAAAAGCAAAAGCCATTATGGTAACACACAAAATTAAGGCTCATTTCAGAGAGTGGATATTAAAATTTCGTACTTGATATTTGTGGTGCGTGGTAAAATGTTAAATAAAAATTACATGTCGAGCTCTCCAAACCTCGACGAGCGAAATGGTGTGATAATGTTGGTAGAACGTTTTTTCTCTCGGCAGCATGAAACATTTAAAATTAATGTAATCCATCCTGTGAAGAATACTTTCCTGGAGTTCTAGGAACAAAATGCGGAGATTATTTTTTTAGATTGAATTTTTAAACAAATTTAGGAACACGGTTATTTTTGCGTTTTGGAAGCTTTCCGAACAAGGAAAGAATTACCGACATTTCCTTTCGTCTAATAGAAACATTCGTGTAATCGTCTAAAAATTGCCGGATTTAGGCGTTAGAATAATTTATAGCGTGGTAAAAGCCTTTCCCTTGGCTTTGGGCCGAACATAAACTCAAGAATAAGGAAAACAACTGCTATTTTAAAATATATTTTAGAGATTTTAACTTCGTATTTGAAAGCAACGAGCATTCGATAAAGTTAATAAAGTAAAATCAGTGTTGAGGTTTTTGTACCATTTACTTTCTATAATAATAATGAATTACTATAATTTGTCAGACGTTACCTCCAGATATAGGTACCTACTCATATTGTAATATATTATTGCAAATTAGATTTTGGAAAGAAATATTGAAATAATTTATTTCATATACCTTTTCATTTATTCAGTTTCCGCCGACATACGAGTAGTTACCAAAAGGTTTTTCCAACGTAATGACGGACTTGTATTTGCATTTACGACATATCCCTAAAAAGGTTTTACTAAAAAGGTTCATCCGGAATTCTTGGTCATTTTGCTAAGTGTTTCTGAATTCATACAGAGACGAAACTTTGCCCAGCAAAGTACAATAATTCTGCATTTCAAAGTAACTCCTTTCGTCCGTTTGCATAATTAATTTCTGTTTGCTTTTTGGAGAATACGCCAAGGTCTCGCTCGACAAACGTATATTCTTATGTACATATTATATAAAAAAATATATATATATCTACTACTCCCATAAATGAAATCAATTATGTGAATTTACAAAGTAAACTCAGTTTATCGAAATTGTCTAAAACGAAAAAATACGTGATCTTTATTTGTTGTGTACAATTTTTAATTCATGTTTTGACTGTCCTGACGCTAATAATTTGCTCTCATTACATGTACATCCGAAGCATATTAGATGGGACATATTATTTGACAGCAATAACTTAATTTAAAAAAAAGATTCTCTCATGGAGAGAATTCAGAGAATTGGCATTGAAGAATCTGCTAGCACTATACTAGACGCCCAATCTTTTGGAAGCCAGATTTGAAAGGGCTTTTATAGAGCCCCGAGCCGTTCTGATACTTACTCCAATCATTTTAATGAGGTTTAATGTTCACAGTTCACAGTACTACTAGTTTATTAGCGAGCCACATATTTCGATGTAAAATAAAATTTGCATCTATTTTATCTCAAATATACAGTACAAGCCAAATATGTTTAAAATGTACCATTTGAAAAGTGTTTTTTCACTAAAGATTTTCTTTTGACTGTATCTCTACTCTGTAAAGACTATTTTAAACTAGCCTTCAGTAAAACACATCGGTACTTATATTTTTTCTACCCATATTTTTTCCGATAAAATGTCTGATTGAGAAACTCCGAGAAGTTGTAGCTCGAGTATATAAATCGTAAAATCGCAATATTCCTTTTTTTGCGGACAACAGCGCTCTGATAGAAAATGATTTTGTCGATTGAACTGTTACAGAAAGATTTCAAAGTAATTATCCAGCTAGTAACTCAGACTTAATCCTCGTTCTACTATTTTGTCGCTCCATTAGGTCGGGAAGAAAGAATGGCTCAGCGATTACTAGCCGAGGTTTCCATTTTTTTTAATTCGTGGTAATTAAAGCTGTTTATAGCCTTCAACGGATTGTTAATATTTACGTGGAACAGAAAATAGTTTGTGTAGTAGATATCGTTACTTTTATTTTTTATAATTTGTTGAATTAGTTTATACAACATTTGAATATAAACTATTATAAAAAAGATAATTTTTTTTTTTATAACTTTAATAAACATAACATTTCTTTTTAAATACATTCATTCTTCATCTGTTCTTTCATCATACATATTTAGTCTTTTGTACATTAGGCAGTTCTGTGATTTTGATTTCTTCAAAATGTGGCAATCTAATTCTATTTACATTTCTGGCTTCGTAATTATGAACATCTCCATTAAAAACGATTTCATCCTTGAAATGTTTTGGCATTTGGTTGTTCATGACTTTATGAACAAAAATTAACACATTAAATAACAGTCTCTTTTTTTATTGGAATCCAATTTAGCTGCTCTCTCATTTGATTAATGCTTGCGTATTTGCCTTTTCCCAGTATACATCTCATAGCTCTATTCTGTATAACATCGAGTTTGTTAAAATTTCCTTAATTGCCCAAATATAACATAGTTGAGCAATAATCTAAATGTGGAGCAATTATAGTTTTATAAATGAGCTCTCTAGTGTTTCCATTTAGTTGATTTCTTAATCTCCTAAGAAAATTGACTTTTTTTGATACCTTTTTTTTATTTTTTTATTTTTTATTGTTTAACTTATAACATTGTTACATTGTACATAAAATTAGGTAATAATAGGTAATAGTGAAAAACATATGTTATTGAAATTCTACTCCAATGAAGAGTGCTAGCTCTTGAGCTTGGCGTAGGAGTTATTTCACAATTATTTCATGTTTATATCAGTAATTAACATAAATACAGTACAATAAATATAAACTTAAAAGAGGATTGCGACGTTAATTTTAGTTGTAACATGAATTGAAGTTATAACATTTGAAAGGTGATATTAATTTTTTTTAAAGATAAATTTGACCTTTTTTTTTAATAAAATAAAATCTGGTATTTTTTTCACTACTTCGGGAAGACTATTAAAATATCTTATGCCTTTGTAAATGTAATTATTGTGCATTTGTTGAGTTGAAAAAAGAGGAATTTGGATGTAAAAATTATGCCTTAAGGATGAGTTAAAATTAAGTTTTTTTATTACAGTTTCTTTATATATTTGTAATATTGCATCTTTTTTATAGAGGTCTTCAATTTTTGGTACTTCGAAAATTTTGAACAATGATGCTGAAGAGAATGTTGGTTATTTTTTCAAAATTACTTTAATAATTAGTTTTTGTACCACTTTTACAGAGCTTAAAAATTTTTCATATGCACCTCCCCACCCAATGATTCCATACTGAAGTAATGATTGGACTAGTGCGTAATAGACTTTTTTTAGGTTGTTTAGCTTGAGAACATTTCTTAATCTAATGAATATATAGATACATTTTCTAATGCGCTTAACAAGTTCACATATGTGTCTGTTCCATTTCATATGTTGGTCTACAATTACACCGAGGTACTTTATTTCAGTTGTTTGGTTTAGTATGGTACATGATTTATTACAAACATCTTTGTTACATTTTTTGTTGTGTATTATTATATGAATGTTGGGGTAGGTTTTGTATTTATTTATTGTGAATGGTATATAAACTGTTTTTTTTGCGTTAATTGTAAGAAGATTTGTATCGAACCAGTTTTTTAGGATTTGGATGACATTATTTGCATTTTCATTTACAATTTTCCAGTCATTACCCTTAATTATGATAATTGTATCATCTGCGTAAGATATAACTGTTCCACTGAGGTTTTGTTTAAAAATATTGTTTACGTACATTATAAAAAGTAATGGACCCAAAACAGTACCTTGTGGTATCCCAAAATCACTTGTGAGTGGTAGACTAGATGCGTGATTAATTTTTACAACTTGTGTTATTTGGTGAAGATAACTTTTTAGCCAACTTAATGCTGTGTCATTAAAACCCACGATCTTTAATTTTTGTATTAGTTTGACATGAGATATGCTGTCGAAGGTTTTTTGGAGATCAACAAAAATACCTACACATTTTAAAGATTTGTCTAAAGCGTCTTGTATGGTACTAGATAATTTAGCAATGGCGTCTTTCGTGCTTTTGTTTTCCATGAATCCAAACTGGTTTTCGTGAATTATATTATTAATCTTTATGAACTGAGTTAATCTTTTTTTGGCAATTTTTTCAAATATTTTTGCAATGTTTGATAGTAAAGAAATAGGGCGGTAATTGTTTGGTTCTTCCGGATTGCCGGTTTTAAATATTGGTATAATAACAGATTGTTTGTACATGGATGGAAAAACTCCGCTTTGAAAACTTGTATTGATTATATGAGTTAATGGTTTTGTTACTTGTGATTTTATACATTTCAGTGTTTGTATTGTGACCCCATCAAAACCAGGGGCAGAACCTCCTTTCATACCTGAAATAATTTGTTCAATTTCTTCTGGTGTTGTCGGTTGAAATAATTCAAATTTATGCTCATTATTTACTGTAGTATTTTGGTCATTTGGGGTAAGGGCTTGTTGGATTTTTTTAGCGAGGTTTTTTCCTACATTAGCAAAAAAATTGTTAAATACATTTGCGGCTTCTAGAGGTTTATCTTTACAGCAGATTTTTGAATCATTATGGTTTACATTGTTGATTGTTTTATTTTTTAAATGTTTTTTACCGACAATTTCATTTATGATGGACCAAATCCTTTTACTGTCATTTCCAGATAATTCAAGTTTTTATTTGTAGTAGTCATCCTTTGTGTTTTTTTATTAGATATGTAAGTATTTTTTTATAAGCTTTGATATGTTTTTGTAATGTTATATTTTCCGGTTGTTTTGTATATTGTTTGTAGAGTGTTTCTTTGTGTCTAATTGCGATGATTAATCCGTGAATTATCCATGGTTTGATTGGCTTTAGTTTTGAAGATGTTTTGTTAGATGTAATATTTCTACAAGCATTTATGTGAAAACTCAATTTTTTATCAAATATTTTGCAGCATTCTTCTACATCGTTACATTGATATATTTCTTGCCATTTTTTTCGTTACTTAATATTTTAGTGAGAGAATTTATATTAATACTATAGTTGTATTTATCAGTATTATTAACGGCCGTTGTGGTTGGTAATGAGAGGTTTTGATGTTTGTAGTCATATTTAAATATACATGCAAAATGATCCGTTACAGCTGTTTTAATTACCGCAGATGATATATTTTGTATATCTTTGGTGTTTGTGAATATGTGATCGATACAAGATGGTCGTTGTCCGATAATGTTTCTGGTGTATGAATTTATACATGAAATGTAATTTAATTCTGCTAACATATTTAAATAGTTATCTTTATCGTTAGAGGAGTAGTCAGCGATATTTACGTTAATATCTCCGATGATTATTGTTTTTTTGTTTCTATGATGTTGTAATATTTTTTTAATTCTTCTATGTATGTGGTTATAGCAGAAGAGTGTGTCCGATAAATAGCAATGATATTAAATGAATAATTCATAAAATTTATCTCCAAGTTTAATAAATTGACATTACTCACCATTATTTCATTTACACTTGTGACAGCGTAAATATTTGATACAAATATGGCGACGTCGCTATTTCTGTTAATTTTATATTTTGTTGCATAGTACGAGTAACCCGGTATATTATAATTAATTTCACTGGATGAATGCGTTTCTGATAATATTATACAGTCAAGTCTATTTAATTGTTTAATAGTTATTAGAAATTCTTCGAAATTTTTTTCCAAAGATCTAACGTTCATGTGTATTATTATTAGGCTGGCTGTAGGTTTTATATCTATAAAATCGTTTGTATTATTTACTGTGTCAAAAATCCTTTCGTCTATTTTATATGAATTATCTATTGCGTTTATTATAAAGTTGTTCATTTTGAGGTAGTAATAAAATTAACAATAATGTTGGCGCTGGGAAT
Organism: Hesperophylax consimilis; assembly: GCF_061612785.1. Lineage (NCBI taxonomy): Eukaryota > Metazoa > Arthropoda > Insecta > Trichoptera > Limnephilidae > Hesperophylax > Hesperophylax consimilis. The sequence goes on along the minus strand of NC_142839.1, from coordinate 42,339,585 downwards.
ACACTTCACATTTGCAATTATAATATTATATGTGTTGGCTTGTATATTATCACTGCGTGTTAACACTTTGCGGGCGGGCTTTTCGTAATATTTTTTTGAAATATTGTGCATATTATTTAGGTTTTCGTTAGATTTTTAATTAATAATATGCATCATTAGTCGTAATCGATGCGATCCCTCGCAATTTTCAGCATTTTGTTTCTATAGTTGCACCTAATACTGTTGGCTGCGTGGTCCGTGGTGTTTTTTTCTCCATATTTAGAATTTTGTCTGGTGCAGTTTACACATGCTGGTACTGTTTTTTCTCTTCCCGGACATTTTGAAAGGATGTGATCGCCCATGCAGTGTGGGCAAATTGGAGGGCTGGTTCGGTGTAAGCATCTTTTAGCCGTATGCATGAACATACAGCAATGAAAAAATTGAGTTAATGGATCGCAATCTTCAATTTTTACTCGTTGAAACTGTATATTTAGTTTGCCGAGTGCAAGGAGACTTTTTCGCATTTTGCCACTGGTTTCCATGATGTAGCTAGTGAATTGGCGCTGCTTTTTGTTTATGTTTTTGTTTTTTATCTCCGTTATAAGTGTGATTTTGTTGTCTTCACTTTCCTTGTAAACATCTTCAATTCCTTCGTTCTGGGTAATTATTGCGCAAACTATTTCGTCTTCAGTAAGATTGGATTTTTTTTTTATTTTCTACTTCCGATTTAGTTGTCCGGGTTAAATCTTCCCCAAAGGAAAAACTTAACCCTTCCACTCACTTTTCCACAAATGATCATCTAGTCAATCAACATTATGTAAGTGCATTATATAAGTAAAATAAATACAAAACAATACAAGAACAACAACACGTCAAATCACCAGATATCAAATGGGAAAAAAAATTCACCGTCTCCAGATATTTCCATATCAGAGGGTTCGGCTCGGTAGAACTTCTAACAGGGCCTATAAATCCTACTGATCCCTCAACATAAATATTTAAAAAATCTTTTGTTATCCTACATGTATTCAAAATGACCGACTTTTGCATCATTATATATAATTTTTTTGATAAATCTAATACGCCTAAATTTTTAATTAGAGAGCTAGGTATAATGCCAGTAGCCGAAATAACGAATGGTAATATTTTTATAGTCTGAGAATGCCAAATTCTTTTTATTTCATTTCCTAAATCTGTGTATTTTCTTATTTTTTCGCTAACAGATTTTTGAATATTACAGGAATTTGGTATAGCGACATCAATGATATAAGTTATTTTTTTAATTTTGTCATGTAAAACTATATCGGGTCTATTATGACTAATCGCTCGGTCTGTTAGTATAGTTTTATCATAATATATTTTATAAAATTTGTTTTCTAAAAATGAATTTGGTTCGTATTCATAATATGGTACTACATTACGGCAGTCAATCAAGTTATGTTTAATTACCAAATTTTGGTGAATTATTTTTAAAACTTGATTGTGCCTAAATGTATACTCGGACGGTGCTAATATAGAACATCCCGATATAATATGTTCTATAGTTTCCGGAAAAGCCAAACATTTTCTACACAAATCATCAATTTGATTTGTATCTTTGATTATATGCTTTCTATAATTTTTAGTATTAATGACTCTATCCTGAATGGCAAGCATAAATCCTTCTATTTCTGCGCTCAACTCTCCAATACTCAACCATTTGTTTGACGAAATTTTGTCAACATGCGTTTGGTTGAGATAATTGAAGTGTTTTGCGTGTAAAATTTTATTTGACCAGGAATCTAATAATTCCTGGTTGGGATTTATAAAAATGTTGGCATTCTCATCGTATAAATTTAAAGATGTAATATTTCTATCTGCCTTGCAAATTATTTTGTGCATTTCTGAGCTATGAGCTATTATTATTATTGGTCTTTTCTTTTGAATTTCATTTACCACCAAATCGGTTTTCAGTTTTTTTTTATTTTGGCGGTTAAGGTTGTAATGTTTTCCCCGTCTTACCTCAGTTCTTATTAACGGATTCCTTTGTTAACGAATTAATATGTCACGTTGTGTCAATTTTTTGTTTCGACAGGGATTAATTCATTGAAGGATCCTTTTAATTGGTTGTGGTAACTTTGGTTCTTTTTAGATGAGGCGTGTTACACTCTGTATGGTTTGAAAATAAGACAATGACCGACTACCCTGATTTTAACTACCTTTTCCTACCTTGTTTGCTCGCCCAAACGTTTCCGGTTGCTGCAGTTGATAATGTGCTAATATAATGAGACAATTAATTACAAATTAAGTACATGAAATTCACTATAGACAATTCAATTCAAGATGCACAAGATTCTAAGTTAATGATTTGACTATGGATTGTTAGTTTTGTGAGTTATTTCTATGAGTAGGTATTTTCGGGAATAGCTAGAGACAAAACATGTGTTGCTTTCGATTGGTCTCCGTCCAAATCCCATCCATCAACGTGACCAGCTCGAGAGCAGCCAAGTTGATGGTCCAATCCCAACACCTCCAGAAATGAATTGAATATCGCTCAGCGACAGATGAGATAATGACATGTTTTGCCTCCTGCCGGAGGGTGATGAAGGTGGAATGTGGGTCCTTGGTGGTAACTGTTGATGTTGATGTTGATGATGAATGATGAAGATTCATCTTATACCGTTAGGTACAAGGAGCTGCTCTGGTCCGGTGGCATGATAGCCTGGTGTCAGGAACCATTTGGGTCACGTGGGTAGCGCGAGGTTTAGGTCGCGTCAACCTCCCCCAAATCGATGATGAGTTGAGCTTCGCCAGCATGCCGAAAATTAGGAGTCCACTCTACTAACCTCAAACATAAACATATACTGAAGTGGTTTGCATCAGCAACGTCAGGAGTTCGGGAGTCCCGTGAACACCCCTCTGGTTTACGCTCGTAAGGATAATGATGAATTCGGCTTCAGTTTGTTCGACTTCGCCTCTGCAGTCACGCTACTCCAAATAGCTCCTGGCTCCAGTCTATACAGCTTCTCGTTCCAGTAGAGGTAATGACACATATTTATCATATGTACAATACAGAACATACTTCAAGTCTTTCGTCCACACTCAAAATAGTCATGTCAATATTTAATTTGGATGAGGGCGTCCATCCGACATAACGAATGTTCCCTAGACGGGAGATTTTACCCCACTTCAAAGTCATGGTCATTCGCTCTATCGTTTGTCACCCTCCGTTCGCTTCAAATATCAAAGAATGGTAGAAATTGATATCCTCGACTTCCGGCGCTAAGGATCAGGGATACTGGAATCATCAGGTCGTGAATCTGAAATCATCCGATCTCCGTCAGCTCAAACGGTTTCAGTCGGAGTCAATTTCCAACCTAATTCTGGATGACTTCTCCTCCTATAGTGGGGTAAGTACTTATTGAATTTGACAGGAAGGACGTCAGAAAGCGCCGAAACAACTTCATATTCGTCACGATCCCTTCGTTCTGTCAGCGAGAAAATCCTCCTCACACGCCAGCCAAGAATAGCATAGCCCTTATCCGCTTTGTTCCTTCGTCTACCAGCTAACTCAAGTAGGAAAGCCCATTAGCAATTTTCGTTCCCTTCGATCTGAACTCAGTGAAAGCGTCCTCTCACCAGCTGAAAATACTCGAAACAGGGGTCTATTCCGGGTGACTATCTAAGGCTGGTCCGCCAACACCTTCGACAGAAACCGGTGTTTTTACGGGAATAACTCAACCACACCAATAGCAGGGGAAAAAGCCGGCGCTGCTATACTAAAATAGACGTTATCTCGGTATCCAGGGTTATCGACTTTGCTAACACAAAAGTCCCTATTAGGCAAGCCAAATTACAAATTTCGTTCCCTTCGCTTTTGTCGCTTTGGTAAGATAGGACAGCCTACGGAAAATTCGTACACTCCGTCCCCGCCAAACTTATGAAAAATGAAAATCTCACTTCATAGAATAGGAATGCCAGACAGATGAATTCTCCCGGCGGCTAGCTGTAACCCGCTGCGTTATCCCGATTCAAAATGAATGAAAAGAGTGATGTTTGAATAAGTTATATTTAATTAAATATATTTTATGAATTCCGTATAACCTAATCGTTAAATATTATTACTGGAGAATTATTAAATCATTTTAAGTTGCAGAAAAAAATTGTCTAGCTCATAAACAATGTCTATTGTTGGATGATCTAAAGCGGTTTCAGGGTAACCGTTCTTCGTCCCTTTTTTAATGGCCAGGTCTCGTAATTTATGGCCTCCTTCGCTAACGGGTACCTATAGTGCTCAAGTTAAATACCCTTACTTCAAAATACAATTGGATTATTTGGTTTACATTAAGGAAATAAGTGTTAATAATTAGATTATAATAGACTTACCGATACATCTTAGTGTCAACAATCCAAATAATTATAAAAAAACAAACACAGTCACATGCAGAAAAACTCATGCTGTTAGAGAACCGCACCTTCTACACTAAATGATTTTAGCCGTGTTCGCGTCCCGACGATTAATTCTTGTTGACGCGCTTCCTAGTTTTTACTAACTCGACTATCTTAAAACGCTGACCGACCCTGATTATTCCTGACCGTCTCCCAGACCTTGAAACTCTCACCCCCCTTGACTGTATTTGATCGTCTCCCAACGTTTTCAAAACCTGACTATCTTGAACCGCTCTTTCTAACCACGACTATCGACTTTCTTCCCCCGTTCTTCAACGCTAACCGTCTTGAACCGCTTTTTCTAACCACCGACTATCGACTTCCTTCTTCCGTTCTTCAACGCTAACTGTCTCGACCGTCTCCCCGCACTTTCAAATCCAGACTCCCAAAAACTGACTACCCGCCCGCGCTCCTTAACCACGACTATCGACTTGCTTCTTCCGACCTTCAACGCTGACTGTCTTGAACCGATTTTTCTAACCACGACTATCGACTTCCTCCTGCCGATCTTCAACGCTAACTCCCTATCCGCCCGCGCTCCCTAATCACGACTCCCTTCTCCCGTTCTTCCACGTTAACTGTCTCGACCGTCTCCCCGCGCTTTCAAATCCAGACTCCCTCTCCCCAAACCAACCCCCCAAATCACCATATGCGATTTCTAATTTATGTTCTTTTGAGTTCTGAATGCTTTTTGTTTTCAAAAGACAGAAATGCACTAAAGGAACACATCAATTATGGCCCTAGAACCTGTCACATTAATTTTAAATCGTTTCAAAACCAATAAATTGTTACTCCTCCAGTAAAATGTCTAACTCTTTGTTCAAAGGATGAAACTTGACTGCCCCCAGTCCAGTGGCGTGTTGGCCCACCAGCATTTTAGCTCGGCTTACTATTATCAACCACCATCACGGAGGTCTCTGCCGATACAGTGCATGTTCCTATTTTTTTTTCTCTACCCTAATAAATCTAAACACTTGTTTTAAAATCAGTTGTCCAACATCTGGTAATCTCCTATGTCGTGAGACCAACTGAAAATTTCTTTCCCACCATAATAAATCAACAATAAAAAAAATTTATCGCAGGGCGAGTCCATCACAGCTCCCTTCTGGAAAAATAATAGTGGGAGTAGATACAGAGATAAGCTATTGTCAGCTATTATTGTTCCATCACCCTTAGCAGCAGAACACGTTTGAACTCGCCAATAATACTTTTTTTTTCCCAAACCTTCCTAGGTTTCACTTGCTCCCCACTGCTCTGTTCTTGTTGTTAAAATTGTTAAAAACTCCTAATCCCTTTTACCTTTTATGTTATTTATTTTTTTTTTTATATATTTTTTTTTTTCTACGAAAGATTTCCCAATCCGCCCCTGTCTCACTTGACGTTATATCTTATCTTTCTCCCTAGGCCGAACGCTATCAGTTAAACCTCTGGTTTGTCCGTTATGGGGCCCTTTTGTTAACTTTTTGTGTGTTCCTGCCGTTGTTAATTGTTTTATGACTGAGCATACAGTAACCGAGATCTTGAGAGTTATTTCGCATTTTTAAGCGTTGGGTAATTTGTTTAGATTTTTTTAATCCATGTGAATAGGACTCCTTCTATATGATCAATCTATTAGTGTACCTATATGTTTTGCGGTAATTCAGTTCCGTCTAATTAGAGTGGATAATCTCTTTACCAATTTAATTGATAAATTATTTCTCGTAAAACCGTGTGCCTTATTTCCTATTCCTCCTTACAGGACGCCTGATAATAATAATAATTATTATTGAATAATTTATATAGCGCCGTTTTCGTGAAAAGCTAACTCAAGGAACCTAATATTGTAGTAGCTACTAATATTTTGATAAGAGTTTTGTTGAACAACTATGTCGTATTATAGGAAAAAGAAGTGTGGAGGGGGAGGGGAAGGAAAAAGGGGTAAACTATACAAATGAAATCTCTTTCAAACTACGCTGTCTTACATTAGCCAAACAATAACGGTGAATGGTGATCAGAACTCAAACATTGACCTCAGCGTGTCTTAGGCTATACTCTAATAGCTGGCGACCCACTTCTTAAAGGTACCGTGACCTACCAGAACCCACCACGCCTGAAGGAAAACGAATTGAGACTTCCCAACACTTCCAGATACTGTTCCAGCGTATTCACTTCTGTGAACCTACTTTACTGTCTCTAAATGGGGAAAATAATTGCATCCCATATCACGATGCTGACGCGAAAATGTGTCATGTAAGTTTCGTCTGATGAAGCCCTCCTTCCACGTGCTGTCAGACCTACACTTCACCTCTTAGAATCTGTTGTAATTAAGCCAAGATTGCGTTGGCTTACATCAGGTTCCAGGTCGACGCCATTGGAGTATTTGATAGAACTTTAACGGGTTTATCCCTACGGAATATCGCGCGAACATCTCTTCCACATAACCTTGCAGGAACCTCGCAGGTTACCTTCAGCTAGACGCCTTCAACAGCGAATTACGCTCTTTTCATCCCATAGTCACTCATGTCTTCTCACCCTGTCTATCATTCCTTTTTACATTGCATAAAACCGCGAAAGGGTGAAGCCTTCAGTATGCCGCGCTGATCCGCTCAGTTCACGTTGGCGTCTCCGTCTACGCGATGGCGCAGGAAAAAAACCCATTTCGGCTTGCTAATATTTGTGTGATATTATTTTGACAGCGAAACTATCTAATTCTCCAATTATGAAGTTTAATCGTCGATCGAATATCGGGACAAAGGAAGGTTTAGTAATGTTGACAACACTACCGAGGTAATTAATGTTGATTCGATGGGGAGTCTGAAAATTATCTTTGAAACCATAGGTATAAATATGTTTATATGTATACATATTTTTTTTTTCACGAACCCTTTATTCATAATACGCAACTTTTATTAGAATGTTAACACTCGTGCTTCTATTACGTTTCAGGAATCCTATTATTATTCAATCGTTTTGAATTGAAGGCCCCTATCGACTCTTGATTTTACATTCGAACTGTGCTTAAGATGAGTTAGATTATTTTTTTTATTATTAAATTATGTTGATCCCTCCGTTTATTATTTATTGTAGTACATATTTTTTGTTTAATTTGAAAAGAATTTAATTGTTTTAATCACAAAACTTAATCACTGATTCACGCCGTAATGTCCTCATCATCACTTTATTCAATTAGCAAGTTAGGTTATATCAAAATTGAATCAATTTATTGTAGATATTCACTGCACAAGGACACGGCCTTCTTCTCACGGAAGAATACCCGTTAGGTAACGAAACATAAATACTCTACCAGTGCCCACTTTTATTGTTCACTGAATCTTTTCTAACATTTCAAGATAATATAAATCTGTTCCGTCGACCCACTTATAAATGGTCAAGTTCATAGTAAGTGACGTAATAAGCTATTATTTGGTTTTGTCCCCGGGAGGGTCCGGTCTAGTAGTACAATACATCTTTGTTCAGATTTTACAACCGTCTTAACTTTCTCACCGTACGTCTATTATTGACTTTAAAATGTTTTGTTTAAATTGCACTCTCCCTTCCGTCTCATTTCAAAGTTGAACTTCAAAAAAACTGTTATCATAAGTGATTTTTTTTTTGTTGTCCCTGGTTTTCTACCCCCAAAGTAACACGGGCATGTGCCTGGCATGGTGGTCGAAAAAAAATCCTAAATGCATGTACTAAATAATTTCAATGAATAAAGAAACATAAAAAAAAGTTTTATCTGTTAATTCAGTCCTTATCGGAGGTTGGACATCAGCCTCTAGAATGAACTGGGTTTGTGTCTACTACTTGAAGAAACTATTTTCTCCCTCCACAATGTAATACCTTTAATAGCTATGTCTTATCGGAGGTTGGATGACAATACAAAATTTTGTTTTACAATTTTATTTAAAATTTAAATAATCTAATTTATTCCCTACTGATAAATTCACGGATATTTTTATTACGGATACAATTTTATTTGAAGTTTAAATAACCTAATTTATTCTCGGCTTATAATTCACGGATATTTTTATTTCGGATATTTAGCATTTAAAGCAAATAAACTAATGCGCTGGTGTTAGGTCTACTACTGAAGGAACTATTTTCTCCCTCCACAATGTAATACCTTTACTCACTATGTCCTATCGGAGGTTGGATAACATCATTAAATTTCGGTCGTATATTTTTATTTGGAATTTAAATAAACTGATTTTTACCCTACTGATAAATTCACGTATAGCTCAACTATTATTGTAGAAATTCACTACTTTTCGCAGTTTTGTATTTAAAATACTGAACTGTTAGCCCTAGCTTTTTATATATTTTTTTCATTGTCTTGAACCAAACAGAATGTAAAACATTTTAAAACCTCACCTCCTGGTCCAACGGCATCACTGTAATGTTTTCCCCGTCTTACCTCAGTTCTTATTAACGGATTCCTTTGTTAACGAATTAATATGTCACGTTGTGTCAATTTTTTGTTTCGACAGGGATTAATTCATTGAAGGATCCTTTTAATTGGTTGTGGTAACTTTGGTTCTTTTTAGATGAGGCGTGTTACACTCTGTATGGTTTGAAAATAAGACAATGACCGACTACCCTGATTTTAACTACCTTTTCCTACCTTGTTTGCTCGCCCAAACGTTTCCGGTTGCTGCAGTTGATAATGTGCTAATATAATGAGATAATTAATTACAAATTAAGTACATGAAATTCACTATAGACAATTCAATTCAAGATGCACAAGATTCTAAGTTAATGATTTGACTATGGATTGTTAGTTTTGTGAGTTATTTCTATGAGTAGGTATTTTCGGGAATAGCTAGAGACAAAACATGTGTTGCTTTCGATTGGTCTCCGTCCAAATCCCATCCATCAACGTGACCAGCTCGAGAGCAGCCAAGTTGATGGTCCAATCCCAACACCTCCAGAAATGAATTGAATATCGCTCAGCGACAGATGAGATAATGACATGTTTTGCCTCCTGCCGGAGGGTGATGAAGGTGGAATGTGGGTCCTTGGTGGTAACTGTTGATGTTGATGTTGATGATGAATGATGAAGATTCATCTTATACCGTTAGGTACAAGGAGCTGCTCTGGTCCGGTGGCATGATAGCCTGGTGTCAGGAACCATTTGGGTCACGTGGGTAGCGCGAGGTTTAGGTCGCGTCAACCTCCCCCAAATCGATGATGAGTTGAGCTTCGCCAGCATGCCGAAAATTAGGAGTCCACTCTACTAACCTCAAACATAAACATATACTGAAGTGGTTTGCATCAGCAACGTCAGGAGTTCGGGAGTCCCGTGAACACCCCTCTGGTTTACGCTCGTAAGGATAATGATGAATTCGGCTTCAGTTTGTTCGACTTCGCCTCTGCAGTCACGCTACTCCAAATAGCTCCTGGCTCCAGTCTATACAGCTTCTCGTTCCAGTAGAGGTAATGACACATATTTATCATATGTACAATACAGAACATACTTCAAGTCTTTCGTCCACACTCAAAATAGTCATGTCAATATTTAATTTGGATGAGGGCGTCCATCCGACATAACGAATGTTCCCTAGACGGGAGATTTTACCCCACTTCAAAGTCATGGTCATTCGCTCTATCGTTTGTCACCCTCCGTTCGCTTCAAATATCAAAGAATGGTAGAAATTGATATCCTCGACTTCCGGCGCTAAGGATCAGGGATACTGGAATCATCAGGTCGTGAATCTGAAATCATCCGATCTCCGTCAGCTCAAACGGTTTCAGTCGGAGTCAATTTCCAACCTAATTCTGGATGACTTCTCCTCCTATAGTGGGGTAAGTACTTATTGAATTTGACAGGAAGGACGTCAGAAAGCGCCGAAACAACTTCATATTCGTCACGATCCCTTCGTTCTGTCAGCGAGAAAATCCTCCTCACACGCCAGCCAAGAATAGCATAGCCCTTATCCGCTTTGTTCCTTCGTCTACCAGCTAACTCAAGTAGGAAAGCCCATTAGCAATTTTCGTTCCCTTCGATCTGAACTCAGTGAAAGCGTCCTCTCACCAGCTGAAAATACTCGAAACAGGGGTCTATTCCGGGTGACTATCTAAGGCTGGTCCGCCAACACCTTCGACAGAAACCGGTGTTTTTACGGGAATAACTCAACCACACCAATAGCAGGGGAAAAAGCCGGCGCTGCTATACTAAAATAGACGTTATCTCGGTATCCAGGGTTATCGACTTTGCTAACACAAAAGTCCCTATTAGGCAAGCCAAATTACAAATTTCGTTCCCTTCGCTTTTGTCGCTTTGGTAAGATAGGACAGCCTACGGAAAATTCGTACACTCCGTCCCCGCCAAACTTATGAAAAATGAAAATCTCACTTCATAGAATAGGAATGCCAGACAGATGAATTCTCCCGGCGGCTAGCTGTAACCCGCTGCGTTATCCCGATTCAAAATGAATGAAAAGAGTGATGTTTGAATAAGTTATATTTAATTAAATATATTTTATGAATTCCGTATAACCTAATCGTTAAATATTATTACTGGAGAATTATTAAATCATTTTAAGTTGCAGAAAAAAATTGTCTAGCTCATAAACAATGTCTATTGTTGGATGATCTAAAGCGGTTTCAGGGTAACCGTTCTTCGTCCCTTTTTTAATGGCCAGGTCTCGTAATTTATGGCCTCCTTCGCTAACGGGTACCTATAGTGCTCAAGTTAAATACCCTTACTTCAAAATACAATTGGATTATTTGGTTTACATTAAGGAAATAAGTGTTAATAATTAGATTATAATAGACTTACCGATACATCTTAGTGTCAACAATCCAAATAATTATAAAAAAACAAACACAGTCACATGCAGAAAAACTCATGCTGTTAGAGAACCGCACCTTCTACACTAAATGATTTTAGCCGTGTTCGCGTCCCGACGATTAATTCTTGTTGACGCGCTTCCTAGTTTTTACTAACTCGACTATCTTAAAACGCTGACCGACCCTGATTATTCCTGACCGTCTCCCAGACCTTGAAACTCTCACCCCCCTTGACTGTATTTGATCGTCTCCCAACGTTTTCAAAACCTGACTATCTTGAACCGCTCTTTCTAACCACGACTATCGACTTTCTTCCCCCGTTCTTCAACGCTAACCGTCTTGAACCGCTTTTTCTAACCACCGACTATCGACTTCCTTCTTCCGTTCTTCAACGCTAACTGTCTCGACCGTCTCCCCGCACTTTCAAATCCAGACTCCCAAAAACTGACTACCCGCCCGCGCTCCTTAACCACGACTATCGACTTGCTTCTTCCGACCTTCAACGCTGACTGTCTTGAACCGATTTTTCTAACCACGACTATCGACTTCCTCCTGCCGATCTTCAACGCTAACTCCCTATCCGCCCGCGCTCCCTAATCACGACTCCCTTCTCCCGTTCTTCCACGTTAACTGTCTCGACCGTCTCCCCGCGCTTTCAAATCCAGACTCCCTCTCCCCAAACCAACCCCCCAAATCACCATATGCGATTTCTAATTTATGTTCTTTTGAGTTCTGAATGCTTTTTGTTTTCAAAAGACAGAAATGCACTAAAGGAACACATCAATTATGGCCCTAGAACCTGTCACATTAATTTTAAATCGTTTCAAAACCAATAAATTGTTACTCCTCCAGTAAAATGTCTAACTCTTTGTTCAAAGGATGAAACTTGACTGCCCCCAGTCCAGTGGCGTGTTGGCCCACCAGCATTTTAGCTCGGCTTACTATTATCAACCACCATCACGGAGGTCTCTGCCGATACAGTGCATGTTCCTATTTTTTTTTCTCTACCCTAATAAATCTAAACACTTGTTTTAAAATCAGTTGTCCAACATCTGGTAATCTCCTATGTCGTGAGACCAACTGAAAATTTCTTTCCCACCATAATAAATCAACAATAAAAAAAATTTATCCCAGGGCGAGTCCATCACAAGGTATTTGCATATTCCTTTTTTGGGCATGATATTATTATTTTTTCGTCTTTTGTTTTTCTCAAACCATTTATTCCAATCTTTATGTTACTTAAATTTATTTCTTTTTTATTATCTTTTCAATTTCTTCTGCTTTAGCATTATTTTTGGTCGACGAAATGATGATTGAGAATCTCTCTTCTTCTCGAGGAGTGACTTTGGTTGTTGATAATACCTGTGCATAGGATGGTGTTGTTGCGCTTTTCATTATTTTTTCAACGTTTCCCACCAGTTGGTCGTTTTTTTCGATAAGTTTGTCTTGTCGCTGAATTATTTGTTGTTGCATTTTTAATATTTCAGATTTCACTTCATTGTCAAGATCAATGATAATTTTTTTGATATTAGTTTTGGTTTTCGAGTCTTTAACGGTTTGTATTTTTTGAACTTCATTTTTTAGCGTACTTAACAACTCTTCTACCGTCATGAAAGTGTTACGTTGCGGTGTAAAAGCCCGAACAAACCGCCGCGATCAAAGCGCGTCCGCGATCCCGTGCACGGTGGCGATCAGATGTTGTATATGAACTTGTAGCAACGTGTTCACATCGAAGTGTTCTCTGATTGGCCACGGCGTCCTGTGCAGCGTCTGGACGCGGCGATCGCTTGCGTCCGCGATCAGTTGCTGCTTGCAGGATCTGCACGCTGCACGCAACGTAATTATCTCTGAGTTTGTGGTATTTCTCATGATGTCGCATACAAATACAGAGAAAATGATCAACGAAATTAGCAAGCATCGTTTACTTTATGACACTACACATCCAGAATATAAAAATAATAGAAAGAAGTATCAAGTTTGGAAAGAAATAGGAGAATTATTGGGATTAAGTGGTAGTTTTAGAAAAATATATTTATTTTTATAGGACATACATTTTTATGAATTAATATTTTCACGAATTAACATCTTCTGTTTTCACCTAGCGGTATTTGTTTATAATTGAGTAAATATCAATATTATAATAACTGGAAGAGGAAGAAGGAATGAAAATGACAAACCATTTCCAAGAAAACATTAAGTTGTTTTGGAAAGAAGTCAAAAGGTCCCGGAGTGGCCCAGAAAACGGAAGCATGAAAGTGATAAAATCAAAAGATGGAAAAATGTTGACGAATGAGGAAAAAATAAAAGAGAGATGGATGAATTATTTCGAGGAAGTCTTCGAAAGCGAAGTGAGTGACAGTGATTCCAGCGGCGAATCAGATATGAATGACGATGGAGTGAATGTTACCGAAATTAGCATGGATGAGATAGAAAGTTCGATTAAATGTATGAAGAATGGTAAGGCTGTTGGGTTTGACAATATTGCTGCTGAATATTTTAAAGGGGGTAGCCGTGTAATTCTCACATGGTTGTGCAATCTTTTTAACCAATGTTTAAAGGAAGGTTACACGCCTTTAGATTGGAGAAGGGCTGTGATCATGCCATTATACAAAGGTAAAGGGTCACGTATGGAATGTGGGAATCATAGGGCTATTAGCCTGCTTAGTTCAGTTGGCAAGCTTTGTGGTAGAATTTTGATTGAAAGAGTAAGAAAGGAAACAAAGGATAAAATATGGGATGTGCAAGGTGCTTTTATGAGTGGAAGGGGGTGCATGGATCAGATCTTCTCATTGCGTATGCTCACTGAGAAGTTTCTGGCAAAAAACCAGAAACTTTTCTGTGCCTTTGTAGATTTACAAAAAGCATACGACCGAGTCGACAGGAAAAAGCTATGGAAGGTGTTGTCCAAGTATGGAGTGAATACGAATCTGACTCAGGCAATTGCGTCTCTGTATGAGGGAAGCGTTGCATGTGTTAGGGTAAACGGTGGTTTTACGGGGTGGTTTGATATCACAAAAGGTGTTAAACAAGGCTGCGTAATGTCACCGTGGTTATTCAATCTATACATGGATAATTGTATGCAAGAATTGAAAGAGGTGGGATTGGGCGCGAATTTGAATAATTTGAAAGTATGTTGCCTGTTGTATGCTGATGATGCGGTGCTGATTGCTAATAGTATAGATGATCTACAGTCTCTCGTGTCTAGGATGAACGAAGTATGCATGAAAAATGAGTTAATGATGAATGTAAGTAAGTCTAAAGTAATGGTGTTTGAAAGAGAGAGTACGAAAACAGTGTGCAATATAATTGTGAATGGGGAATACTTGGAGCAGGTGGGTGAGTTTGTGTATTTAGGAAGTATGTTTACGAGAGATGGGAAGGCTGACAGAGATATCGAAAGAAGGGTAAATGCAGGTAATTCCGTTAATGGAGGACTAAACGCCGTAGGCGCTAACATAAAATTGTCCAAAGAAGCGAAGTTAGCAGTCCACAACGGAGTGCTGGTACCTACCTTGATGTATGGAAGTGAGGCATGGAACTGGCAAAGAAAGGATGAAAGTAGATTAAATGCTGTTGAAATGAGATCCCTGAGGCGTATGTGTGGTAAAACCATGTTTGATCGTGTGAGGAATGTGGAGATCCGCAAAGAGTGCAAGGCTGATGTAAGCGTAATGAGTAAGATTAAGAAAGGTATGCTTAGATGGTTTGGGCATGTAGAGCGAATGAGCGAAGATAGGAGTGTAAGGAGGATATATGATGCAAATGTGAATGGTAGCAGAAGTCGGGGACGCCCGAGGAAGACATGGCACGATCAAGTGAATCAGATACTCGAGTCGGGCCATGTCAAGAGTCAGAATAATAGAAGAGTATGTATGAGACGATGTATAATGTGAATGAGGCAAGTAGTGTGTGCCAAGACCGAGTTGTTTGGCGGTCCGTCCTCTCTGCCTACCCCTGCTGGGAAACGGCGTGATGGTTAGTTAGTTAGTTAGTAACAAAACTACAAAAAACATTAAAAACACGCCTCTTTTAGAAATTATTTTAAAAATTATTAAACAATAGGATGAACGGTATGGCCGCGCATAACATACGAACAAACAAACATTAATTTTTATATATTAGATTTAATTTTCAGTTTTATTATACAAATACAGAAAAAAAACTCTATTTTTTACGAATTAAAGTAATTAACAAAGTGTTCACGTACACTGAATGCATAGTTTGTACTTCTACGATTATTGTTTTCCATGTTGAGAAAACCGTTTGCGCTCTCATCCAACGGTGGTAGTAAATTATCGTAATGCACATTTCTGCTATTCGACCTCAAAAAATTATGTAACACACATGAAGCTTTTACTATCGAAGTAATAGTAGATGGTTTTGCCTCCGAGGGTCTAAAAAAATCGCCATTTTTGAGCCAATATGCCGAAAGCATTTTCCACCACACGCCTTGCTTTACATAATCTATAATTGTGATTAGATAATCTCGGGTTATCTTTTGATTGCCTGTATGGAAATGGACGCATCAGACTTGAGCTTAATCCAAAAACTTCATCTCCAATAAGTACACATGGTATACGTGTGTGATCTCCCGGCAGTGGCCTATTTTCTGGAACATTTATAGTTCCTTCTTCTAAGCGTCGTCCGATAGCAGATTCCTCAAAAATACGACCGTCACTATTTTTACCATATGCTCCAACATCTATAGCAATAAATTTATAATTTGCATCCACAATGGCTAACAAAACGATTGAAAAATATTTCAAATAACAAAAGTAATCTGATCCACTATTTTTAGGGCATTTTATCGTTACGTGTTTTCCATCAATAGCACCCATGCAATTTGGAAAATCCCATTGAGAATTAAAATTATCCACAGATGCTTCCCAGCATTCTTTTGTTGGTTCAGGCATATATTATATGGGTTGAAGTTTTACCCATATCTTGTTACGTAATACAGTCACCGTACATTAAAAAAGGTTGGTCACTCTAACCCCACTCTACTCATGCCAGATGGTCACGGCGTGTTCAGTACACGTGACAGACCACCCACACAGTCACCGCTAGCCCGAGCTCATAACGAACCGTCGCGCGGCAGTCCAAATTCGACCCCGGTTGCATCAACAGTGTCCCTAGCGAGCAAACTGCAACGCTAGCAAAACATGGCGCGCAAATTACGTGATATTAGAAACGATCTCCTTCTTGGATATAACTAAATGTTTCGCGAAGCCAATTCACAAAACATGTTTCGACACGGCAACTCAAACCTTACGCAATGGAGTCTCGCTTCCGGTAAATTCCTCGTGCGTGACGATGCCAAATTAACCGCTGCTTTTGGGAGCGCGGGCTATCTCCAGCTCGACACGTCAGGCCAACCCCTCATCAGAACTCTGGAAACCCGTAAGCTTCTTCGGCATACCCTTTCTTGTGTTCAAATCCATTAACTTCGTGTAAAATCCCCGTTTCACCCGGTCGTCTTAGAGAGAGAAGAGAGTAGAGATTCTATTTCAACCCTGTGTTTCTTTAGATGATTAATACACCATGTCCCCTTTTACTCATGTGTTATTATTTTGTGTTGGCCTTTCCAAACTCCTGACCGATGGACGAAGTAATGAATAAAGAAGTTCCTCACCCCTGATCGTATCCGAGTTTCATCTGCTTACCCTTTTACTGAGCTAGTCAATTTATAACCCTGGTTCGACTCCAGGTGTTGGGTATAACCTTTTATAGCAATCTCTTTGCAAACTTCTTTTATGATTGCACTAACGGTAGAATATCCTACTCTGTTGCTATGCCCAATTGTTTTATAAGTATCTCCTGTAGCTAGATACCTGTAACAAGTTAATATACAGGGTGTCCGGAAACTCGTAGTACAAGCGGGAAACTGGTGAATCTACATCACATTTGGAGTCGATTTTGTAGTATATTTTTTTTTATTTGAGCTTTCGTTATCGAGTAAATCGAGTTTGAAGTTGATTTTTTTTATTTTTTTAATCAAATTCTTATAAATTATTACTGAAGATCAAAGTACCCAACTAATTAAAACTATTTGAAAGTAAAACAAATGAAGAAACTCAGATTTGAAGCATTATTTTGAAATCACCCTTCATTTAACCCGGTGTAATCATAAAATATTTCTGCTCTGCAGGGTTAAAACATCTGTTATTCAACCCTAAACACCAGAAAAAACTTTAACCCTAAAATAGCCGAAAAATATTTTTTTTTGGTTTTTTTTTTTTTTTGAAAATGCTCAAATCAAAAAACTTTATGTTTTTTTGGGTTCCCCATGTGGTGTAGATTCTCCAGTTTCCCGCTTGTACTACGAGTTTCCGGACACCGTGTATATATTAATATACAGCGCCCTTGAAGTGTTTTTGCACAAAAACGGCGCTATACAAGTCATCCAAGTATTATTATTATTATTATATATATATTTTTTGTTTTAGGCGATAATGTAAAAAGTAGGTGGAAGAGTCTCAAAGACTGCTACACTAAACATTAAAGGTCAGAAAAAACACATACAGGACAAAAAGCATCATCTGCAATAGCCGCTAGAAGTAATAATTCTTCTTCAGATTCGTCTCCAAACGTGATTGTGATTATTTAAATGGTTCCCGCTCCAAGCTATACCTACCACATAACCGACACGAACGTACGAGTGCCACGGACGCCAGCTGATCGCTAGTTGATCGCTAGTTTGGTTTGAACGATTCTGCACGCACACAGGACGCTCACCGTGCACGCCATCGCGGACGCAAAATGATCGCGGCGGTTTGGTCTTGCCTTAACGAGAGCGCGAAGACGCGTGGGACGGGCTGCCGTTACGAGCGTAAGGTTATAACCTTCTTTAGCATATATTCAAAATTTGCTGTGAAAGTGAGTTTTGAACCAAGTATTATACC
Source organism: Hesperophylax consimilis (assembly GCF_061612785.1). Lineage (NCBI taxonomy): Eukaryota > Metazoa > Arthropoda > Insecta > Trichoptera > Limnephilidae > Hesperophylax > Hesperophylax consimilis. The sequence continues at coordinate 42,321,505 of NC_142839.1, read as the reverse complement.
TAGGTACTTAATTTAATTTACTTTTTCAATTTTTTCATCATTAATTGTCAAATTAAGTCTGTGTTATGCGTTTTGTTGCTTATTTCCATATATTTTGTTATGTTTATATTTAATTTTAATTTGTTGATTGCATCTATGTACTCTTCACGTGATATATAGATTAATGTATCGTCTACAAATAATCTCATTTTGCAATGTTTTATGGTTTTAATTATATCATTTATGTAAATAATTAATAAAATTGGACTTAATACCGTTGATCAAATAGCATTTGTCAGAAAAAGACCGATAGCGCTCCATGAGATATAAAAATGATTTATTGACCCATGTTGACTTTGACTGTTCTGGGGATATGTTTTCTTCTAACATTTTAACATTTTTTGATATTTTGAATTTTTCTTGTTTTTCTTGTTTTGTTTTAGATTACAATGAATGCATTTTCATACACTGAAAACATACATTTTAGGTGAAACTGAATACACACAGGAAGCTCTTCAGAAAATAATTTTGCTTATGGCCTATGTCATTATTGAGGATGCAGTGTGGAGGAAATTTTTAAGAATATGGAGGAGACAAAATTATGGGAAGGAAGAAGGTATGAGAGGTGAGTAGGAATCTGAGGGTCAGTGTGTCCAGAAGTGACGGACGTATGAATCTATCCCTTCCATCATGGTGCAAGGTGGTCCAATGATATAAGAGAGCTTGGCTGGAGATCAAAGGGTCTTCCTCAACCGGCCTCCCCTGATCCCAATCCGACACTCATTTGGTTGGCACATCCGCCGTCAAGATCTTTACAAACCTCACCCATGAGCTCGGGCACCCCTGCTAAGTGACCAAACGTAGCTTGGCTCTTGGAGTGACCTATGGCAGGGGTATTGGTTATCCAATGAATGGTACCCATACTTGCTATCCAAAAAAATGCTAAGAACGATTCAGATGGTCCGCCATTTTTGCACTGGAAATTAAATTAGATAAGGCATACTGGCTTATACAGTGTAATACCTTCAAATTGATATTCAGGTAGGAGGTATCCAACTGCTTCTCCCAGATACCAAAAAGTTCTCTTAGTTTATCTAAAATAGAAGGAGAGGCAAAGCTTATATTTATTTATGTATAATTTATTGTTTGAAACATTTACAGAGTGTTAAAAATATTATAATAATGATATTGCCATTGGAATGTGCATAGATATTAACACTCCAATTAAAAATGTACACAACATGGATAAATTTTAAATTATGTTTGCTTTAAAATTTGAGTATTTATTAACGTTCAATAATAACAAGCATCGCAATACGAAGAAGTGAAAAATTCGTCGCTCTGGTAAATAACTTTTCAGAAAGTATCTAACTTGCACGTAAATATGGAATCAGAAATGTAGTTTACAAAGAACAAACCATAGAACGACTTAATGCAGTTTGTTTACAACTTTGAACTGTTGGAATAATAGTATGATAAGGTGAATGATAAAACATGAGCCGGATAAAGTATTTTCATTATTCTCCAAAACACACAGTGGGGCGATACGAAGCCTTAAACTTAACAAGAGGGTGGATTAAGTCTGAGGGAAAGTTTGTTGGCCTATTTGGTGCAGTTGTTTTAAAACTTCTCCCCTTCCTCTGCAGCTAAGCTGAAAGGTAGTTCCCCGTACATGCTCCCGTCAGCCTTGTTTCGTGACCTAAGTAAACTGCCCTTAACAAGAGCTGCAAGTTAATTATTTTGAATGGCTTAATTACTTCCTGGAGAACTATTCACAAGACATCAGAGTTCGCATGAAGAACACAAATTTACAAAAGATCCACGAGTAGGTGGATTTGCATAATTGGCTGTTGCTCGAGTTTACTTTATTCGGATGTACTTACTGCATAAAATAATACTTTCATGTTAGGATTTCCATACTTCCCCGCCGGAATGAAAGCGAGCTACTGATTTATCAGGCGGGTAGTATATTATAAGGCGTTATTTCACCATTAAAATTAAATCGTGTTAGGTTAGCGGGAATTACCATAAGAATGACATAACTCACAGATATAACACATTAATTGATCGCGATACGAATTGCATGACGTAATTATGATTAAAAGTTTGGTGGCGGTGTTAGATTTTCTTATAATTACACTTTTTATCATAATGGCATAACATTTTGGCGTAATGGCACCTGAGTTATGTGTTGACCCCAGAGGCTTGCGGGAATGAGTGGGGTGGTGAGGGGGTTTTAGGAGGTCGTCGATTAAAAATGATTAAGGTAGAAATGGCGTGCCGCCTTCCACTACCGTTTAGGAAATTGTTCCGTGACGGAACAGAAAGTACCTCTTGAACATTGAATACCCCACCCTAATTGTTTTCCTCTAATGAAAAGCCGGCTTAACATTTCCGGGCTTCTTTTTATTGAAAATGATTTCGAATAGGAAATCTTTTTGCAATATTCATTTCTTAGATGACATCGCAAGGTAGAAAATATCTTATTTAAATAAATGTTATAAGTCAAAATGATTGCCTGATCTAAAAAGGTACATACACTCTTCCAACAAAATTAAATTATTTAAATAATAAAAATAACACACACATACTACTCCAAACGTCGAAAAATTGTAGGGAATGCGACGTTTTGATAACACAATCTTTTATTTAGGGAATCTGCAAGATACTTGATAATATAATACTTGAACTTAATATAATAAATTATAATATTCATAAGCAGGTTCAACAGCTCAACAACAGCTCAACAACAATAATAATACAACAGAGTGATATCCTGTTTTGCTCATCTCCCGAAATAATTATAAAAAATATTTGTTAAAAAGTGTTCTGTGAACCCAGAACGGATTAAAGTGGTGACTGTGCTTCATCCTACGTATAATCATCCAGCCGTCCCTACTCAAAAATACACGAATCTGTTCTAAATGATCTATTTAAAAACATCATTCAAACTGTGATAATACAACAAAGTGATATCGTGTTTTGCTCATCTCCCGAAATAATTATAAAAAATATTTGTTAAAAAGTGTTCTGTGAACCCAGAACGGATTAAAGTGGCGACTGTGCTTCATCCTACGTATAATCATCCAGCCGTCCCTAATCAAAAATACACGAATCTGTTCTAAATGATCTATTTAAAAACATCATTCAAACTGTGACATTTGACATTTATTTTATAAAGTGTAACAAAATCAACCCACATAAAAATATTTCCAAATAGATATTTAAATCAAGACAGTGAAAATTAAAATATATAAATAAAATAAATTAAATTGTTATGTCCAGTGCATACCAGATCAGTTAAATAAGTTAAAAAAGCAAATTTCACTATAACCTTTATTTATTTATTTTCGTTTTAATTTAACGCCATCTGTATCTGCGAGCAATAACAAGAACATTATTACAAACATTACAAATCTATTAGCTCGATCACCACACAGAGGCCGCACTAACCACCGAATCCTACTCTATTCCGAATATTTATTTTAAAAAAATTTTAAAAAAGCGAACCAACAATGAATTGCGAAGCCTGCCTAAACCTTATCACCAAAAATGACCATGCGCTCACCAGACGCGGCCCGTGACTGTAATTACCAGCAGTGCATTTCACTTTTAAAATGTACCTAGTCTGTAATTTAGGTGGAGCAAATTAATGAATGGGAACACCTACTGCAATTAATTCTATCTTCTAAGTTATATTTGTAAAATAACTGATTGAACAATACAAAATTATCTCGAAAATAAAGGACACTCAATTCATCGTTGAAAATATAGCGAAACCGTTTGATTTCACCGCGAACGAGTTCAAATGTTAACATTGAACATTAGTATTTCTAAGCGAATCCATTCCAAACGCATTGGATTACACATGTAAAAAGTAATGCAAAATTCACTCGCCGTCAAAGCACTTCGATAATGCACGGAATGGGTTATGTATCTGCACTGCTCTAACACGTAATTTGACGTTCAGAGTGTAATCTGTCTCACTCATGTCACCGTTTCGGCTACTTCGGGCTGTCTCGATACCGCCCGATGCTGTTTTAGTAGTATGGTAAAAGTTGGTTCTGTGCATATCGGGGTATGCACGACCGCTTGTTCTTGCGTGGGATTTTTTTACTAGAAGATAGCTCAAATAGGTAATGACCTGACGGGAATTACGAATTTCTTACATAGATCACTGGGGCAGAGATGTCGTTGTAATTTGTTATGTGGAGATTGAAGACAAGCAGTGCAATGCACAAATGCACGTACCAAGGAACCGCCTCTGGCGCTCACGTGTGCCACTTGCAACATCGGTTTCCATAACAATTGCTTAAATATCACAGACATCAATTTCAAAAAAATGTCATTAAAAAATAAACAAATTTGGAAATGCCCAAAATGCAAAAGCAGACCGAACTCACCTGCTACGTCGGCCGCGACCTTCGGATCAGAAGCCGACTCCTTATATAATCGTCTCACTAAACATTTTGATGACAAAATTTTTGAAATAAAACAAATGTTTAAGGAGGAAATTAATGACCTCAAAAGAAGCAGTGAATTCATCTGTAAACAATATGAAGACCTGCTATTAAACCTCAAACAAGTACAGGACATTCATAAAGAAGCAAAATTCCTACGTGAGGAAAACGAAAAAAAAAACAACAGAATCTCTTCCCTGGAAAGTCGACTCGCGGATTTAGAACAAGTCAAACTCTCCGACAGCGTGGAAATAGCGGGTGTGGACTTACGGACGGGAGAACAACCCGCGGAGGCCGTTCTTCGGGTAGCTGGCTCGCTGAGACTGCCCCTGCAACTACAAGACATCCGCACGGTGACCAGGACCCAAGATCGCAGGCGGAACACCCCGGTCAAACTACACATTGCCTTGTACAGCCAAAAAACAAGGGAATCGTTGCTCTCGCTAAAGAAAGAGGCCAAAACCTTAAACCCAACCTCTCCTATCTTCATCAATGAAGTACTCTCTCCTTACTTCAAGGAACTGATGTGGAAAACGAAGCAAAGGGCCAAAGAAACCCTTTATCAATTTGTATGGTTCAAATCTAATAAATTGCTTGTCCGCAAAGCAACTGGGGAAAAAATAATTGAAATAAAACATGAAAATGATTTGAAAAAAATGGGGATTCAACTGTAGATAACTGATCATTCTATTATAAACTTCCTGTATTGCAATAAATCATAATGGCAGAATTATTTAACAAATTGCAATCATTGCAACTATATTATTCCCCTACAAGTCCCATTTCATTAATTATTTCTACCGATTTTGTTTACAAAAATCTTTCTAATTCTTTTTATTATCCAAATTATTTTAACACCAAATTTTACTGCTCTAAATGTTTTTATTACCAAAACCATTTTAATTATTTTAACATCAAACCTTATCATTCTAAATGTTTTTTTTACCCAAATTATTTAAGTAATCTTATCATAAAATTTGATTGTTTTGAATGTTTTTATTACCCAAATTATTTTAATTATTTTTCCATCAATTATTATTTTTTTGATAAATTAATGTTTTTAAAGACAAGATTTTATTTATGCATAGCACAAAGGATAACAATTATTTTTATAAGCAATAATTGTTCGCCTGAAACACTCATCCACATTGAAAAAATCTCCTGATAAAAAATACATGACGCCAACGGGACTCGAACCCGTGTCCATTCGATTTCCGGTCGAAAGCTCTGACCACTGAGCTATGGGGGCTTATTTCTTACCCGAGAAAATATTCAATATATGCTAGTGTTTCATTCAACAATTACTGCTTTTTACATTTTTTCACCTGAGAACAACCAACTTTATTTTTATATGAGAAAGGCATTGTAAGTGCTAAATCTCTCACTAGATGGCGTTGATACAAATTGTATACATTTTTTAGGTGAAATACTTGGACTTGTCAAATATTAATTATTATTTTTTTGATAAATTAATGTTTTTAAAGACAAGATTTTATTTATGCATAGCACAAAGGATAACAATTATTTTTATAAGCAATAATTGTTCGCCTGAAACACTCATCCACATTGAAAAAATCTCCTGATAAAAAATACATGACGCCAACGGGACTCGAACCCGTGTCCATTCGATTTCCGGTCGAAAGCTCTGACCACTGAGCTATGGGGGCTTATTTCTTACCCGAGAAAATATTCAATATATGCTAGTGTTTCATTCAACAATTACTGCTTTTTACATTTTTTCACCTGAGAACAACCAACTTTATTTTTATATGAGAAAGGCATTGTAAGTGCTAAATCTCTCACTAGATGGCGTTGATACAAATTGTATACATTTTTTAGGTGAAATACTTGGACTTGTCAAATATTAATTATTATTTTTTTGATAAATTAATGTTTTTAAAGACAAGATTTTATTTATGCATAGCACAAAGGATAACAATTATTTTTATAAGCAATAATTGTTCGCCTGAAACACTCATCCACATTGAAAAAATCTCCTGATAAAAAATACATGACGCCAACGGGACTCGAACCCGTGTCCATTCGATTTCCGGTCGAAAGCTCTGACCACTGAGCTATGGGGGCTTATTTCTTACCCGAGAAAATATTCAATATATGCTAGTGTTTCATTCAACAATTACTGCTTTTTACATTTTTTCACCTGAGAACAACCAACTTTATTTTTATATGAGAAAGGCATTGTAAGTGCTAAATCTCTCACTAGATGGCGTTGATACAAATTGTATACATTTTTTAGGTGAAATACTTGGACTTGTCAAATATTAATTATTATTTTTTTTGATAAATTAATGTTTTTAAAGACAAGATTTTATTTATGCATAGCACAAAGGATAACAATTATTTTTATAAGCAATAATTGTTCGCCTGAAACACTCATCCACATTGAAAAAATCTCCTGATAAAAAATACATGACGCCAACGGGACTCGAACCCGTGTCCATTCGATTTCCGGTCGAAAGCTCTGACCACTGAGCTATGGGGGCTTATTTCTTACCCGAGAAAATATTCAATATATGCTAGTGTTTCATTCAACAATTACTGCTTTTTACATTTTTTCACCTGAGAACAACCAACTTTATTTTTATATGAGAAAGGCATTGTAAGTGCTAAATCTCTCACTAGATGGCGTTGATACAAATTGTATACATTTTTTAGGTGAAATACTTGGACTTGTCAAATATTAATTATTTTTTTTGATAAATTAATGTTTTTAAAGACAAGATTTTATTTATGCATAGCACAAAGGATAACAATTATTTTTATAAGCAATAATTGTTCGCCTGAAACACTCATCCACATTGAAAAAATCTCCTGATAAAAAATACATGACGCCAACGGGACTCGAACCCGTGTCCATTCGATTTCCGGTCGAAAGCTCTGACCACTGAGCTATGGGGGCTTATTTCTTACCCGAGAAAATATTCAATATATGCTAGTGTTTCATTCAACAATTACTGCTTTTTACATTTTTTCACCTGAGAACAACCAACTTTATTTTTATATGAGAAAGGCATTGTAAGTGCTAAATCTCTCACTAGATGGCGTTGATACAAATTGTATACATTTTTTAGGTGAAATACTTGGACTTGTCAAATATTAATTATAATTTTTTTGATAAATTAATGTTTTTAAAGACAAGATTTTATTTATGCATAGCACAAAGGATAACAATTATTTTTATAAGCAATAATTGTTCGCCTGAAACACTCATCCACATTGAAAAAATCTCCTGATAAAAAATACATGACGCCAACGGGACTCGAACCCGTGTCCATTCGATTTCCGGTCGAAAGCTCTGACCACTGAGCTATGGGGGCTTATTTCTTACCCGAGAAAATATTCAATATATGCTAGTGTTTCATTCAACAATTACTGCTTTTTACATTTGTAATTGTTGAATGAAACACTAGCATATATTGAATATTTTCTCGGGTAAGAAATAAGCCCCCATAGTTCAGTGGTCAGAGCTTTCGACCGGAAATCGAATGGACACGGGTTCGAGTCCCGTTGGCGTCATGTATTTTTTATCAGGAGATTTTTTCAATGTGGATGAGTGTTTCAGGCGAACAATTATTGCTTATAAAAATAATTGTTATCCTTTGTGCTATGCATAAATAAAATCTTGTCTTTAAAAACATTAATTTATCAAAAAAATAATAATTAATATTTGACAAGTCCAAGTATTTCACCTAAAAAATGTATACAATTTGTATCAACGCCATCTAGTGAGAGATTTAGCACTTATAATGCCTTTCTCATATAAAAATAAAGTTGGTTGTTCTCAGGTGAAAAAATGTAAAAAGCAGTAATTGTTGAATGAAACACTAGCATATATTGAATATTTTCTCGGGTAAGAAATAAGCCCCCATAGCTCAGTGGTCAGAGCTTTCGACCGGAAATCGAATGGACACGGGTTCGAGTCCCGTTGGCGTCATGTATTTTTTATCAGGAGATTTTTTCAATGTGGATGAGTGTTTCAGGCGAACAATTATTGCTTATAAAAATAATTGTTATCCTTTGTGCTATGCATAAATAAAATCTTGTCTTTAAAAACATTAATTTATCAAAAAAATAATAATTAATATTTGACAAGTCCAAGTATTTCACCTAAAAAATGTATACAATTTGTATCAACGCCATCTAGTGAGAGATTTAGCACTTACAATGCCTTTCTCATATAAAAATAAAGTTGGTTGTTCTCAGGTGAAAAAATGTAAAAAGCAGTAATTGTTGAATGAAACACTAGCATATATTGAATATTTTCTCGGGTAAGAAATAAGCCCCCATAGCTCAGTGGTCAGAGCTTTCGACCGGAAATCGAATGGACACGGGTTCGAGTCCCGTTGGCGTCATGTATTTTTTATCAGGAGATTTTTTCAATGTGGATGAGTGTTTCAGGCGAACAATTATTGCTTATAAAAATAATTGTTATCCTTTGTGCTATGCATAAATAAAATCTTGTCTTTAAAAACATTAATTTATCAAAAAAAAATAATTAATATTTGACAAGTCCAAGTATTTCACCTAAAAAATGTATACAATTTGTATCAACGCCATCTAGTGAGAGATTTAGCACTTACAATGCCTTTCTCATATAAAAATAAAGTTGGTTGTTCTCAGGTGAAAAAATGTAAAAAGCAGTAATTGTTGAATGAAACACTAGCATATATTGAATATTTTCTCGGGTAAGAAATAAGCCCCCATAGCTCAGTGGTCAGAGCTTTCGACCGGAAATCGAATGGACACGGGTTCGAGTCCCGTTGGCGTCATGTATTTTTTATCAGGAGATTTTTTCAATGTGGATGAGTGTTTCAGGCGAACAATTATTGCTTATAAAAATAATTGTTATCCTTTGTGCTATGCATAAATAAAATCTTGTCTTTAAAAACATTAATTTATCAAAAAAATAATAATTAATATTTGACAAGTCCAAGTATTTCACCTAAAAAATGTATACAATTTGTATCAACGCCATCTAGTGAGAGATTTAGCACTTACAATGCCTTTCTCATATAAAAATAAAGTTGGTTGTTCTCAGGTGAAAAAATGTAAAAAGCAGTAATTGTTGAATGAAACACTAGCATATATTGAATATTTTCTCGGGTAAGAAATAAGCCCCCATAGCTCAGTGGTCAGAGCTTTCGACCGGAAATCGAATGGACACGGGTTCGAGTCCCGTTGGCGTCATGTATTTTTTATCAGGAGATTTTTTCAATGTGGATGAGTGTTTCAGGCGAACAATTATTGCTTATAAAAATAATTGTTATCCTTTGTGCTATGCATAAATAAAATCTTGTCTTTAAAAACATTAATTTATCAAAAAAATAATAATCAATATTTGACAAGTCCAAGTATTTCACCTAAAAAATGTATACAATTTGTATCAACGCCATCTAGTGAGAGATTTAGCACTTACAATGCCTTTCTCATATAAAAATAAAGTTGGTTGTTCTCAGGTGAAAAAATGTAAAAAGCAGTAATTGTTGAATGAAACACTAGCATATATTGAATATTTTCTCGGGTAAGAAATAAGCCCCCATAGCTCAGTGGTCAGAGCTTTCGACCGGAAATCGAATGGACACGGGTTCGAGTCCCGTTGGCGTCATGTATTTTTTATCAGGAGATTTTTTCAATGTGGATGAGTGTTTCAGGCGAACAATTATTGCTTATAAAAATAATTATTTTTCCATCATTTTTTGTTATAACCCAAATTATTTTAATTATTTTTCCATCATTTTTTGTTATAACCCAAATTATTTTAATTATTTTTCCATCATTTTCTATTATAACCCAAATTATTTTAATTATTTTTCCGTCATTTTCTATTATAACCCTAATTATTTTAATTATTTTTCCATCATTTTCTATTATAACCCAAATTATTTTAATTATTTTACCATCATTTTCTATTATAACCCAAATTATCTTTACATTTTTACCTTCAAATTTTATTGTTTTAAAGGTCTTTCAAAGTATTTTAATTATTTTTACTTCAATTTCTATTTTTCCAATGGTTTTTATTACCCAAAGTATTTTAACTATTTTACCATAAAATTTTATTATTTTAAATGTCTTTACTACCCAAACTATTCTGATTATTTTATCATCAAATTATATTATTCTAAATGTTTTTATTACTCTAATTATGTTAATCACTTTACCATAAAATATTATTGCTCTAAAGGTTTTTATTATCTAAAGTTTTTAAAGTATTTTACCATAAAATTTTATACCTTTAAAGGTTTTTATTATCCAAAGTATTTTAATTATTTTACCAGCAAATTTATACCTTTAAAGGTTTTTATTATCCAAAGTATTTTAAATTATTTTACCATCAAATTTTATGGTTTAAAAGGATTTTATTATCCAAAGTATTCTTATTATTTTAGCATGAAATTTTATGTTTCAAAAGGTTCTTATTATCCAATGTATTGTTATTATTATACCATCAAATGCTATTGTTTTAAATGTTCTAATTATCCAAAGTATTTGAATTATTTTAACATCAATTTTTATTGCTCTAAAAGTTTTTATTACCCAAATTATTCAATTTATTTTTCCATCAAATTATATTGTACCAAAGGTTTTTATTATCCAAAATATTTGAATAATTTTACTGTCAAACTTTATTGTTTTAAAGGTTTTTATTATTCAAAGTACTTAAATTATTTTCCTTAAAAATTTTATGCTTTTCAAGGTTTTTATTATCCAAAGTATTTTCATTATTTTACCATCAAATTTTATGTTTTTAAAGGTTTCTATTATCCAAAGTACTGTTATTATTTTACCATCAAATTTTACTGTTATAAATATTTTTTATTTTACAAAGTTTTTGAATTATTCTACCATCAAACTTTAAGGTTTAAAGGGATTCTATTTTACTATCCACAGTATTCTAATTATTTTACCATGAAATTTTATGTTTTTAAAGGTTTTCATTATCCAATGTTTTTTTATTATTATACCATCAAATGCTATTGCTTAAAATGTTTTAATTATTCTAAGTATTTGAATTATTTTACCATCATTATTACCATATTACTTTATTGTTCTAAAAGTTTTTATTATCCAAATTATTCAACTTATTTTTCCATCAAATTATATTGTACCAAAGGTTTTTATTATCCAAAGTATTTGAATAATTTTACTGTCAAATTTCGTTGTTTTAAAGGTTTTTATTATTCAAAGTACTTAAATTATTTCCCTTTAAAATTTTATGCTTTTCAAGGTTTTTATTATCCAAAGTATTTTCATTATTTTACCATCCAATTTTATGTTTTTAAAGGTTTCTATTATCCAAAATTCTGCTATTATTTTACCATCAAATGTAACTGTTTTAAATATTTTTTATTATCCAAACTCTTTGAATTATTTTACAATCAAATTTTATGGTTTAAAAAGATTTTATTTTATTATCCAAAGTATTCTAATTATTCCACCATGAAATTTTATGTTTTTAAAAGTTTTTATTATCCAAAATATTTGAATAATTTTACTCTGAATTTTTACTCCTATATTACTCATTATTTACCACCACTAGCAAAATGTGTGAACTTTGTATGGATCAACTTATGTATCTTCGCAACCGCAACATGATCACTCAACTTAATATTGATACAGAAACATTTAACAACTCAGAACACACTTTTGAAAAAGCGACAGAATGTAATTCTCTGTTCACAGAAAAACACAACTTAAACATAATTTCCCAAAACATTAGAAGTATTCGAAAGAACTTCGATAATTTCTCGATCCTCTTAAACGAAATAAACATAAGCTTCGACATTATTATCTTGACTGAATGCTGGTTAGATGATTCGTACACAAACCTAAACTTAAAAGACTATACAACTCTCCATACCACTAAACATCTAAATCAAAACGACGGTATAGTAATCTTTGCCAAAGATTCACTAAACCCATCAATAACAGAAATCAACCTAACCGAAGCAAACTGTACCCAAATCTCCCTCGGAACAGACATCTCCATATTTGCCGTCTACAGACCCCCATGCTATAACAATCTCTCACCTTTTTTCAACTCCTTAAATAAACTTCTCGAAAAAAATAAAAAAAACACAACAGTTAATTATTGCAGGGGATATGAATATTAACTTACTAAACGGGCAACCAATAACAACAGAATACTTAAGTCTACTTACTCAATATGGATTAAATTCGACAATCAACTCACCAACAAGAATTACGTCAAACTCTGAATCCTGTATTGACCATATATTTGTTAAAACTAGGAAAAAAACATCTTCATCCATTATTCGATCAACGGTCACAGATCATTTCACTACTACACTAAGCATACATCATAACAAGAAACAAAAAGATGAAAAAAACAACTCCGTACAAGACAAAATTAATTTTAAGTGCCTAATAGAGGACATACATAAGGAATCTTGGTCAAATGTAATAAATGAACCCGATCCAAACAACGCGCTGAACACATTTATGAACACAGTTGGAACCTACATTGCTAAACATACAACAAAAAATACCCCGAAAAACTACTCACATAAAGAAAAAAAAATAACACCCTGGATCACGAAAGGATTAGTAAACAGCATTAATAAAAGAGACACAATGCACATGCAAGTGCGCAAAAACCCATATGATGACAAACTAAAAAATAATTACCTGCTATATAGAAACCTTTGTAATAAATTAATCAAACAAGCCAAATACAAGTACTACAAAAAAGAAATAAAATCCGCCAAAAATGATACCAAAAAAATCTGGAAAATCGTCAAAGATATTACTTTCTCCAATCCGAAAAAAGACTCGAAGATCAAAGTACTGTTAATAAATGGAAACAAAACCCTTACAAAAAATGAACCTGGTAAAATAGCTAATTTTATTAACTCCCAATTTGCAAAAATCGGATCTAACTTGGCTGAAAAAATTCTTCTAAAAAACGGCACAACAGAAGACTCTTTAACCAAACTATCCTCTACCATACAACCAAATCATTCGTTTTATGCTCACAAAATAAGTACAAAGGAAATCTCGGATTTAATTATTTCTCTCAAAACAAATTGCGCTGTGGGCCCAGATAACCTCTCTAATCATATACTGGTTAGTCTCCGAGAACATATACTTATACCACTTCAACATATTTTCAACCAAAGTTTCAGCCTCGGCATTGTCCCCGATCACCTAAAAATAGGTTGTATTACTCCAATACATAAATCGGGAGACAAAACGCTGATCTTAAATTACAGACCAATCACTCTGCTAAATTCGCTATCGAAACTACTAGAAAAAACTATGAAAAAAAGACTGCTCGCATACCTTGATAAACACAAACTGATCTCCACCCGTCAATTCGGGTTTCGAGCGAAAATGGGAACAGAAGACGCCTTATCGGAACTAACCACCTACATAGTGAAAAACCTAGATGGCGGTTCAAAGGTGTTAGGAGTGTTCTTAGACCTAGCAAAAGCTTTCGACACCATCTCACACAAATTACTCCAACAAAAACTCAAAAACATTGCCATAACAGGTCCACCACTAAAATGGTTCATTAGCTACATTGAAAATAGACAACAAATTGTAAAAATAAATAATCAAGAAAGTGACAAAGTAGGCAACAGGTATGGAGTACCCCAAGGCAGCGTCTTGGGTCCCATACTGTTTCTCATCTACATTAACAGTCTAACTGAGATAAGCCTAGGGAACATAGAGTACAAAGTAATCAGTTATGCAGATGACACTGTAATTTTATTCAAAGCCCAATCATGGGAAAACGTCTTCAAACACACGGAAACAGGGATGACTGAAGTAAATAGATGGCTAATAAATAATCTACTGACACTAAATATTTCAAAAACTAAATACTTAACTTTCAGTAAAACATTAGCTGGTCAGCCAGATAGTCGCCCACAACTCCATCTTCACCCCTGCACAGTTACCTCATTAACTAACTCACGCTGTGTTTGTGACAAAATTGATTATGCGCAAAATATTAAATATCTCGGTTTGACTGTTGACAATAACTTAAAATGGGATCTCCAAATCAACCTAATAACAAAAAAATACGGAAACTCTCTTACATCTTCAAAACAATTCGAAACATTATGTCACTACCTCAGCTAAAAAATATATATTTTGCACTCTGTCAAAGTATTCTTATGTATGGTATTTCAGTATGGGGAGCAGCAGCAGAGACTCATCTCAAATCACTTAAAATTAATCATAAAACAATAATCAGAATTATGTTTAGAAAGCCTTATCTACATCCGACAGAACAGCTAATGATCAACAATAACCTATTAGACATAAATAAACTATTCATAAAGAAGATCATCTACAAAAACTGCATAAAAATATCACCACACTTCATAACTCACTCGCAAAACACAAGAGCAAACACACACAATCAATTACAAGTACCATATATCAAATCAAATTTTGCAAAAAAACACGAATCTTACTTGGCACCACATATATTCAATAAGTTTGTAGCCCAAACAAAGACCTACTTCGCATCTAATAATTTGAATTGGGTATTCAAAAGATTTTTAAACTGGTTGAATGTCAAAGAAAGAAGAGAGATAAGTAATATTCTTAATATCTAAAATTATATATTTTCTTTTTTCTACTCTGTTTTTAAATTCTGATTTTCCTCTTATTTTATTATTATTATTTTTACTATAATATATATAAATTTTTTTTTTACCACTTATTTGTTTTTATGTAATTAGAAATTGTTAGTTACCAGCCTCAGAACAGACTTTGTCTAGTGAGGAGGGTAAGGAGAAAAATCATGTTTGTACATAACTAATAATAAATAAACGCCTGGGTTGCCGGCACTGAAAATTGAATTGAAATTGAATTGATCACTGAATATTAATTGAACAACAAAACATGAGATATAGATTTTGTTTTTACGGGAATATAAAAGTTGAGTTCTATAATTTATATTTACTTGCACATGTATAAGGGATTGATATTTTTAAAAAACACCACTTCGTAGAAGTCTTATCAAATCCACGAGGAGACGGACAAATAAAATAAAATAAACTGAAATAACCTCACTTTTTCAAGACGGGAATTTCGCTTGTCAGTCTGCTGAAATGCGACGTTGCAAGTTCTTTCGGAGCCGAGTTAAAGATATTTTTTATCAGTCCCAACTCGAATCTAAAATTTTAGTGTCTTCATTCAATGTGTAACTAAAACACCGTTAAACGGTTGTGTAGTAGTTTTTATTTAGTAAGGATGTAATAATATAGTGGGTAATGGTTCGACGTTCTGAAAACTTTTTCTCTGTATGGAAATTGAATGAAATCGGATTCAATTGACCTAGTTAAGAGTTGATCTTTCAATACATGAATAAGGATGAAATGTAACCCTCTTGTTCTGAATTAACATGTTTCGAAGGGAAATAAAGAAAACGTTAATTTTCATACATTTAAAATTTTTTTTTAGAAATTTTTTAATTCTTGTATTCGTACGTAGGTACCAAATACATATTTTTAAATAAGATTATATCATCTTACATTGGGAAATAATACAATATTCCACAAAATTGTATATTACGAAACTGTTGTTCATGTTATGTAACAAAATTACTATTAATAGAGAAAAAAAATGGCGCAGACTCGATAAAACACGGGATAGTCATGATGGTGTTATTATGTACTAATATATCTAGTCGAAAAGTGTTCCACAGCAGTGCGCGGGGACTGGTTGTTCGTTGTTAAATTGGACTTAAAAAGTGAAATCATTATATTTCTCATCTCAATGGGATAGGCCCTATCCGATAGGGCGAACTCTAAACAAATCAGTTCCAATTTCGGAAACTAAGTGACTTAGGTTTTAGACAAAACTCAAGACATAACACATCTGAAGATGGATAGTGAGATGTGTCTGAAACGTCAGAAGTTAAAAACTCATTTTGAAGACTACGTTACGCGGTTAAACCGTGAAAATTAATCTACATATAAATATAAATGTTTTGTTTGTTTGTTTGTCCCCGATAGACTCGCTTAAAATTTGATGGTTCTTACTATTGCCAGGAGTGTTTAGAAAGTGGTTTGTTTGGTCGAAGAAGTGGTGGACACCCCGAGAAGGCTTTGCACTATCTCTGCACTGAAAAGAGATACGGATTCGAATAAACGTTGATATAATGTAGTATTTTTTAGTATTACCGACGTGGTATACAGTTGTAAATTGTGGAAGTCGGCCACGCCCGAAGAAAACGTGTCACGATCAAGTGAAATAAAAACTTAAAAAATGTTGATTTTTCAATTATTTAGAATAATATTATATCCACATTAAAAATAGAGCCAGTTTTCAGGTACACTAAAATTCACAACCTCAAAAATTTGTCCAAACGGATGCAAAAAAAGCTGGGTACACGTAAGCTTTAATATTTAAAAAAAAACTTTAAAAAAAATATTTAATTTGTAACTATGTTTATTTAATTTTATCTAAAACTGGCTGACATGTACCCGGCGTTGTTCGGAGTTGTGAATGGTTTGGAGAAAGGTTTCTTAGAAAGACTTATTCTACCATTTACTTCCACGTCGTACATTCTCCTTACACTTCTTTCTTCATTCATAACGTACGCCATACTATATCACACATAAGTATTTCATTAATTTCATCAGCCATTTCTTCCTCGGCCATCCCAGACTTTTTATACCATTCCCTTTTTAAATCCACATTGTTTTGCAGTATTTTCAAATCCACATTTTAACTTTTGAAAAATAACATTTCGACTTTAATTCTCTAATAACCTCATTCCAGTTCAGCGATAATACGTTAAGTCTTGCTCTGTCGTCCCCAAAGATATTAGAAGAACGAGATGTGCTATGAGCAGTTCGTACTGAGTGGAATTGTTTTGCCGAGTGTCGCCGGTTTTGTTCACTAATACTACTGCACACCTTCGCTTGCGCTAAGGTATCCGCACTAATACATAGAACAGATTTCTGTGCGTACACGTCCCGATACCGTTCAAAGTACCCTAATTAGGTAGTACTCCGGCTACGGTCCGGCGGCCAACATAGCATATCTCGTTCTTCTAATATCTTTGGTCGTCCCCGACATTTTTTACATTCAAACCACTCTCTAAGCACTAGCACTAATAAGAACAACATTTAAATTTTCAGCTAAATTGCTTCAGTAGTTTCGAGTCTTTAGGGTACAGAGAATGAAAATTTAATTTTAATATAAATATAAATATAGATAATAATTTTACCTATAAGAAAGAAACATTCATTTTAGTATTGATACCTATAGATAATGATTTACCCTTAAATATATTTTTTTTTCATATAAATATAGATAATGATTTCACCTCCAAAAAAGAAACATTATTTTTTTAATACAAATATAGATGATTATTTCAATAACACAAAAAACTAGTTTTGTTTTTTAGGTTAGTTAGTAACTTTGTGGCTAAGTATTGATTTACCCAGAAATAATTTGACTTGACTTACCAGAAAACGCACAAGAGTACAAACTAGTCCCAACCGTTGGGAGACAGTGAGACTATGGCGTCTCCAATTGGGGTATGTGTGAGGCAGAGGGCAATGGAAAGCGAAAGAAGATAGGGAAGAGAATGTTGGGGAAGTACCCGTCTATTCAGATCTGGTAACCAAACACGGCCAAAGCCATTTTAAGCAACGTTTCAATTCTGAATGGTGGTCTTACATCACGGCAATACTGAGATTGTCTTCTACTCTGGAACGTAGCGTAAATATACTATTTGTAAAATTTAATTGACCATGGAGGCTATCGAACGAAACAGAATTAAGCTAACTTACTAACTGGAACCAAATAAATAATCAAAATGATTTATAGTATTGAATTGAAATAAAATCATTTTACGATTGGTTTTAGATAGATCTATTCCGAATCACGACACAAACCTATATTATCTGATTCAATAAACCACGCGTCAAAAATGGAAACAACTCTGGGTGGTTCAATTTTGCCCCAGGACTAGTAGTGACCTACTGGGGGTACATTTCTACACCGCCCTGTTTTATCGTGTGCCAACTTTCACAAAATAAAAATTGAATAACTTCTAACCCATCTCAAGTCGTTATCACAACTGCACGGAGATATCTATGATAGCTTTCTTAATATAAAATGACCTGCTATTGGCACATATTTAATAATATTACAAGTAAACAAAAAAAAAGTATAAATGACCTGCTGTAGGTACACGTTTATATAATATTATACTTAAAATACCCTGCAGTAGGTACATGCTTAGATAATATTATATCTGAAATGATCTGGTGTAGGTACATGTTTAAATAATATTATACCTAAAATGCCCTGCTGTAGGTAAATGTTTAGATAATATTATATCTAAAGTGACCTGCTGTAGGTACATGTTTATGTAATATTATATCTAAAATGACTTTTTGTAGGTACATGTGGAGATAATATTATATCTGAATTGAACTGCTGTCGCTACATGTTAAAATAATATTAAATCTGTGTATAAAATAAAATACGTGCAATTACGATAATGTACAATTACGATAAGAAATTCACTTTTACATATTTTTTTATTTATAAAAAAGATAAAAAATACACTTTAACATTTTTTTAAATATAAAAAAGATAAGAAATTCACTTTTACATATTTTTTATTTACAAAAAAAATATTTTTTAATTTCACGCCAATTAGCTTCTACACTTTTCGTATCATCATCAGATTATCTTTGTGGTATAGAACATATTAATGTCAAGTTTATTAATCGACAATGGCTTTATAGTGATTTATTTTTTGGGAATTATGCCGTGTTGCGCTTTCCCATTCTTTAGCCAATGTTTCGGAAAGCATTTTATTTATTTTTATTTTTTTCTTTATTCATAAAAATATATTTGACAGTTTTTTTACATGCTTTTCAACTACCACACTAGACACATGTCCATATTGTCCATATTATCCATCATCAATAATACCCTAAAAATAAATAACCATACTACTTTTGGTCGTAAACATCCCAAATCTATCTGAAATTTATTCTAATTAGTTCATATTTATTCTAACTAGAAAACAATTTTCTTACAAAACTGAACTTTAAAAATAGTTTACATATATATTTTTTTATTCTTTGTGCCCTAGTGATGAACGCGGATATTGACGTAAATAGTCATAGTATGTAAAGAATAAGTTCGATGACTTAGAGTTATTAATAACATTTTATCTCCATACATCATAATATTGAGAAATAGGAAATTGAACGTTTGAAAACCACGGAAGATTTTACGTTTTAAAAATTATTTTCCAGATCCATATTAGAGTATCCATATTTAAAGTAAATACAATATTTTGACATGGACTTTTATTTGAATAAAGAAAATATTATTATCAAGGAGATGCAATAAATGTGCGCATACAACCATTGCGCGGACGATTTAAAATATATTTTAATATGTTTATATCTTTGGGGCGGTAGGTTTGGGAGATGAAATATTTAAATATAAAAAAAACATCAGTGCTTAAACAATTTTCGAGCAAAATTGTTGTTTTTATACTACTAAAATAATAATAATAATGACAAATAATATATTTTTATAATAAACAATAATACGGTGAGTTTCGCAAATTGCAGAGATTTTCCTAGAATTTATGAGAAAATGTAATAATTGTATAAAATATTTAATTGTTTCTTTGCCTAAACAAAAATTCAACAGTCACGCAATAGGTTCATTGCAAAGATAATATAATACAAGACTATCTTTGATTGATTTGATTTTCCTAAAATTTTTTGGAAAATAAAATAGATTTATTTAAAATTTTACCATACGAAAATTATTGTATTTTAAATATTTTTTACCAGAAAAATATGAATTCGAGCAAAGCCAGGAATTAAATACAAGTACTCGAATGTTATAAAAATAGAGATGTATTTAATGAACCGTTTTGAACAGATAATCAAAATTTGCATTTACAGTACACAGTTGTTGCTTGTGGTAAAATTCGGATACAATTAAATTATTTTCAAATGTATACGTAGGCT
This sequence comes from Hesperophylax consimilis, assembly GCF_061612785.1. Lineage (NCBI taxonomy): Eukaryota > Metazoa > Arthropoda > Insecta > Trichoptera > Limnephilidae > Hesperophylax > Hesperophylax consimilis. The sequence goes on along the minus strand of NC_142839.1, from coordinate 42,301,047 downwards.
CCAATGAACCATTTCATTTACACATGACGCAGTGTTTTTTTATGGTATAAATATTATAATTTCATAATATATTTTATAATTATTTTTTTATTTCTATATTGTCTTTATGTTTTCAAATGAAACTCAGTCAATCTTATACAGATTCCCTAATACGCCGCTGCAGCGTTGGTATAGCTAAACGAGGAAGAGGGCCGTATACTGCTCGAGTTAAAGTAGGTACTGATAATAATATTCATGCCAATTTTTTTTAAACCAGCATCACCTTATTCCAAACCTCAAAAACACGGTCATTTTTGAATTTCACGTTTTGTTGCTAGCTTTGTTATGACATAGAACTGGTCTGTTTTTATTTACATCAAAATCCAGTCAATTCTATTATGCGTTCTGTATTTGCTTCGGTAAATCGATATTTCGATTTAAAATATCCCCGATTGTGCTGCAAATGGGTATTACTGCTTTTTGACATTTTAATAGTGCGACAGATCGATATATGTCATATAACCCTATACTAAGGGGCCAGCCGATGTAAATCTGAGAGTTACTGATAGGGCTGGTTTACGCATTCGCATTGATTACGAGTAACGTTTTCCACGAGTAACGTTTAAACATCCGCAGTGATTAAGAGTAACGTTTTCCACTATCCCGACATAATGTACTATAATATTTAAACCGCAATTATGAGTAAAACGGTAATAGTTGGGTGAGTTAAGTATTGTAATATTCATTTTAAATTCCTACAAGAATCTCATTGGAAAAACCATCTAACAAATATGTATTATAATACTTTCAGTACAGGCTGAACCGTGTTCTTACACACACGTGACTTTATTTAACACATAAATATTTAATTTACTACTCCTATAATCAGGAACAATTTTCTATGGAAACGAATGAATAAATACTACGATACTTCTAGGAAAGTCGACCACTACCCGTCCAAACTATCGACATGTTAAGTTCCGCCAGGTCCATAGCTGTAAAATTTCCAGGAAATTATGCATCGGAAATTGTAGCCCTTAATAATGAAAGGTCCATTAGTTGTTGATTGTAATACAGGGCCTTTGATTGAAAGATTGTAGCATTAATGTATAAATAAGTTAGTTTACTGAGAAAAATACTTCCTTCCATAACAGTGTATTATTTTGTTATATCTTTATTAATTTCGTAATAGTTGACGTATTTTCCAGTAAAAAGATTTCCCCGTATTCGGATCGGTTTCATGATAACTTAACACAATGAAAATTCAACACACCTTTAAAAAGTGACACGAAGTCAATAAAAGCGATGAATAAGTTTGTTTTGTAAAGACTTTAAAAATAATCATTATTCTATTCATTTCTTCAAAATTATTCTTTCAGATGTATTTATTTGCTTGAACGTTGTTACTTTTTACATATACATATATTATCGTATATGTTTCCTATCATTAATATTATTATTTTATAATCAATAATTATTAGCCTGAAACACTCATCCACATTGAAAAATCTCCTGATAAAAGATACATGACGCCAACAGGACTTGAACCCATGTCCTTTCGATTGCCGGTCGACAGCTCTGACCACTGAGCTATGGCGGCTTATCTCTTATCCGCGAAATAATTCAATATATACTAGTGTTTCATTCAACAATTACTGCTTATTACATTTTTTCACCTGAAAACAACGAACTTTATTTTATATGAGAAAGGCATTGTGCAAGTGCTAACTCTCTCACTAGATGGCGTCGAGACAAATTGTCTACATTTTTTGGTGAAAATTACTAGAACTTGTCAAATATTAATTATTATTTTTTTGGTAAACTAATGTTTAAGACAAGATTTTTATGCATAGCACAAAGGGTAACAATTATTTTATAATCTGATATTATTAATACTCTAGCGTCTGGACGGTGTAGGCCCTCTCATTGGTCAAATTTAAATTGTCTGTTTCAGTTAAATTCCGCTAACTTGAAAATTAAGGCACGATTTGAAAATGACACGATGCTCATATAATTTTTGGATAATATCGAAGAAAATATGTTTTAGAAAGTTGACAATCCATTGGATTCATTACATTACAGTAAAAATTATCCACAATTACGTATTAAAATTTGACGTTTATCATTATTCACGCGAAAGACAGATTGTTCAGTGTTGCCAGCGTATATGGAAAAAATGTAAAAAACTTTTATAGCCAGTTAGTGTCAAGCAATGTACAATGTCAGTGTGATTATTTAATGTGAGATATATTATAATTATAAATAATTATAAATAATAAATATAATTTATAATTATAAATCCACCATCATAAATTAAATAAAAAATAACCAGTTCCACTCGATACTTAAATACGTAATTAATTATTTTTTTGATATTACAACACCGACCCCATTCGCTGTCATCAGCTGTCATGTTTAATATGTGATAATTACAGAATTATTATTGACGTGATAACCGTAGATATTTCTTTTAAAAACTATCGCTGTGAATCGCTAAAAAGAAATGTTTGTTTTCAGATTATTATTTCAATTTAATTACTATGGCTAAAAGGTATGTGGGCAATATTTTACCAGAATTGGTCAAATTTCGGAATGTTCGAATGAGAGGGAAATTTACCAAGCGATTGAAGTGCCATATACTACAAATTTTAGCTTATCCTCCAGCACGAATGATTGACAGGAGATTGTAGTCAATCTAAAAACTTTAGGAATTTTGTTTGTCAATACAAATGCTACTTGATGTATACAGTGTTAATAGATTTGCCTCATTTGGAGCGCAAATAGCTAATATCCCAGGTAATGGTCCATATTGTTTTAAAAAAATTGGTTAGGTTTATCATCTGACTTCCAGAAGTATACAAGTTGCAGGTAAAATACCTTCCTATGCTCAGCTTTATCTATATGATCCTGATGAGGCTGTTAGAGTGCGTATGAGTCATCCATGTTATGCCGATTGCTATAAAAATATAATGCAAATAATTGATGATTGAACTAAAAGAAGCTGTCGAGGAAGAAGAAATACGCATTGCGGCTGAGGGTGGGCAGGTGAGAGATATACGTCTATTATTTACACGTTCATCAGAGGTACAATGCTCCAACCAGTTCTCACGATATCGCTATGGTTTACGTAGCAGACAGACGGGAATTTGTCATCGGGTATAGATATCGCTGTTTAACCTAAAAATGTTGAAGGACCTCAAAGGATGGCAACTTTATCAAAGCATTTAGATCCCATGGTTTTCCCACTACTATTTCCATCAGGTAAATGTGGTTGGACTCCAGGCTTTCAGCATCATGCTGATTTCTGTACTGCTCAATGTCATACTGTAACTGCTATGTAGTTTTATGCAAGTAAATTAGCAGTGCGAAGAAACATATTTAATCCAATCCATTATGCGGGTAAACTTTTTCAACAGTATTTAATTCATGCTTACATTATTTACCAATCTGGTCGCCTAGATTACATTAGGAAAAACCAACGACACCTCAGAGTGGAATGCTATCAAGGTTTGCAAAACCATGTAAGAAATTTAGCCACTGATAGAGGAGTATGTGCAGGTAATACAGTCATTCTTCCATCTTCATTTACTGGTGGACCACGCCATGTGAATAAACTTTATCAAGTTTCAATGGCAATGGTACGTAAATTTGGTCGTCCTGTCGTCGTCATAACTTTTACATGCAATCCCAAATGGACAGAAATACCAACCGAATTGGAACATTATCAATCGGCCGCGGACAGGCCTGATATAGTAGCCAAGGTTTTCCATCTAAAAGTCAAGGAATTTATTCATGATATGACTGAGAAACATGTTTTTGGAAAGGTAATTTGTTGGGTGTATACTTCTGTAATTGATCAGCAAAAAAGAGGACTCCCTCATCTACATGGTGTGTTTACACTTTGCAGCCAAGATAAGTTTATTACAGCTTCTGATATTGATAATGCCGTATCTGCAGAACTACCCCATCCGAAGAACGGCTTTGTACCATATTATTTAAAAAAATAACATTCATGGACCATGTGGCGTACTTAATCCAAGGTCAGTCTGCATGGTATACGGTAAGTGCTCTAAAAAATTCCCCAAATCATTTAAAGATGCTACTGATAATAATTCCGCAGGTTACCCAGAGTACAGGATACGTGATAATTTTTCTGAAAATCACGTTGTTCGGGATATACGTATCGACAATCGATTTGTTGTTCCATATAATGCATTCCTTAGCAAAAAATATGATGCTCATATTAATGTTGAAATTTGTTCCTCTTTGGATAGTATTTATTTATTTATACTGGGTTTTTAGAGATTTTCTCACTTATCTATACATGATCAATCTCACTCAATTTTACTTCTGGCTTTACATTTACCCGACAGCCAATCTGTTTATTTTGTAGAGGGGCGGGAGGAACAGGCTCTTAGGGAAGCATCTACAAGGAACACCTCTTTAACAGCGTGGTTACAATTAAATCTTAAAGATATTGAGGGACGCTCTATTCTGTATCAAGATGTACCAAATAACTATGTCTTTTCAGCTGGTAAAAAGTGGACGAGGCGACAGCGGGGAGGCGACAACATCATTGATGACATACGAGAATGGACGCAGTGCATGACGGAGGCTTCATTGTATTTGATGCCTAAAATTCTTAGACATCTATTTGTTTTAATTTTAATACAATGTATCCCTTCGATCTTCGGCTGAAGATTTTTTTCATCGTGGTGTTGCTGAAGAAACAGCTATTAATTAATCTTTGTCTTTTAAACATACAGGATATTCTTATGAAGGAGAATTCATCTTGCAGAATGCAGGGCTTACCTGAACCTGATGAAAGTTGCAGTTTTGGACAAGTATCTGATTTTAATGTAATTTCTGAAAACACTTTAGGTGAATTGATGGCTGCCAAACTCAATGACGTACAACTTCAAGCATATAATTCTATTTTGAATAAGTTTTTTCACATGAAAATGATGACAATGAATGTTTCTTCATTGATGGCCCAGGCGAAACATGGAAAACATACCTTTACTAAACTTTAATTCACACTCTAAGACGAAAAGGTAAAAGAGTTTTATCATACTGCTTTTAATTTACCCATCAATTTACAGGACAATACAACATGTAAGGTCACATCAAAGAATCGGAAAATTATAACGGAAGCAGATATTATAATATGGGATGAAGCACCAGGTGTAGCTTTAGAAGTTATTGAGCGTACTATACGTGATATCATGGGAAGTGATTCTGTCTTTGGTAACAAAGTTATTGTTTTGGGCGGAGACTTTCGTCAGATCCTTCCAGTGTGTCGACGTACTTCACGAGGACAATTAATTGCCGCTTGCATAAAAAGCAGCATACTTTGGTACCATTTGAAAACTTTTCAATTAAAAACAAATGTCAGAGCTTTAGAAAGTGAAAATATATTTTCTAAATGGCTTTTGGACTTGGAAGATGGCAAACTTCCTTCGGTAGAAGGAACATTAGAATCATCTGTGCTTATTCCCAATGTAAATATTTGTCAAGATATTATTCACTATATATACAGTGAGACACATACAACTCCTGATGCCTTAGTGATGAGTCAACGTACCATATTGTGCCCTAAAAATAGTCATGTTTATGCTATCAATGAGGATGTACTTCAACGGAAAGCGCCCCTGAGCTGATATCTCACAAAAGCGGTGCTATAAAAATTTCAGCTGTAACTTAATTCAAGCCAAAATCATTACGGGGAACAGAAAAGGTACAGTACATTTCATTCCTAGAATTTAAAACACTTTGTCGGATGTTACAATTAGTCAAATTAGCTTATGCAATGACCATCAATAAATCTCAAGGACAAACTTTTGAACGGGGTGGACTGTTACTTCCTGAACCAGTATTTTCTCATGGACAGTTTGAGCGCAGTCATCGTTATTTATACAAATTCTGACTGATTGGTATACGGATAATATTGTTTATAAAGAGATTTTTTCCTAATGAAAGTGTATAATATTATGTTGTAGATTGTAAAAAATAAAAGTATAATAAATTGTACTTGCTTAAAAAGTTTTGTTTTTTGACTCAATTTATCCCACCTGTAAGGTTTTCCAGCCTAAGAATTAAGAGAGTTTTGGTGTATTTACTTTGACAATCGTTAGGTAAGAGCGTAATATTATTTCACCCAAATATGTAGATTTTTAGGACTTATCCCAATAAAATAATTCTTCATATATTTAAAAAAAAATGTAATTACTTTGACAGTCTTTTGGTAAGAGTATATTATTTTACCAAAGTTATATGTAATATTGTAATATGTTGATATTTTTTTATTTTAAAATTACATATAAATATTTTGCAATTTAAGTTTCGATTTAAAAATTAAATCATTTCGGTGGTATGGAAGAGGAAACATTTTTCTCATTGACGAGATTTATTTTGGGGTGAGGGGTGTTTAATGGTTCAGAATGTCTTTCTATTATATATCTACCCATTGATCTAATATCTACCTATTAAATGTAACTGTTAGTATCACTCAAACTGGGCGAAGCCCAACGAAGTGCCGCCCGCAGGGCCTAGCAGCAAAAACCCGCGGAGCGGGTTTTTAACTGCTAGTCAATAATTATTAGCCTGAAACACTCATCCACATTGAAAAATCTCCTGATAAAAGATACATGACGCCAACGGGACTTGAACCCGTGTCCTTTCGATTGCCGGTCGACAGTTTATTAATTATTGTTGATAATAATTATTGGTTATAAAATAATGGTTACCCTTTGTGCTATGCCTAAAAAATCTTGTCTTAAACATTAGTTTACCAAAAAAATAATAATTAATATTATTATAATCTTATTACTACTTCCCAACCTTCCTCCTTTTCCTCTCCCTCCCCGTGCCCTACAGCCTCATAGCATACCATGATTACTAGAGGTGCCATAGTATCACTAGCTCCGGTTAGCAGGAAGCAGTTGGGTTTTCAGTTAGAAAATATTGTATATACCTACCCAAACATAACCTTGTTCTTATTTAAAAACATCTCGCTGTTCGCCATTGAAATTCTTGTCCGGGATATAGTGTTTAGGGATCAATCTGCAAGTTTCAAACAGAAGTCTCCAATTGTAACCTGTGGAACAGTTCATTTTTTTAATGAATTACATTCTATATGATTGCCACAAGAAAAAAATGGTAATAGGTAATAGATTCAACAGACTCAACAAAATTATCTTCTAAATAATTAGACTTCGAAGAAATAGAGGAAGTATTGGAAATCAAATACTTAATTATCAACAATTCAAATGTAACTCTAACTTTGATTTATTAGGAAATAAAATCACAAAAAGTTAATTCTTTCAAAAGAATAAGAAAATTAATACTTTAATTAATTAAATTTAATTAATAAGAAAATTAATACTAACAATTTGGTTTATAAAAGTATTGTAGTATCTGATTTAAATAACTCCTCAAGTGTCGTGTTCTTGTGCAACACATATAAATTGCACATAATAGAGCTAGTGAATTGTAGTAGGTATTCTAAGATAATTTAGATGCAGAAACAACTAGGTATGTTAAATGTGAGATATAATATACAATTTAAAATACCTAAATATTTATATTTAAGCTCACAAATAAGATGCGCTCGAAATACACGTTTAAGAATGTAAATTTTAATATATAAATAACCCACGAAACCCACTTCCGAAAACAAATTTGTGCTACAAAGTGCTAAATGCTTTAAATAATAATTTTATGATTTAATGTTAGATTTACCTAAATGGCATAGAAATAAGATGTACATGCAAGTAATTCTAAAGGTTTATACTAGTTGTAAATTTTTTTTAACTAATTAAAAACATACAACAAAAAAGACACGAGGATTGGTCTAAAAATATTACGTTGCTAATCAGACGGAACACCCTCTTCTGCCTAGAGCAAATTAATCAAATATCAAACTTGACCAGATTGTCCGGACCCCAGCAGAAACCTATTCAATATATTGATTAATTTCCAGAGAAATTCCTACTAAACTTCCACTACCAAATTCTCACGAACTGAAAGGGTGCCTGTCAAAAAGGTTAACTCTGGTAGACAGCACTGTCATCCACGTAGTAACGTATTGATACACACTCAAAGATGTTGATGTGCAACAAAAACAACGTGAGCGACGTGTGTCAACACAGATCCTTATGGTAAGCCTGCATTAATACGGCATGGGATGAAGTAGATACGAACAGCCGTCTACCACTGTCTGTATGAATGGATCCATTATACAATTGCTTAAAGGCAAAGGGTTAGATGGATCCCGTATGATAACTTCTTGACAAGCACCCGATGCCAGCTTCTATATTAGCTTACGTTTATATTTGTTTACTTTCCAGACTTTTGATATTTCGATTCCTTTTATAAATATTTATTTTTAATCGATAAATTTCAAAATGTGGGTTGAAGTATAGTCTCTTTTATTTTTTTATTTATTTAAGAATGCACGAGCTCCATAGCAAAATAGTTACTTGAACAGAAAAGCAACCCATAATGTTATGGTCACCGTTTGAAAGTTTTTTGTTAACCTGCAGGACAAATGCAAACTTTCTGGATATGTACGAGTATATATTTTAAGTTGAAGGTTTTACAATTTTTTTATTAAATTACTGTACATTTTTATTTTTTTTAAAGTTACGTAACATAAAAAAAAATATCTGAAGAATATTTTATTATTCCTGCTTGCTAGGATATCCTGTGCTGAGGCGAACTAGGTTTTATTAGTTCTTCTCGCAAGGATATCTTGTGTTGAGGAGAACTAGGTGTTGGGTAGAGGGTTTTCAGCAGCTTCTATGGTTCATCTTCAAGATTTCGGTAGGAAGATTTGAGTAACTCTTATGACGATGTTTTAAAAATGCTAGTCGGTTTTTTGTGATAGTTCCTTAAGCCAAGATTTGGTGGAATAAGAAATAAATGTATCTAATTATTAATTGATTTATTTTGTTTGACACCGGGTTGGAGTTTGTCATTTAATTTTACTGCTTAAAATTCAAAGTTTCTTTGTCCAAAGGTAGTGTTGCACATATGAGCAGTTTATTTATACCGTTTAAAGCGTGAAATTTCCACTCTATTTTGTAGATTGTTTATACCCATAGAAAAAAAAGAAACCAGAAGTGCCTTCCACACAAATTTGAATAGAAATAAAAGTTCCATTTAGCCCAACAGCCCAGCGTTCTGTTTCACATATTACACTCGCCTGACATCGTAGATCTCCATCGCATTTGAGTTTCGTTTTGTATTGGAAATTTAAGGCCCGAATGGACAAATACTTGGTTCACAAAACACGTTCACTTGGCATTTCTTGTGTTCTTCTTTATTTGTACCCATTACCACAAGCTACAAAAGCTCAATTTATGGAATGTCAACTTAGAGTAGTTACATATTATTTATTGACAAGCATTTTATACGTTGAATACGTACAATATTTAACTCAATTAATAGAAACAGATCGGGCACTCATAATATTTTTATCAGTGAGTAATCTTTATGTTATTTATTAATTAAGAAGATAGTTTCATCGTTTTGGAATTTTTACGTTGAATTTCTCTTTAATCGGATTTATTTATTTTATTTAGGAAACAAACAGTCGTTCATTTAAGCATAAATAGTAATTATCCATGTTCATGTTATTCATATATCATGTTATAGACAAATACAGTTCCATTAGGTTTAGTTATTGATTTCGTATTTGTGCCTACACAATATGTTTGTAAATGACAAAGAAATATACAAATAAATATACGTTATAAGGAATTATAAAATGTTATAAAACAAGTAAAGACAGTTGTAGTAATACAGTTTTTGCATGATTATACTAAAAACAATAAAATAAACTTAGTAGATGTTTAACGTTTTCAATTGTTCCGATATTTTCTTAGAGGTTGTTGAAGTATTTTTTCCCTAGATATTTTGAGAAATAGTGATGTAAAAGTTTTTGTTGAGAATATGTGTTTTTGTCGAGTAAGACTTTCACTTAAAAAGCTTTGATTTTGTTTTTCTTTTATAATTTGAATTATTTTGTTTTTTCAGACAACATCATTAAATTTGAACACTTTAAATTATTAAAAAATTAGGTGTGTTAAATAATCTCTTGGTTTTTTAAATACTATTTTTATAATTAGACGTTATACAATTTCAATAGGGAGTAGATTTATTTTGTTTGCAGCTCCCCACTCCCCAGCTGACTACAGCGTATTGGACATTTGATAGTAATACAACAGAAGTGTTTATTATTCGAGTATAATATGACGAAGGAACTTATTCATAGAATTTGACTTGCCTGACTCAAGACCTCCTTAGACCAACAAGGGCCCGTACAAAGTTGATATCACCAAAAAATATATAACCCATTTACATTTTTAATCTTTAATTTAAAAACTCGGACATTCGAACTTGTTTGGTCGAATCCGGATTCAGTTCATGGTTGAGCAGAAGTTCGGAAAATAACGATCTTCGTCTCTGGATTTAAACGGTTTCTTCCTCAAATTTTATCGAAGTTAGAGAAACCTTCACGCAAATAAATTGAAGGAAATACGATGAGTTTTGAAAGAGCTTCTTAGTAAATATTGTTGGCGTTAAAAATACGTAAAAAATAATTAGCGCTAACAATGGAATAAAACAATATTTTTTACTGTAAAACGTGACAAAAATCAATAATAAAATTTATATTTTTACACTAATAAACCCATTTTTACAACATTTAAAAATATATTTTTTTGGTTTGACTGAAGATTGAACCTTCCTCCAAGGGACTGGCTGTAACTGCTGTGAACTTTTAAAACATTAAAAAATGGTTTGACTGAGGATTGAACCTTTCTCTCCATTTATTTCGTATATTGCTGTAATGTCATCCAATTTCTCTCCATTTATTTCGTTTATTGCTGTAATGTCATCCAATTTTTTTCCATTTATTTCGTTTATTGCTGTTATGTCATCCAATTTCTTTCCATGTATTTCGTATATTGCTGTAATGTCATCCAATTTCTCTCCATTTATTTCGTTTATTGCTGAAATGTCATCCAATTTCTCTCCATTTATTTCGTATATTGCTGTAATGTCATCCAATTTCTCTCGATTTATTTCGTATATTGCTGCAATGTCATCAAATTTCAAAGAAATGCGTATACGTCCGCGTGTGTATGCATGATTGTCACAATTGATGTAATGCATTGTTATCGACGCTTATCGGGCTTCAGCTCGATGGGATGTGTGTTAATTTCCACTTTCAAGTTTCCACTACATTCATACATTCATCCAAGAAAAGAAAACTGTAATTCAAAGGTGTAAAATGTTACAAAACATATAACGTTGATGTCCTGTTAAGGATCGTAATCTTTTAGCCGCTTCGATATTAGTCCATCCTAAAAAAACATCAAATTCGGAAATAAAAATAAGTTTTCAGTATCGCGCTGATGAATGACCACCATCCAGAACCGAAACGTTTCTTGACATTTCATTAGCCGGGTTTGTAAACCAGATTTGAATAACCAGGTAATTCCCCACCTTCTTTTTCCTCATTTCTTTCCCATCTCTACTACTTTCAACCTCACAACATATGCTAATTGGGGAAGTCATACTATCACTGACTATGGCCGGGAGCAGTTTGGACTGCGATATTCACTTAAAACGTCTCATAATTTTGCATAAAAAACAATTTTGTGATCACGATTTCCTTATTATGGATGCTATTATTTAGTTCCAAAATACGTATGATAATTCTTAAATATGGTTTACAGTAAATGTAGGAATATATAACTGGGATAATGTTACGTGTGATAGGGGCATGATTTAATTTATGTGAACTGTTTTAGAGCAAATGTTCGTGTTAAAAAGGCGGAGAAACGCGTGTAAATAATAATTTAACATATTTTTTCAGAGAGTGTAAAGATCATGAAAAGAATTTTTATTTTTTTACATACATATATCAAAATTATATCAAATAGAAAAGAGAAAAGGATGTAAAAGAAGGAAAGGGATAAGAATAAGAAATAAGAGAAAAGGATTTCAATATAATAATAATTGAGAGATTAGGTATATTGTATTTTTAAGTATAAACAAAATTTTAATATGCTATTGATATAGTGTTTATTGAGCTTTTGAATTTTTTATAATTCGTTTCCAATCTTAAGTTAAGATGTAATAATTGGTTAAACCATTTGACACCAAAATATTTATAAAATTGTTGGGCTGTGGTGGTGTTACAGCGCGGGATAGTTATAGAGCCAAGAATACTTAGGACGGGTTGTTTCGGAGAATTTGAACAATTCATCAAATTTCAACGTTCATTTTCGGGTTCTGTGAAAGTCCTATTCAAGTTATATTACTATATCATTGTAGGCTAGTTGCTTGACAAAACTGAAATAAAAACAGAACTTGAAAAAATCTTTCACAGAGCTTGAAAATAAACGTTGAAATTTGATGAATTGTTCAAATTCTCCGAAACAACCCGTCCTTAGTCTATTGCTGTTCGAAAAAGTTATTAAGTTGTCATCGTTGAAACAATCTTGATGTATTTGAAAAAGAGTTATTATTAATAAAAAATATGAAGTGAAAAGACTTTCAATTATTGAAATAATCTAATTGTGGGGTAATCATACGGTTTTTTCAAAATTATTTTTATTAATATTCTTTGGATGATTTCTAAAGGTAAGAGTGAAGTTTTGAATTCTCCACCCCAACCAACAATTCCATATTGTAATCAGATTAAATTAGTGAAAAATAGATGGTTCTTAATAATTTAAAATTTATTTTGTTTCGTATTCTAAGAAAAATGTACAATAATTTTCTTAACCTTTCTACTATTGCATTGATTTGTAATTTCCACGGTATGTTACTATCTATAATTACACCTAGATATGTTACATTAGTTTTACCAGTAAGTACAGAGCAGTCAGGTTTACATAAATTTGAAATTCTATTACAATTATGTTAACTCATTGTGTTTTATCACACATTTACTAACTTTCAACATGTATTAATTACCCCAAAAATTAAACAAAATAAACTAAACATAAAATTTTACCGAAGGCTCCGATTTCTATTATCGGTCGCACCCAAATATACCCTATATTTATTTTTCTATATTCTAATTGATTTCGTATGTCTATTAAAAGCTAGTTGAAGCCCACGGCGCGGGCGTTGCCCAGGCATCACACTTGATTAATTTAATTTCTCTCAGGGCTTATTTCATCCTTTGGGAAGCTGTGTGGAGGGTCTTTTTGAGGAGTGGAAGGAGTACACACGGGTCTTGAAGAGTCCTATTTAGTATGAGGAATGAAACACAGGCAAATCGGTCCACAGCCGAGGTGTTGAACTCAAGAACGAGTCGTAGAAGCAACCCGTTCTCTTATGACAAATGTAAACCGTTTACATAAATCCGTTTAAGTTAGGGGAATCTATCAAACGGACGGCCGTTTTTGCACAGAGTCAAAGGTTTTCAGGTATTTTGGAGATCCAGACCAGAGGTTGCTACCTAATTCATCAGTAAAATTACCTAATTCATCAGTAAAATTACCTAATTCATCAGTAAAATTACCTAATTCATCAGTAAAATTACCTAATTCATCAGGGCGTAGTTGCGATTTGTACAGGGTGAGCAGTTGTGTACTATTAAATCATCTACGAACCATGAATACGTCCAGCTTCTGAGAGGCCAAATTGACTCTGGCTTCGATTGAGCCTTCGTACCGGAAAATCAGATGTAGACAGTAATTATTATGAAAGTATTTTCTGCTTTACGGGGTGGGGAAAAAGATGGGGTCGTTTTAATAAATCTTATGTTAGCAATATCCTTTCACTAGTTTTAAAAATTAGGTGTGCAAAGTTTCATTAATCTCAGATCAAAACTGTAGATTTGTATAAAAAACAAAGCAACCCACATACACTCTTCTATAAAGGTAGATATTGTTTCGATTATATATAAAAATAATATTTTAGTTGAAAGGCTTTCACAAACGCCTTAAATATTATATAATGTTATAGTTGATAGGCGTTCCCAATAGCCATACATATTACATAGTAGTTAATAGGCTTTCCCAATAGCCATACATATTAGAGTTGATAGGCGTTCCCAGTAGCCATACAAATTATATAATGTTATAGTCGATAGGCTTTCCCAATAACCAAACATATTACATAATATTAGCGTAAACCTGTGAAAACTCAATCTAACCTCGGTCAATTGCTAGGAAGGCGACTATTCTGAGTATACCACCAACAGTTATTATAAGAACGGTGGCGGCATACATTATTTGTACTGAAAATAAGAATTAGCTATTTTTTAATTTCAGAATGTTACGTAGATAACATCCGAAAAATGTTACATGCACACAAACAAAAATATATTTAGGCAATCAGAAGGCTGCGGGATCAATTCCTAAGGGCATGTATTTTTTCACGAAAGATTTTTTCAATGTATATGGTTGTTTCAGGCTACTAATTATTGCCTTAAAATAATATGTAATCTTTAGTGCTATGAATAAAAAAGCGTATCTCTTACGTTAGATTATCATTTAATATATTGATTAATAATTATTTCTGGGATAGTTCCATCTTCTCGGTAAGAGGTCTTACCTTATTATTTCCTGATAACTGTTTGGTTTCCTCGTTGCACTCTACTCCAGACAAGCCGCTTCCTTGAGTGTTTCCTAGATGGCTGGAATACGCAACACTTCTACACTCCCAGCAGCCGTGGCTAAGTGGGAACGTTTTAAAGTGATTGACGTTTGCAAAAATGTACTGCCCATCCTTCCGTGGCTTCCGAGTTCATCTCCTTCCTGTTTTTCTTTTCCGAGATATATTACCGGAACATCTGAGATTGTTCCATTAGTTTACCTCCAACACGCAAAGCGGGTAAAAGCCACACCGAAAATATACGGGCGCTTGATAAATAAATCTAGAGAGATCATTTTGGGACAGCTAAAATATTTTAAGCTCTCTTTGTGTGATGTTTCCCCTTTCTTGTCCGAACTTCGTATTTAAGTCTTGAGGAAGGCGTTTAAATGCGTATCTATTTTTTATAAATATTGTTTTGCAGCGTTTTCCCACAAACAAAGTATTGAATTCCTTAAGTCTAAATATAAACATATGGGCCTTACTAATTTTCTCAGTTTATTAGTAGTAGAACAAAAGTAGATTAAATGGAGTAGAATTGAGATCCTTGAGGCGGAGGAGCGTTTATACCCTGACTGATTTACGGAAAAAAATAATTAAATAATGTTATATTCGGGAACGAGAGGGTAAGAAAAGAAATGCTTAGGTTGTGTAAACACGAGATGAATGCAAAAATGTAAGATTCGTGAATGAGAGGATAAGAAAAGAAATGCTTAGGTTGTGTAAACACGAGATGAATGCAAAAATGTAAGATTCGTGAATGAGAGGATAAGAAAAGAAATGCTTAGGTTGTGTGGACACGACATGAATGCAACAATGTAAGATTCGTGAATAGGAGAGTAAGAAAAAAAAACTTAAATGGTTTGAATACGAGATGAGTGCAAGAATGTCATATTCGTGATCGGGAGGCTTAGTAGAGAAATGCTTAGGTGGTTTGAATACAAGATTAGTGCAAGAATGTGAGATTCGAGAATGGGAGGGTCAATAAAGAAATGCTTAGGTGGTTTGAACACGAGATGAGTGTAAGCCCGTTGTCCCACGGGTCGGTAAGCAATAGACATAAACCGAATGCTGCAAGATCCTAACTTGTAAGATTCATGTACGGGGGGGTTAGCACACAGATGCTAGGTGGTTTGAACACGAAGAGCGAATGAACATAGAAAGGAGTTAAGTAAAATATTATGTGACGCGCAAGTGAATGGTAGAATATGTCGGGTTCACTCCAGCAAACACGTGTCACCATCAAATGAATCGAATATTTCGGGTCAAAATTTGATAATGTATGAATGTAGTTGAAGCAAAATATATGTGGCCGGTATAGAATTATGTAGAATATGAATTAATGAAAATAATTATGTAGGGTACGTATTAGAATATCGTAATGGCGAGTTGGTTTGCATCAAACAAAATATCAGTGTGTACAATTACTGTAAATGTTAGGGAAACCATAAAAATAATATTATTTGATGGGTCGAAATTATGTAATCTGCCTAGGTATGTTTGGGAGTCTGACACTGTTTTCCACTACCAGATTGTCTGTCTGATTAAAAATTTAAGAAGTGGAATTCCACAAAATGAATTTATCTTTCCTCAAGCTCTGGTTCGTCTTTCAACTCCAAACCTTTTAAGGTTTTGAAATTATGTACGAACTTACTTAGACTAAATTATTTTATGAACCCCTAACATGTTTCACGTGATGTTATACTATATGCATTTATATTTTTTTATGGAACATTTTTGATACAGGTCATTGAAATAGTAACGATTTCACTTTATTGAAAAAAATTTCAAGGAGTAAGAAAAAATCCCACAAAGCCTGTATTGTATATCATGGTAATTATTATCACATTTCTTATTTTCATTATTTTATTTTTAGTTATACTTTATATTCAAAAAATAAAGTTAAGCAACAAATAATAATTGTTAACTGTCTTATTCCAAGCTATCTTCATTTATAAATAATAAAATGGTTTTATTTTGGAATTTAC
This sequence comes from Hesperophylax consimilis, assembly GCF_061612785.1. Taxonomy (NCBI): domain Eukaryota; kingdom Metazoa; phylum Arthropoda; class Insecta; order Trichoptera; family Limnephilidae; genus Hesperophylax; species Hesperophylax consimilis. Next base: position 42,284,461 of record NC_142839.1, on the reverse strand, counting down.
AATAAAATGACTATTTCCTGTTATTGGACATATAATTTATTTATTTTTCTTATTTGCAATTAAATTCAGTCAATTATAATATGAACGATATTTCATTATAATGGTAGGTATATATATTGTATAAATATGCATATAATATTTTATAGTATAAAGAAAGAATGAAGTGTGTACTGTAAATGATTTATATATTGTAGTGATTTTTAACACCTCACTAGAAAAACCTGTGCCGAGGTGTATTTTTGATATGGTTTTGTTGTTAAATGATTAAATTGAAGTTGTAAAATGTCATAAAATATTATAGAAGAATTTTAATAAAAAAATGTCGTTGTGTTGAGTTTGATTTGGCGTTTTTAAGTTATCAAAATATTCATTACCTTTTTAAATACATCCATCTGAATTTCGATTTGTTATCGTGAATGAATGAATGCAAATCTTCGTGGCATTTTGGATTCGGGCCAGTTTTTAGCGCGGTTGACTCCAATACCTGGGGAGGAAGGTACGATCCTCAATCAAAGCATGTTTTAAAAGACATTTTAAATGTTCACAGCAGTTAAAAGTCAGTCCGTAGATAGGAAGGTTCAAACCCCAATCAAACCAAAAAACGTAGTTTTTTCTTTAAAATTGATTATTGGCCCAAGAGCAGATCGAAAATTAAAATAATATGTATGGTAGTAAAAAAACATTGTTTTAGATCATTTTAATGAATATTATTATTTAAAACGTGACTCCGCTTTGTTTAAGTGTGTATTTATGAACAAAGTATACATTTCGGAGACAACATATCAACGTAAAACAAGGGAAACTCAACGCAGTCAACAACGAACGCCGGAACAACGACAACACAAAGTTCACCCTGTTCCAACTAGGTACACTTTACAAATACAACAAGTGACACTGTAACAACGTCAAGCGAGACTCTTCATCAAAGCAAAAGGCCAGACATGCTTGACTGCACATTCTCCACACGATTCTTAATAATATATTAGCTTCTCACAGGTGCTTTATAATTAGTTACTCCATTGGATGATTCAAAATAAAAATATAAAAATCCGCTAAAATGCCAAAGCAGTTTGTCAACAGGACAACAATATTAATTTTAAAACAAAATCACACATATAACGAGAAGCCACAATACAGAAAATAGATACAAAATATAATTAATAAGAAATATCATTTCAAGTGATTACAATACAAAGACATAAAATACATCCACAGATAGACATAACACTCATAGGCATATTTATACACTTACGTGCATGGAATCAATGGATACTAATGTATTTATAAAAAAAATATCATTGTAGAAAATCTTGATCCATTAACCATTTTTCTAGCTTTGTTTAGTTTCAGTTGCGCAGGTTTATTCTCCCTTTACATCCATTGGCATTTCATTAAGAGCACAAGATAAGTAAATGTTCTTTGACGTATTTATTAGTTTTTTAAAATGGACATCTTACCTTTATTTTAACCAAATCTTGTTTTGTAAGTGTTATCTACTTTTTCTTTATATTTGTAATCCGACAATAGGTATTGGCATACAATTTTAAACCAAAATATCCCTCGAACAATATAATAATTTTATGTCTCTTTTTTGTGCATAAAAAAATCGGCTTAGCAAAAACTTAGTCACGGAGTTTTGGAGTGTTTGAATGTAAGCTATATTTGTCTTGCACGAGTTTCCCCAAGAAATTATTCCGTATCTGAAATTAGATATTTTTTAACTTACTTATAGGCATGAAATATTTAATTTTGAAAATTCGCCCCAAAATAGCTCGAAGACGTTTGCAAATATTACGTATGTGAGTATCCCATTCTATGTGCGTGTCTACAGTTATCCCTAAATACATATGCGCTTGAACCAGTTCCACGGTTCTACATTTACAGGGCTGCGTATAATTGTATGCGAATATGTATCAAATGTATGCGAATTTATCATAGGCGTGATGGTATATTTAGCAAGTGGAGATCGCATATACTATTTAATTTTTTGTAATTAATTATAAGGCCCGCACTATGTTACTATTTCTGAAAAGAAAAGAAATCGTGCTGCATTGTATAATAGAATTTTCTTAATTGGCACCACTTTATCAAAGAAGGTGAGTTTATTCTAATGTTATAAGTGCAAGAAGTTCAATTATACAAATGCTACCAAAGGATCTTGATAATTGAATCTTATCTCATATTTAAAGCTTGCTTGAAGGTCAAATTGAAGCTATCAAATAACCAGTTACTTCCTTATCTCGTTCTTTTCCCCAATTCCTCCAGTCTGAAATAATTACCAAACAATTGGGAATTCTATAGATCTACTGGCCCCTGGCATTTACATTTGAGATTTTGGTTTTGTTTTAAAGAAAGACAAACATTCCTGGGCTACAAACAACCTGACGTATTTTAAAAACTCTACTACCATCAAAGTAAGAAGAAAATGGTGTTTATCTCGTGATTGAGGACTTAGCCAGTTGAGAAATTGAACTTGCGGTTGGGTGGAAACCAGACGCTGATCGGTAAATTCTTGATTGATGTTGACATCACACAAAACATGATTGTGTTTGCAGAAGCGAGTCAGTGTTTGATTATTTTTGATTCAGTAATATGGATATTAATAAAAGTAAACGTGAATATTTATAGAAACACTGGATACATTTTTAAAATTGCGGTTAGCTGTGTGGGTAGGAAAAACATCCCTTCTTTTCTGAAGGGTTTTCGGCACTTACTCTAAGTGTGCGATGGCGGAATATTACATGTTTTCCCGGTAACATCGCCTTTTTACATCCGTGAGGAAGCAAACAAAGCAAAGTTAAATAAATAAGTGAGCGGGACAGCGCTTATATAATTCAAGGTATAATTAAATAGGACGCTTATTTATGGTCCTCCTTCGCAAACATTTACATGTGGCGTTTATTTATTCACTCTTGTAATTAACTAGGGACCTTTATTTGAATATAGATTCACATAGTAAAAACAGTCCTTTACTAATTGTAAACATTTATTATTTTTATAGGTAATACCTAATTTTGAAATGCACGAGAAATGAAATACTTCATTGTTTTAAAACTAAGGAAAAGCTGACCTTTATAATAATAGTTTTAGTAATAGACTTTAAGTTCTATATTTTACTAAACGGTATAGATAGTGATACTGAATTGTTTCTCTAAAACGTTAGCAAATCGAAGAATAGACACACAACAACAAAAAACAATGGTGTGTTTATAAAAAAAAATTGAAGTCGTTGAGCATGTTTTAATTGGCTTATGAATTATAGTAGGGTAAAAAAAAATTCCCAAACACAAATGTAATATAATTTAAGTCTTGATTATTTATGCAAAATCCAACAAACTGTTTTTTTGACGGTCTTTGGAATGACCGATAAGCAGCCTCATTCATGAAAACATTTCACAAACCTCTTAACTCTTCAGGCCTCTGACATATTAACCGTTATATTTCTTAAAGAAACTGTCAAGAAGTCGAGGAATTTGTAAGTATTTCATTTATTTTATTTTATTTTTTATTTTTTTTAAAGAAAGACAAACATTCCCGGGTTCCGAATAACCTGACAATATTTGAACAAATTCTACTACCACCACAGAAAGCTGAAAATGTTGCTTGTGTTGTGATGGAGGACTTAGTCAGCCGAGGAATTGAACACACTACGCTTGGGTGGGACCCAAACGCGATGTCAACTAGGCCACCGAGCGGTCTTTATATATTTTCAATAAAATCATAATAGATGTGACATTTCTGAACGTATCCGAAAACCAAAAACTTTTTTTTAAATTTAATAAAATATAATTTCTAATTTGATTATCAGAAATAAATATATATTTTTTATATAATCATTTTTTTTTAAAAAACGACTAGCGTTACGTTTTTTTTGTCTGAACATTGAACTAAAAGTACTGTAAAAAATCACAATTTTTTATGCACAAATAGATTCTAAACATTAAATTCACATTACTTTTTTGTTATTTCATATGAAAATAATTGATTAAGAGTTCACAAAATTTTAATCATTTTTATAAGTTGCGGTCGGAACATTTGGTTTGACAAAAGTGTGAATATTAATTATTATGTGATCAATTGCTGTATTTGGATAACACCGTTTAATTCATATTTCTAACTATGAAAGTAAGAGAGACATAACGGTTTCTATCAGATCATATGAGTTGTTAAAAAAAAGAACAAATTGACTCTATGGGTACTAGCTGTTTGTTCCCAAAACCGAACAAATTAGCCTGAGGAGTTAAGCATCTTTTCACGTGGAGTCAGCAAATAAATCCTTAACGATTAAGTCTTGGTGCATATTTTCCATTTTTATCCGTCCTTTAACGCTATCTATTATCTTTGGTCCTCCGCAGGGAAAGACGGGAGAGCGAGAGAGAGGGCTCTCCCCGCGGCGAGCGGCGTCCCCCTCCCCCGCGTGTTCGGAGGCTGTGATTAAATCGTAGAGCGATCAGTCGACGGCAGATCGTCGGGACGCCCGGTTCAGGGAAGCGTTAGGTTCACAACGACGTCGGCGTCACATTATCAACTTTCCGCAATATTCCCAGCTATCCTTAAGGAGAAAACGATTTCGCGGAGTACATTAAATTTAAGGGCGGAATGAAACTTAATTACATGAAAAGGGTGATTCGGTAGTCGCCATTTATCATATTTATGTGCGTCAAAAAAGGTAGCTAAAAAGATTAACATTTTCAAAGTGATTAATTGTTTGAAGTGTTGAAATTGTTTTTAAAAAAGTGATTTATTTTGTTTTCCTTAGTGTCAATAATATTAATAAATTAATGAGAACATAATTATTTAAGATTTTTAAACAAGTACAGTGATAATGATCAGTGTCGTGAAATAAATTGTTGTGTGGAACCAGGAGTAAAAGCACATGCTTTCCCGGCATGGATGGATATTTTGGAAGTTAACGACTATGATATGCATAATCTGCAAGGTAAGATCATTTATTTAATTAAATACTTAAATTAATACTTACCTTGTTACGCTCAGACCAACTTCTCCGTTCCTGATAAACTCATATAATATCAAAAGTTCTTGAATGTATGAAATTAACTTCTGTTTTCATTGGGAGAAAGCAATGTGGTTTAATACTGCGTTTCAAGTTATATTATAAATAATTCTGTTGTTTGAAACCGCAAATTGTTTCCATTCTCATTATTTTAAAAGTATGTCTTTAAAATCAAAATTGTTTTTAAAAAAAGGAATGGTTTCCTTTTGCGTTTTAATTACGTCTCAACCTTTGTTTAATATTTAATAATAACTAATAACTCACGGTCTAGAGTGATAGTACTAAAAAGATCCTGGAGACAAATTGCTGACGGTGGTAACTTTACGTAGTTATGTTTTGTTACCTAATTTAAATGACGTATAAACTATGTGAAATTCGAGAATGACTTTATACCTTTAAATTATTTATTATGATGGTAAAAATAATTCAATTTGATTAAGTGACATCATTTAAGGGCCAGAAGACCAAAAAATCTTTCGGTAGCTTAAATAAAAATATGCTTAAATCTTTTCTAAGTATTTAAATTTAACCACGAAAAGAAAAAAAATAAAGAAATAGATTGTAATCGCCAGGTTACACCGTGGATTACATAATTTATTACGGTGTGAGGGAGGTTTTCAACACAAGGCATAAGGGTAGAAAAACGCGCCGGATGGATTGCCAGTCGGGCTATTATTCAGGTAGCAGATGGTCATCAAGAGGACAAAACCTTATTGATGGGGTTGACATCATTTCTGAAATAAATTGATAGGTTCGTGAAGTAAGACAAGCAGGGAATCAAATAAAAGAGGGACTTTTTAAGGTCGTTGCGCTATTTTTAATGCTCTAGTCGGTTTTTTTTATTGACTAATAATATTTCCAGTAATGTTAAAAAAACAGCGTTTATTCAACTTTTTATGTGCAACACATCATCATTATCTACCTCTTTTTCTTAGATAAAGCATGTTAGTACTTGCACACATATAGTTGTTTTGTTTGTCATACGAAATATTAAAGAATGTACATAAAAATACATATTTCAGAATAAGCATAGACAACTACTACGCATAGAGAATCTTTCAGTAGATTTTATCCCTCGAGAGCTCGACTTCCACTCCCTTTCCGCACATAGATGAAAAACGCCCAAAAACATATTGGCCCAACGAAAAATACAAGATTTGAAAATCTATTGCCATACACGAGAAAACTAGTTATAATTTATTCTGCCATAAATTCATAAAAAAAGATCTGATTTATTATTTTTTATGCATATTACTGACTTTAAATATCCGTTCTTTGAAGAAAACGACAAGAAAATGTACCTCGGCCGTAAAGTTAAGCATCTCAGATATTATTGAGGAATTTTGAAATAAATGTGTATTTGTTTTGTCTTGCTACTATTATCCTTCTTATACAATTCAGTATCTTAAGTAAAGAAAAATGTTTATTAAAGTATGTTTTACATCCAAATAAATCAAGGTTATTTTTTAAAGAAGAATTGTACAGTTTTTAATGAAAAGGTTATAGTATCAATAAATTCAAAGAAAATTGAAACTCAAATATAATAATCATTGGAAGCAGCTCGCCCACAAAGAAGCATTATTAGGCACGAGGATCGGATTACTTGGAAAAATATAAATAACTCATTTTTAATAATAAAAAACATTTATTTGCCAAAAGATAAATTTTACATAAATTCTATTGACAAAAAGGTCACTGCTCAGCTATGCATTCCGGATCTCTCCAGGAATGCAGCTGGTTTTCAGCTGTGGTTTTCATTACCAGAATTAAAACGTTTCTTTTCAAACATTCAGTATTTTAATATTTTTTGTGCTTCTGAGACAACGGCATATCCGATTGGGGTATATTATAGAGTTGAATTGAGGAAAAGGATATGGGGAAGAGTAAATCGGGGAAGTAACTGGCTCAAGTAATCAGATCTAGACCCCAAACATGACTAAAGCTATTTCAAGCAATGTTTCCATTATGAATGGTGGGCTTACTCAGGGCGATACTGAACGTTATCTAGTATCTGCCGCTCGGGAATGTGCCGCAAATATAGCTATATCATTTTAGGTAACTATTATATTGTAAATGGTGTTCTCTTACCTGGCCGATCGTAATGAGATTTTAATTGACTGGGCGTAGTAAAGTCCCGTTTTAACTCCACCTTTTTACATTTTATCTGTATGTTAATTTGATTGTATGTTCTGTCCCCGTTTCATGAAAATGGTTGATGATCGCCAAATACGGCAAAAGCTATTTCTAGCAGCCAGCGTTTCAATTCCGAATAGTGGTCTTACACCAAGGCAATGCTGAGAGTATCTTCCACCCTGAAAAGTGCCGCAAGTTTACGACATGTTATTTTAAATTAATGAATTGTGAAATAAAATTCAAAAATATAATTTACTTGGACACACTGGGATTTGAACTCGCTTACCCCACGGAAGCCGTCAAGTGTTTATCTCATTTTTTAATATTATGGTTTTTATCAGCGTGAATAAATTATGAAAAAAGTGTTTTCTTTGAGATAGTGACGCTTCTTTGGACAGATTGTTCAATTGCTCATTTGAAATAGAAATATATATATCATATTATAAACTAGTCCAAATATGAGTAGATTTGGCAAAAATCATTACCTTTTATACAATACTTCTAGATCAATCCTTACGGTTTTAAAATGTAAAAACGAACCGATGCAAACATCCTCAGCGTGGCTAGAAGGAAAAAAAGTGGATGTTATTTGTATCGTCAAATACCTGGGACATATAATCACAGGTGACGAGAAATACATCAAGGATATGGAGAGACAAACTAGAGCGATATTCGTTAGAGCAGGTATGCTGTCAAGGCGTTTTCAATTTTGCAGTAAAAACGATACCATTAAATGCATTCTGCACTTCGCTGTACACGTCAGAAATGTGGGTAGATTACACTACATCCTAATGGCATAAACTAAAAGTCATTAACAATAATGTTTATCGCAAACTCTGCCTTCCGAGATACTGCAGCGCTACAGGATTGTTCCTGGAGGGACGACTGCACTCTTTCAGAGCACTTCACGAAACCAAATGGGAAGCTTATGGCGCAGACTACGCCAATCAATAATACAATCATCACTATTATGGTTGCCTGTATGGATTCCTACACGATGGCCTGGAGATGGGAGACTATCCTCCATAAAAGACTGCTTGCATACATTTTTGTGTTTTCCACTTTTTCAGCACTTTTTATTTTTTAATTAATTTATTTTATTTATCTTTGGTTTCCTGTATGTACTGTTATTTTGACTATTTTTTTTTGTGCTATATATTTCATTTTGCTTCAAGATGTCGTAAAAACAAACACCACTTTAAGAAACTAGATAAAATGTCCTTTTAGATATTTGTTCTTGAAATATACTTTGATATTTACAAATTGGAATATTTTAATTTCTAACATTAAAAATTGAAAAAACACACATTCTTACTCAAAACGTTGTAAAATTGCAGAAAAATTGCTTTTATTTAAGAAATCCGCAAGAAAACTGTCAGATATCTTTTTATTTCTTTTAAATAATAAAAATCGTAATTCCCAGATAATATTAACAACAAAAAGTAAAATTTTTAATTCGTTTGATTTGATTCATCAACGTTGATTTCTATGATTTACATTTACCTTGATACATATAAAACATTTATGTTATCAATGTTATAACTTTCATAGAATTCTTTTTACATTCACGCGGAAATTGTCAATTAACCAACCAACTCGAATCCAAATGTTTACAGTCCTTACACATTATGTAACGAAAACACCGATTAAAGGTTATAAAGTGATTATTTTTTTTGTAAGGCCGCAGATATTTTTATTTTGTGTAATAAGTTTGTTCTAGGATTCAAGCCCTCGACCTCTGGGCTAAGGACCAAGAACAACACACTTCCATTGTTTCTATTTGTGATAAAATATAAAATAAAAGGGTATATCATATAAAAGAGTGACAACAAGTGATTAATGTTTTGTAAATATATAAATATCTTTTTTCAAATCTGTATAACAAAATCGTGAGATAGTAAAAAAGAATTTTCTTATACCTTAGAGACGATTTTTAAAAATCTTTCTTAAAGTTAGAGCCACGATAGGTCATCCATCATTTTATTTCATACTACTTTAGAGGAGGATACGACCGGTGGCGCTGTATCGTGGGATACTGCCCACGAAGAAAGGTCAAAAGCTAAGGGAAAGAAATAGGAAAATTTTGCGTGGGTTGTTAAGAGATTTCTTAATCTTTGCAGATATTTAATTTTAGTTATACAGGTGAAGTGACACATAATTGTGTATTTTTGAAAGCGTATTGGTTCAGAAATACTACTTATATTTAATCTTCTCTTTTGGTAATAACTTTGAAGATTTATTGTTGTATTTAAATATACAAATTTTGGTCGTCTGTGACGATGTGCGTGATGTGAATCATTCCTGTAATGTAATTCGTAAAATTATTCAAGCTCAATTAACTTTTAATTTTCAAATTTGGAAATGATGGTATGAACCAAAAGTAGCTATTAAAATTATTTTATTTTAACTACCACGTAAAAATTACAGTGTTAAATAATTAAATCAATGGATTTACTTCAATGGTACGCATTTTACAAGCAGCTTGTAACAAAGTTTGATAAGGGTTTCACTATCATTTAGAGAATTTCTTCCGGAAGGAATACACGGATATTGTATTTATTGAAAGTAGAGAAAAGTCAATCAACGCTAGGTACACGGCAGCTAGTTTATCTGCATATATAAATAAAAATGTAAATGTTCGTTTGTGCGAAATCTTTAATCTCCGAAACTTCTTCACCGATTGCTTTGAAATTTCGACAAAACGTTGCTTTCGAATACGCGTGTGTTTTTATATACCTATATTATATAAATGTCACCTGTGACAGGTAAAACATCATTTTTTATAAAATAGCGCTATCTGTTGAACGAACATGCTTTTTTTGAAATTGCGGCTTCTATTGAGCGTAAAATTGTTTCTTTATATACAAAAAAGCCACAGCTACGCGTAGCGGGTACAGCTAGTAGTCCATAAATAAAAGTCTTTTCTGCATCTGGATAGTTAACATTGACTTTTCTCCACTTTATATAATTATAATATGCATATATTTTATACATAAACCTTCCGGAAGAAATTCTCTAAATGATAGTGAAAACCCTATTAAAATTCGTTGCGTAGATAAACTAAACTAAGTGCACAAACAGAGAGACGCGGATCAATTTGTTTTATATTATTTGGAGATAATTCTTTAATTGAAATTTGTATTTCGTTAACAAATTATTATTAGCAATAATTTGTTATACTTTGTGCTATGCATAAAACCTTGTCTTACAAACATTAGTTTATCATTAAAAGAAGTATATTTCTTTTTTTAAATGTTTGACAGGTGATTAAATTGAAAACATCTGAATCACTAATGATTTTTCAAGTGAACTAATCGTATTCATTAGAGAGCTAAATTTCAGCTATTTCAATTATTTTTTGATGGGAAGAATTAATGATACGTATGCAAGTTTTTTCTAACCTGCAATTATGAAATTCCATGATTTTTTTACGGGTCTTCCCCAATTTTTATAATAATTGTGTAGTTTGACAAAATACGATTGATCATAAGAATCGAAAAGTTGCTTGAAATTGCTTTAGCCGTGTACTAAATAGCCTGATACTTCCTGAATTTCCATTTCTCACTCCTTTGTATATACACCATCGGGGTTGCTATAGAACCGTTGGTTCGGGGCAGTTGGGACTATTGTTTAGTTTGCACGAAAATTATCTGTACAGTTATTCAGTGCCATGTGAGATAATTTACAAAGAAATGTCTATTTATCTTTCTGTACTCATTAAATAGAACATCTCTTTGGTAATTGATCAAATGGTTGAGGATCTAGAGATTCCCGTGAAGGACTGGATACTTTTAATTGGTTTTAAAATTTTGTTTACGAAGATATCAAAATTGTCAATTTATTATAAATAAGAACCTCTCAATCGCCATTTCAGTGAACAGATAATTTAAATATAGTCTATTGTTAAACATTTTGTTTTTGTAGTATTGACAAGAATTCATAATCGCTAAAAGCATTGTTATTTTTCCGTTTGATGTACATTGTTAAATTTGTTTGGACTTTATTTACTAACTAATCTCATTGTTGTAATAGGGAAGTGAAGAGTGTTTATCCTGTCTTATTTTCAGAATATTTGTATTATCACACTTTGACGAAAAATATTATTGGATAAAATATCAATTTTAATGGGTAATAAAAACATATTTTTCACGTTTGGTATATTCTTAAAAAAAATACATGGATAAATTTGCAGATCTGAAAACAACCTTTCTGAAAATCACGCACGTCATACATTCCTCAAATATTATTTTATTTCCGGAACTTCCAAGAAAGATTCGATGGTATGAAGATCAATTTTTAAGCAAATACCTCATGAAGTTACGATACCTTGGAGGAATAATTCATACAAGCAAGATTCAATATTTATTGTAGTCTGATAGACCGGGGATAGTTGATCCACTTTTCGCTTAGTGATTAAAAATTAAGCCTCTTAACCATGGGCAATGCACTGCAATAGGTCACCTCAAGTGGTTCGCTACGTTTCGTGACTTAGCAGGGGGTTCATGGGGTGAGGTTTGTCTAGGTCTTAAAAAGCCATCCTCACAGCATCCCCAAAGATAAAAACCGCCCTGAGGTATTTTTTTCCTTAGGGTATCCTCTGTGATGCTAATGTAACTACATACAAACATTTGATTACGCGATCATACAATGAAAATAAGTTTTTATTGTTTTTGTGTTTAATCGTTGACCTCCATTTAATATATTTTTGAATAGAATTAAAACCAAATATAATAATATAATTATTGAGTTCTGCAAGTATTTTTTGGTTTTTTGTTATTGTTACAGCTGTTTCGGCTTTCAAGGCCATTTTCAAATACAAAAAAAAGAAAAAAAGTTAAAACATCTACCTATGAGGTAGTAATTATGTCTACAGAAAACCCAGGCGTCAACCAGCCTCCCATTTATATCAAAAATATATTAATCGTATTTATATATATAGGTATATAAAAACATACGCGTATTCGAATGCAATGTTGTGTAAAAAATTTCAAAGAAATCGATGGTGAACTTTCGGAGATTTAAGATTATTTTTTTTAAATTTTTTTTATTTAATAAAAGTTTACAAGTTACATTTATAGACATATTTTTAACTACCATACTAGGCTAATGCCTGTGTTGTGGTAGTTATACATGAAATAATAATAACAATGACATAAAAGAACTAAAAAATACTATTTTATAGTAACATAAGTATGTAAGTATAAATCATAATGAAGTATTAATAAAAATAACTTAGAAGAACTAAAAAATACTATTTTATGGAAACATAAGAGAAGTAAAGAAAAAAAAAACAAATTTAATGATTAATAAAAATAAAAACAAATATATATTAAAATTAATAGTAAACTGAAAATAAAGAAAAAGCATATGTATATTTTAAAAGATACAAATAAAAATTAAAAATATTAAACATTAAGTTTAAAATATAAACATAATTAATATAGATTGTTTAATGCATATAATTGTTTGTGTGCAAGTTTATTTATCGTAGGTATTATCTATAAGACAACATGTTTATGTTCAACACTTAATTTTAATTTTCGTGATATGAGACAAGTTGGAAAGAAGTTTTTAATTTATTTTTTTTTGTCTTAGGAACTCATATAATCTTTAAAAAAAGGTCGTCCCCTTTCAAATATCCATTGATGTACACGAGCAGTAAATATGGATATAGAATTACTCGACTTTAAGTCGGTAGTTAATTAATTTTGAATCACAATTTACATTTTTTTTTGGATAATCGATTTACAGCTAAACTCGGGTTCTTGTTTTTATAAGCAGTAAAAGCATCAGCGCGTGGTGTGTTTGAATTTGAAAACTTTGATCACTTTAGAAGAAAACGAACTCTAAGATCACTGTCGTCACCGTATTGTGATACAAGACGCACAAACAAATATCTCTCGGCCCTTTCACGAGGCACAGGCGTAACCCTTAGCTGCCTAGTACCTAATCTCCCAATCTACATCTTGACATAGAAATGCTGTATTCTATCTTTGAGCAAATAAGGCGTGCTTGCGGGTGAGATATGGGGATTCCGATACCTTACTCAGCAAGCCCAAGCGCCGGCAATTACTTCACTCCTGGAAATAGGCATTTCTGATTGTTTTTTGCAAATAAAACTCCAATTATTAACGAACCGCCGAACGCCTAAAATATTTTCCAGACAGTGATTTTATGCAATGAAATTTTTCAACGTGTTTATTTTACATCAAATTGGACATCTTTCATGTTAATTAAGAAGATAAAAGTAAATTATTTCAAAGGACTCAAAATACGATTAACATTAAATATTTATTTAAAAAAAAACGAAACCTATCTGAATTTTGATTAATAGATGTTTTTCTCGTTTCTAGTCTCTCCGAAAACCACGCAAAAAAAAATAATACAAGTATAGAAATAATAAACCATTTCCATCAGAACTCCGCAGGTGAGAATCCGTAATAAATTATATCTCTCTACTTTACAACGCGATGGGAATAATAATATTTTTGTTAGATAAATTTAAAATGAACCTCGTGTAAGAACGGTAAGATTAGGTAGGATCGATTGGTACCTAATGTAAATAAACGACGGCCTTATTCACGGAATCGTGTCCATCTATCATCATCTATACAATCAATCTCTTTTATTTCCTAGTAGAATTTTAGCCTGCCCTAAGAAAAACCCACGTTATGATACTCACTCCAGTGGTATGAAATTATTACTTTGCGATTTTCTGAATCATTCATTTTTAAAATTTTAGCGCAAAATGTTAGTCATTATCATTTAACAAATAATTATAAGCAATAATTAGTCGCCCGAAATATTAATACAAATTGAAAACAAAATATAACGAACACGACATGTAAATATAAATTTTTACTCGGGAGATATTTTCAATTTGTATTAATATTTCGGGGGACTAATTATTGCTTATAATTATCCTTTGTGCTGTGCATAATAAAACCTTGTCTTTTAAACATTAGTTTATCATTAAAAAAAATTATCATTTAACTTGACACAATGAAGGAACTACTGAAAACCACAGAAATATATATTTTTAAATTAACTACAGAATTATACGGTATCTGTATTCGATATTATTTTGATAATTAAATTCTTGATTAAAAAAACTTTCATATTAAAAAAATAAATTCCCGACTTTGGGGAATTTCAGGTCGTCTATATGCGAAGTCATGGAACTTATCCTAGGTTCGTTCACGATAGTTGAGGCAACAAATAAATTTAGCCCAATAAACCAGACACAACGTCAATCTTGCAATACGTAGTTTTAATATAATTCATGATAGCCTAATCTTCTTGAAATTCTATGGCTTATACGTGCCTGAAAACTTCAGCCGTAGTCGTTTAAGTCGTCATCTACTTGTTTAAGGCACCAAACGGTTGAACAGGTATTCTAGCACAACACAGCATGATACGAAGAATAATACTGTTGCATGAAATTTCTGAAACATTGGATGTATTTGAACCGATTTAAGACTTCCCAGATATTAAGAGTGTGAGAATGGGAAATTGTACTGTAATCGGATGAATAATCTTTCGTATAATTATTAAAAGAAATATGTATACGTCATCAAAAGTTAATATTCGTAACTAGCCAATGAGCGCGTGATATTACTGTTAATATTAAAACAAATGACTTAAAGGGCAGTACTGCAGTACTTTGAATTATTCTTATTTGTTTTTCGATATTTGAAGATATCGAAAAACTAATTTTACTGTCGTTATTTACTCCTATGATATCTATATTTAAAAAAAAATAGGAGACATACATTGGCTAAAGAAGGAGTTAGCGCAACACGGCATAACACCCCAAAAACAAACAACAAAAATGCTTTTGGCCGTGAGAATCTAAAAACTTACCTAGGAGACATACAGACTCATTCAGAATTTTTTCTTATAAAAAAAATAATTCCCGACTTTGAAGAATTTGATTGAATTGAGATGAAAATAAATAGACAATAACTAGCTTTTATGATCAAATGCTAATATATACCTCTTTTAATTCTAAGAAAAATAACACAGGTTAGGTATAAGAGATAAGTAATACGCCTACTATAAAACTTTTATAATCTTTTATTAACACTGTGAAAAACATATTTTTCCTAGACTGCCTACAGAATCAAACGAAGAAAAGTATCCAATTTTCGAAGATTAAAAATAGGACGAGAAAAAATAGGGCGTGAAAGGAGATGAGAAAATAAGGGTAGTGAAAAATCACTTCCCGGAAAAGGAGCACCTTTTTATCAGGAGGAACGAGTAGGTACGTAAGTGACCCAGATCACAACCCCCCCCCCCTTATCCCGTGTCATCGCACCCTTAATGTTTATTTGCGTAAACTCCTCCGCACAGGAAACATATTCAATTAAAAAAGTTCAATTTTCCACACTGGTTTGCCGTGCGTCTCCGAGCCAAAATGTTCAGCCGTAAATCTCTCGCGCCGGGGCCGTAAATTGGCCGGCGCCACCTCATCCCGGGCCAGGAGATATTATTATGTTTTCTGGCCAATTATACTTCCGCAGCCCCTGGGATCTATCAACGGGACGCAGACAACACTATACCTAATTTTAATTCGATTTGGTTTGTCGTAAACTAACTTGATTAATCTTAAAAGAATATACTTTGCTAAATAAGGCTCGTTTTGGGGGAAATTTTCAACCCAAGGGTGTAATTCGACTATCCCAACATAAAAAGAGAGTGTAAAAGATTGAAATTTTTTCAATAAACGAAAACGTGTCGATGTTGATCTTTCCCATATGAGACTAGATAATGGCTGTTTTCATGTATTAATTATACTTATATCTAAATGGGAGTCGCAAATAATCTTGGTATTACCTACTTCAATTGCCAAGGGTCAACACATTGTTAGTTCTGCTAAGCAATTAGCATGTTAAATTAAATTTAATTAACCCTTTTGTATGATTGCCGCACAAGAGTCCCAACTGTTACCAAATGTCCTCACTAGGAAAAGCCTCTGTTGAGGTAAATGTTAAGAATAATAGAAAAGTATATATGAGACGATGTGTGAATGTAAATTAGGCAATGAATGTATGCTAAGACCCAGTTTCTTGGCGGTCCGTCCTCTCTGACTGCCTTTGCGAGGAAATATCGTGATGGTTTGTTAGTTACATAGATTAAAAGCATAAATATTCGCTACGGAGTGTTAAGTTCCTGCATTTCAGAAGTACTCGTATGTATGCTTTTCCCGTTTGGTACCATAGAGCCCAAAAAATGGCTTTTAAGGTCCGAACCTAAGTCTTTCATAGTGTCCATAAGAATAATGAATTTTCCAGAAATGCAACTTTTGGCTGGTTTTGTGACTGATTTCTTTTGAGACCATGATTCTTATCACGATTCCGAAAATCCTGTAAAGCCTGAAAAAATGGCTTTTAATGTCGGCACCCAAGTTTTGCAAGAGTTACCATTAGAATGATGAATTTTCCAGAAATGCAACTAATGACAAATATTGTGGCAGATTTCTTTTAAGGCCATGATTCTTATCCATATTCCAAAATTTTAGCCCGTTTGGTACTATAGAGCCTGAAAAATTGACTTCCGATTCCAATTGAAAATATGAATTATGTCAGTTTGATGAATTAATTGTATCCAATAACACTGTCTCACAGGATAATTATGTCAGACCTGGTTGTGTTGCATAGAGTCATTAACAACTTAATTGACAGCCCTTCAATATTTGCCACTATTAAATTCCATGTGCCGACTAGGAACACAAAATGTAACATTTTTTTGCAATACATACACAACCAAATATCAGACACACTCACTAATCAATAGGATGCATGATCTGGTCAACAAGTTCGGGGGTACTATTGATAAATCTATTGACTTCAATTATATAATTATGCGTAATCTATATAAGAACTTTGTTGAATCCTACAAATTATGGTAGCGTTGGTAATGTAGTTTTAGTGATTTGTCTATTCTAGTTTCTATATTATTTTATTTTGTTACATATTTTACTATTATTATTCCTGTTTCTATATTACTTGATTTTGTTACATATTTTACTAATATTGTTTGATCTGGTACGAATCCCTAGATTCATTTTTTGCTTTGAATACGAAGAGGAACAAGCCGTTCAAAATTAAATTGTAGTTGGGATCAAATTGCAAAACACTTTTAGTCGAGTCAAAGGATTCCTTCCCTAAAGTGCGAATTTATCACAGCCAGAGGTTTGAAAGCAAATCTCCAATCTCAGTACAGAAATACCCAACTTCGGGTCAAACAAGGCTTAACCCTGGATTCCGAACCTTATTTTATATGCGCTTACAAATACCGTCGTCGATTTGGCTAGTGATAAAAAAATAGATTTAAGTACAACGGAATAGCTATTGCCAAAAAATATTGTCTTGATGTAATTGCATAAAATTTAATGTACATAAAAATATCACACATGTTCAATGAAACATTTGAACATTGATGGGGTATAATTTTAAAAAATATATAAAAATAAAAGTTCTTCCAATAAAATTTAAATATTCAACTAAACTTTTAGAGAAGGGCAATAGGCGTCCCATGTAAACGAAAATCGAATATGTTTATCCAAGACACTAGGTATATCCTGCCAAAATTATGAAAAAAAATAATTGTTTATATTTTTAGTTATATGAGAAATTTTACCCTTTTTATTTTTATCTGTCTTGTTTTGTTTCATGTTTTATTTGATGTTATTAGTATTATCTTCTAAAGAAACATATTTTTAACAGATACCGAACAAAAAAAATCACACGTTAGCAAAAAGTCGGAAGACAATTATTGGCAACACCTCACCCGATTGAAAATGCGTATGCAAGTAGTAACGTTATTACAAATCGACGTCGATTCGACGGTGCGCGTGTTTTAGCGCTTTGTTATTCTGTTAATTTGATGCACCATAAAGATGCACTAATCTTAAGTACTAGATGCCAAAAGTGATTACAAAGTAAAAAAAAAAAACAACCAAATTAAGATACTCATTGTGATTCGGCGTAGTCGTTTCGACGATGGTTGGAATTCTAGGGTGAAAGACAAAAAACGTTAAATATCAAACTTTGTTATATTGCTTATTATTTTCGGCAGAAATCATTTACTGTGCCTTTTCCATTTTATTGTAGCAATTCCCAGATAAAACTGTTTATTTATCAAAAGCATCCAAGCACAAATATTTGTTTCCTTTTAACATCAAAGTCCACCCTTTTCAATGATTCGATAGTAAATATCGATAACAGATAAAAACTGTGAAAACACAGCCGACAACCAATCAACGGGATTGCATTGTGAGCTGTCAATACGACGAAACTGTTAATGTGTCAGACATAAAGTTGCTTTTATTCCGTGTGGATATTCCAAACTTTTTTCTTCCCTGCCTGCAAATAACCCTCGAGTCAAAACTATGTACTGGGTTTTCACAAAATCCTTTGCGCACTCTTATTAAATGAGTTTTTGTTTTTCTTTATATTATCTCCACACAGGAAATTATTTCCATCAGGGCCTTTGCCATCTTTGGGGATGCTATGTGAAGGGTTTTTTTGAGGAGAGGAAGGAGTTGTACGTGGGAATAAACTAAGATATGGGAATATATACGAAAACATATTTTTGTTTACACTTATATATATATTTTTTAACATTAACTTCACATAGGAGGACCAGAGGAAAATGATTTCCATTAGTGCCTATGCCGTCTCTGTGATAGTGTGTGGATGGTCTTTTTGAGGAGAGGAAGAAGGTTTTGAAGAGACCCATGTTGTAGAAGGGAGGAAACACAGAGGCCTACCAAGATGAAATGTTTTTTTTTTATTATTAGAAATATTTTGGTCATATAAGCAAGTAGAATAAAGTGAAAGTTTATCTTGACAGTCGATTAAAAATTTTCCTTCGGATGGAACGAAAAAAAGATTATTTAAACATGACTTGTTTTAATGTGCATGTCTCATTTATTAAATAGTTTTTGTGCGGGATTAATACTTCTATCTGTGAACACATGGACATTTTTGTTTTTTTGACTAGTAACACACTTTTTACCCCTCTCATATTCTGGATTCCCGTTTCACAATTCTGACTCTGGGTTTAATAGTTTCTTATCGTTTACAAAGATTATGTTTTAGCAGATTACGATGATTTCTTCCAAGTGTGAAAATAATTAAAGTTCTCATTGCCCGACAACAGATACATTTACACGTTCGAAGTAAATTGAAAAGAATCACATATATTTCAGCATTTTCTGAAAACCTTGTTCATGTTTTCACACCGGTTTTCGTCCTGTACACAATACACCCGCCAATCCTCTTGACAGCGCTGACGTATTAGTTTTCGCCGAAATTTTTATCAGAATTTTTTACCCCATTGTATGACTAGTAAAGAGTGTGTTGATTGATGTACCGCCCGCTGTTCAATCGGAACGCTATTTGGGCCGAACAACAAATTGACAAATAACATATTGCGTTCCTGTTTCACGCACGTTTACGCCAATTTCCATTTTTCACAGGAGAGGGTAGTCTGGCCGCACCCTTAGCCCTGGGATGAGCAACGTAGCCTTGTACGTAAAATTTGAGTATGTATGTATTTAAGTAAATTATATTATGTGATAGCTTTCGTTTCCGGCTTTGCGAATTTTGATAAAAGTTATATCGGATCTGCCAACATTTCACCAAGAGGTTGTTTTTGTTGAATTATTTTTATCTGCGCCTGTACTTGTAGGCGTGTTAGCAAAGAATTGATGGGTAAGCATCCTTAATATCTAGTACTACCTACATACCTACTTAATGTAACCATCCTAAAATGTCACTATAACAAGAATAATTGTTGCAAAAATAAGATGTCAAAGGCTACCTTTGAAACTCACAGTTATGCTCAATTTAAATTGATACCTTAGACAGGAAGGATTGATTTGTGATATATTTTGTAGATTTAACATTCATATTATCAGTGAAGCATTTTGAAGCTGGCAGACTTTGTGGACCTATCTGCGTCGGGTGAGTCCTTTTTCTCCTATACCCAATCTGGACTTATTTTATGTTCCAGAAGACCAGATTTAAAATATTGAGGATAACTGTCCATAGAGTTTAGTGGATGCGTAGAAATTAACTGTCCTATATAACATAATAATAGTTTACATAGTTTTAGAACTGGTCCTTCGAGTGTGTTGCAAAGGGTTTATCCCAGCAGCACCTCCCAATACAGTGGAGTGGCAGTTTTGCGACCTTTAAGATATATATATTTTTTTATAACTACACAAAACATCCCAATTTAATGATTAAGGCGACATAAGACTCTAATAACGGGGTTTGCTTGACGCTCACATTTTAATTATTTCTGATGAACGTATTACTAAAATCTCAAATGTTTCTAGAGGGATCTCTACGTATTTAAGCTATTTATATTTATGATCAATAAAAATAAGACCTTATCATAAAACGTTTCGAAAACTTTCTAAAACGTTTTTCAACTAAAAAAAATTCTGTAAGAAGCAGATTTTATTTTACTAGACGATGCATTAGTAACTTCCAGAAGGATTCCTCAAGAAAAAAATGAAATTTTAGTAATAAGTTCATCAGAAATTATCAAAAAAAACACAACGGAAAGATCGATTTTCTAGGCCTGGTATGGCAAATTCGGCCGTATATCAGTCCATTACGATATATTGTTTTCAAACGAATTCATCAAATATAAAGATTCCCATTTTTCTTTAAGATATTTGATAGGGCGAATTCGACCGCAGGTTTGTTCAATACACCAGGGCCGCATCGCATATTTTCGTGCACGGCTGCTTCACTAACGTCATTAAGAATATGGCCGTATTTAAGGGTATTGTCTCGTCTTAAAATCATAATAAATTTGCAAAATTAAGATTTTTGTTGCTGGAGAATGTAGAATCTACCGCACGACGGCTTTGATGGCTTGACGGCCCCCGTGGTCGAAGGGTGATGCTCCCGACTAGTAAGCTGGAGGTTGCTGGTTCAATCCCGGCGCTCATAAAAATTTTATTCGATTATAACACAAATTACTAATCTAAAACTAATACATAGTATGTTTGCGGAGTGGAAGATACTCTTACTATCGCCCTGGTGTAAGACCACCTTTCAGAATTGAAACATTGCTTGACTATTACATTCTTTTAATATAGTAAATATATAATTAAAATAAAATAAATATATAATTATAATTTTAATACAGCGTTGGTAAATTAGTTTTAATGATTTGTCTTATATGTAGTGTTGTTTTAATTTCTTTTTTACTTTATGTTACTCTTACGTTTTACTAATATTGCTTCATATTTTCTCATTATACTTGTAATCACAATTTTACAAGTGTGTATTTTGTACCTTCTTTAAAATGGATTACATCTAATATGATTTAAGATTTTCACGGCCAAAAGTATTTTTGTTTTTTGTTTTTGGGGTGTTATGCCGTGTTGCGCTAACTCCTTCTTTAGCCAACGTTTCGGACAGCATTACAGTGTCCATCATCGGGGCAGATGTGTTATTTGGATTACATCTATTTACTGTCAATATCTCCTGTATAATAAATATTCTCCTATGTACACTGCATCATATATCACTTCTATGTAAAAGCCTTTTTAGGCGTAAATATATATATAAATAAATAAACATAAGATTAGAAAAAAAATCAGATACAATAGCATTTCTCATTTTTCTACTACTAACCATACAAGTTTATCTCTTACTATATTTTTATGAATAAATTATTGCAAACCAATTATTTATTGTAATGGAAACATCTAAGCATTATTATAGTTTTGAATTTGAACTATAATGTAAGCTGATAATATTCTGGATAACTGTGTTGACCAAAATTAGCGACACAGATTTTGCGTGCAAAATTGTTCACTAGAATGATAAATTCATGAGTTGTTAGTGAGACAGACAAAAATACGACTAAATATTATATATATTTTTCCGTTCTGTTTGCATATTAAATGTTGGCATTAATTTTTGACCTCTACGGAGTACGAACGAAGTAGGAACGCCTCACGATGTTCGTATTTCGTAAATACATAAAAATATATCCAATAACAAATGTGAAAGTTAATGTTTATTTTGAAGAACATTATGTATGTATTTTCCATATGTTAAACTCGAGTCCGGTTTATTCTGAATGGAAGAAAATAAATCTTGTTGATTTTAGTTTTTAGATTGAACAGGAAAATGAATCTTTGAATGAAGGAAACCGAAAACAGATTTCTTTAGCAAATTTGCGGAAAAACGTTTACTGGTTTTAAAAAATGTTTATTTTGTTGGTTTTTCCGGGAAAAACTTTAATTGCTCGCTGTCCACTGTAATACTTTTTACACATTTAAGTTTAAACCCAGATTTATTATATGGGATTTGTGTTATTTTTTTTAACATAAAATTGAAAGAAAAGTGATATATATAATATCAACTGAGATAAAACGTGAACTGAGTGAATAATATAATGTTTTAATTAAATTATTTTCAAAGAACCCAACAATGTGTAAAATGCAAAGTGTACATTGAGAAAAGAAGTAAAACTTGGCAGTTACGTGAAAATAATAATATCCGCTGCAAGAATAATGAACAAGATTAAGAAAGGATTTATGTTGTTCTTGAACAATAATAAAATATGCAAAGCGTATGGATGGAGGACGAAGTTTCCGGAGAATACACGACGTGTGATCGACGTAAAAATAAGTCTTAGAAAGACAAAACACTGTCAAGTGCAAGCAGATAAATGTATTTATTTACGAATGTGTTATTTTCTTTAAAAAAATGAGAAAAATTGAACTCAATCCCCAGGGTGAAATGGAGATTTATATTCATTTAAGTTTATTTTACAAAAAATGCAAAAATAAAAACGGTTGGTAAAAGAATTGCATATAAGGTTAATTCTATGTTATAAAAAATAATAAAAAAAGAGAAATGATCTATAAAATCATATTCCGGAAAACCAATAGTGCTC
The DNA here is from genome assembly GCF_061612785.1 of Hesperophylax consimilis. NCBI lineage: Eukaryota > Metazoa > Arthropoda > Insecta > Trichoptera > Limnephilidae > Hesperophylax > Hesperophylax consimilis. Next base: position 42,261,378 of record NC_142839.1, on the reverse strand, counting down.
CTGCCTAAGCAAAAGAATTTGTAAGCTAATAAATCACAGGTATTTCAATCCTCCCAGGTATCCCGAAAGAAAGTTAAATCATCGTTTCATGTATAAAATAGTTATTTACAGCCTCTCTTCTCAGGGACGTGCTCAAACATAGGATAATGTTATTTTTCGCGACTGGATCGATTTGACTTCGCGATGATGGTATTTGGAATAGTTGGACACAAACACTGTGAAGTGAACAGACATATTAAACACGGAGAGAGACAACAACAGTCGCAAAAAACAACAAAAACCAACACAACAAAATACAACACAACAATAAAGCAAGTATCTGACACACGACATGAAAGGGGCTGATCGGTGTGTTATCTCCCTCACCCCTAAACACAGGGCAGAATTACATTATCATACTCAAAAATAGGAGCGTTATCTCCTATCATTGATACTCATCACAATAGATATGCCCTTTTCCATACTAGAATTAAATCAGGTACAATCGATTTTTTCCATACAATGGTTAACGCAGGAGAAGAAAATCTAATTAATTTATCATTTTTATCTCAAAAAATATTGTGGTAGTACAGTTAACGCCAAAGGCAATAAATTGAAGATGGTCGATAGCTCTGTGTTTATATTATGTTAATTACGCTTGCAAACACATCTTGCGGTTAATAAGTCGTAACTTTTTTTTAACTTGCTGATTTTATTAAATTGTTTCCTTCTATTTTGTGTAGAATTTTTGCACCAACTTTATTAATAATTTACATCATTTTGTAGATACATTAATATATAAATGGTTTATTTGAAGTTTTTCTTGTAAAATAATCTTTTGGTGAAAATATCTTTAAACCTAAACAATTTTACACTGGTACTAAAATTACGTAAATATTTATATCTACGCACCGTGTTAGTAATAAACAAAATAATCTTTTTGGGAAAGTAAGTAGAAGAGAGAAGTAAAGATTGGTGGACGCGAGCCATAATCTGCTAGGAACAGATAGAAATTAATTTAATATATGATGTATTGTCAAAATTATGGCTAATTTATACACCAAATCCCCGGGCGGTCTTCTATTCTGCATTGCAGTGCAATTGTCAGGTGAGAAATTGTATCTGATTTTCGATCTTACTCGGTTTATTACATCATAATAATATTCTGATAAATAAGAAAAGATTAAATAAAACGGTTATAAGAAATAGCATAAGATATTCATACTTTTTTCCTACAACTTTACAATGAATAATGCTATTGGTAAGATGGGAAAAGCAATAAAACTTTTTTTGATTTCTTGCTGAATCTTCTTTCTGCCCCTTTCTGTGTAAATCTGCAATGTTAACAAAATTACATTGAAGCTGACCTTTTAAATTTCAGTTCGTAATTCGGTTGACCAACGCTACACCAAAATCACGAACTACGACATAAAACATGTAGTTTTCATTGACAGGTATACGCTCCAAGACCAAAGGTTAGCAATTTATACCCCAGATTAAAAAGATGTGGTTCAAACTCTCCCTTGATCTTCGATATGTGAGAATGATCGTGTCCCCGCTTATAAATCAAGTTGACGCTAATTAGCCAAGTGTTGTGAGTTTTGGATCTGATAAAGAATATTCTTTAGAGCGATTTAGCGGAAAGCACGATATATCCCCCGCGGCCTTGAGAAAAGTATTAAGATAGTAAAGATCTTGATCCTCCTGTTCTTAGATATTCTTTCGGGTTATGTACTATGAAACTATATCTTTTAGAATTTAAGATTATTTACGTGTCGTAGATTTCTTTAACGGCCTGCTAAATCACAATTCCAATTATAATTAATATAAAAACATATAATTTTATAAAAAATGTTTTAAAATCAAACAAAAAATCCCTATATTTAACCCTGACTGTTATACGTAAAAAAATCTCATTTTAATAACTGGTTTCGCCTGAATCCAAATAATTTTCACATTGAATAGTTTTAAAATATGCAACTGACGATAAAATGTCATATCTTATTTCAGAACAGGTAAAAGGATATTTCAAAGCATCATAACTCGTAATTAAATTGGCGATGAGAGAATTGGAATTCAGCTGAAAGTAGGCACTTACTATGCCTAAAAAACAAAAATGCAGCGCAATGTTCAAGACGCAGAGTCACTATTAAGGTTTTTTCAGCGGGACACATAGATTGTTAATTTGCTTTAAAATTTCCATTGGTAATAATTTTATGAAAAATAAAATAATTTCAAAGAAAGTTCTCAAAGCGTTCTTCACAAATAAAAGTTTTCAAGCGTTTTATCAGTTTTAAGTATCAATTCTATTGAATTTATTGTTTTCAAAGTGTGAGAAAAGTGCTTTGAGATGTTGTTGCCGACAATAACCACAGGGTATTTGTCATCTAATGCTTGTTACGTAAATGTACTAGGCGTTCGAGCACCTCCTCATATCCTCGGTGGGAGATAAAACATTCCTGCCAGTTACGAGTTAGGGGGGGGAAGAGGGGGCAGGGTCCGGCACAAGGGACATTACAAATATGTCGTATACAAGCTTTTTACAAAAAAATATAATTATAAGTGTTGAAAATTTAATACTAAGCAAATAACATCTTGATATCTAGACTTCACAATGAAAAAATCCCCATCATACTATAATTTATCTGTAATTTGAAAGATGCCAGATTTCCATGGTGGTTTGGTAATAATTGACTTCGTATTGAATGAAGGTTTCAATCGCTATTTATTTACTGTTTTGTCTATTGATTTCGTCCTGGTAAAAGACAATCGTTCAGAATCGAAACGTTGCTTCAGTTGGCTTTATACGTATTAGTGACCAAAGTTAGATACTTCCCAACTTGTATTTTCCCCATTTTCTTCCCTCCCCTCTCCCTTCATTCCCACAGAACACAACATACCCCTAATCAAAACGACATAATCCCCAGTGCTCCGGAAAATTTAAACTCTCTTGCAGTGAAAGAAGTAAAAGAGAAAATTCTGTTGAGTAACACCCTGGTACTGAATCGATACACACACCGGAAATGCCTTCTATGTAGATTTGAATGGAAACCAATGGCTCCATTCACTTAATGCATTTTGGTTCTAGCTCATTTAGCATGCGCTCTGTCTCTCTTACGCTTATTTGATTTTCATTATGATGACATAACACAGTTTTGTATTGTATATTTAAGGCCAGATATGCTGACATCGCATTTATTTTATTCCTCTTTATTTAATTTATTTATTCCATGCCGCCGCTACAAAATGAGATCCTATTGGCTTTTCGTCGTCAGCAATAATAGTGGCCTAAAAATACTTATTTATTAATAGTCCATATAATAAAATGTTTATTTATTTTATAGACTATTCATAAATAAATTCGCTCAGACTATTTTGTTGTCGCTTAGATTTGACCATTGAAAGTTGCTGCCAACGTTTGTAAATGAGAGGTGTTTGATTCGTGGAAAGTTAATCACAATGTACGAGTAATAAATACGATCTCAGCAATAGGTTAGTAGTATTCGTTATTAGTAATCACTTCGGGCCTTATTTGTTTGTTGGAGGTTGTGTGTTATTGTCAGGCCCTGTAGGGAAGTATTGGAGAAGTGAGGGAGAGAAGGGGAGACAAGAGTTTGCGAGAGGTTGTGAGAGCTCACTCGACCATCAACACACAGTTTGTGATGAGTTTGCGGATGTGTTGTAATCAAAACTTAATTATACATGGATATAAACCGCGTGGCCTGGCGTGTCTACGAAATGCTAATCATCATTAATGCTTCCCCTCTCGTCCTCGTCACGGCTGATTTGCGAAATCCACAACTGACATTAAACTGTAATTAGATATAAATGGAGAACTTTCAGATACACTATAACTTGGGAAACACTGGCTGGTTGTAAGTGAGTACCTCCCAATATCCCATCATAATGACATTATCATCTTCACCACTTTGGTTAATTGCATTCAATTTTTTTTTTTCTCAAAGCCTATGTCATCTCTGGGGTTGCTGTGTGGAGGGTTTTTTTCAGGAGAGGATGGAGTGAGCACAGGTCTTGAAGAGACTCATGTTGCAGGAGGTAGAAAACACAGAGGCCGGCAAATCGCTCCACAGCCGAGCTGTTAACTCAAGAACGAGTTATAGAAGCTACCCGTTTTCATGTGACAGATGTCAGCCGTGTACATATGTTGGGCACGCGTTTTGCGTGTTTCATGACTATGCATCGGTGTCAAATCCATAAAACTGACCACCCGTTTCTGCACTAAGTCATGGGTTTTTATTCAATGGTTCAGGTATTTTAGGGCTCCAGAACAGAAGTGGTTGCCAAATTCAACAGTGGGGCGCACGTGGAAGCTATACAGGGTCAGTTATATTATAGTTATATACTATTACATGCTTTAATTGAATTTAAATAGGTCTAGGAAAATAGGTTTCTGGTGTTTCCCAATATCATTATTTTACCAATTTCTTTCCCACATTGTCTTCAGCTTCACAAAATTCCCAAAATTGCAACAACATTCATCTCCCTTCAATATATGTTCCTGAATTCTTTCACTTGTATCAGTTACAACAATAGTTTTTTCAAATATTGATTACGGCCCACAATAAAGTTACAAACTGATCAAGCCACACCAGTTTGGGTTAAAACATATTAACATTATTTATACAGGGGGTCCCGTAAGCTGTGGATTAAATGAAATTAAGTGATAGAGGAATTATTTTTCAATAAAAATAACCCCGTTTGTAGTGGTCCTATTCTCAAATCCATTAAATCAATTGTTGTATTTTTTTAAACCCATTATGTCATCCAAAAAAAAATCATGAAAATAGTACTGCGTTTTTTGGAATTTTTTATGATTATGTTGTCAAATGATGTATCTATATAACGAAAATATTTTAAGGAACTCTGTTCCCATATTATGCTGCATATAAACAGGATAAATTTTACAAAAATACATGACTCAACTCGCGGAAATTTTGTCCTGTTTGTACGCACCCTTAGAATAGTATCTATTTAAAAAAAATAATATTTATTTATTTGAATGGAATTATTTAAAAAAAAAACACAGAAAGTTGAATAACAACTAAATGCATCTAATGCTGACTACAGCAAGTTATAATTAATTAGTCCCTCTCTAATAAATTATTATATTTTTAACACTAGCTTTAAAATTGTTTGAAGTTTAATTTAATTTCACTAGAAATTTTTAAATTTAAAGTTTCTTACACATTGAAGGTGGCCAACATTGTAACAATAAAAATTAAAGGTTATTTGCAAGCGAAATTCTCGTATCTCCGGGTTTTTCTCACGAACTCTTTAAATAAAAACCCTCGGGCCAACAAAACACTTTAACAGAAAACGGCTTGAAATATTATTAGCAGGCGGTACGAATGATTCTGCGCCTCGACTTTAAGGTAGAAATCATATTTATTGAAGTCTCAATCCCTGCATTATCACTTGAACACAAATGACTAAACATATGGTGATACAATTCATAAGCGTTTCAATGTTATACCACATTTTGTATATTTTGTTTACCCAGTATGTCATGTAAAAAAAATCATGTGGAATTTCAGGAGTAATTTTACAAAAAGGGTTATTCGACTTTTCGTAATTAGGTACATGAGAGTTCTTATGAACTAGGAATTACCCAGCTGTGTCTTTCTTATTGCACTGTTAACTGAACTTGTTAGGATAGATAAGAAATAGATATTTTCGTATTTAATTTTAGGCCAAAACTCGCCGGCCTTATATAAAATGCCATTTGCCAGAAACTAAGCTAGGAAAATTGTTGTGAAAATAGGCTTTGAATTGTCGTGAGTATTCAGTGTTCACCCTTGTAGCGGTATTGGAAATCCGAGTGGGAATCTACGATCGGAATCGAAAATATTTGAAGTAATTTTAACAAGAGAGAATTTTACCCCAAATATGTTTTAACCTTTCTAAAGATCAAGGCTCTGTACATATTTTAAAAATAATTTTACATGTAGATGTTACACATTTTTGGGTCCAAATATTCATAAATATTCAAGTCAAAATATGTTTTACAATGACAGGGATCGTTCCGACAACACGAAATTTTAATAAAAAACAGTGACCGTTCCGATAACACGAGATTTTAACAATAACAGTGACCGTTCCGATAACACAAGAATTACACGTTTCAGGTTTATTATTACGTTTGACGGGCTTCATAAAAAAACAGACGGAACCTTCGTAAAGGATTTTCGTGTTAATATGTTGAAAACATGACCTGTATAGTCCCCTTTGTTTACTGACAATAATGACACCCAAAAGAGTTATCAGTACCTAAATACAACTCCGTGCGCAAAAGTATATTGACGAGCATTCCAGTAACCTTTCTGCTTCGCAATTTGAAAGTCCGAGGCTTTCACGTATGAAAAGAGGCAGCCTTAAATGGCCAGCAGGATAATGCATTCCTCGAGGTTTATCTACCGTAGCCTCTAATATAACCAACCTCTAGGAAAGCTCTGTCTCCGCTCGCCCATATTAAATTTGTCCGTAGCAAACTACTCGGATGAAAAGGAACGTATTTATGGCCGCGTTTCCCGGAAGAAAGAGGCATCGTAAAATTCAAGATAATCCATAAGGGTGATGTGAAGTAATAGAACGTCGTCGTACGTTTTCTATGAATTACGTACAGGTCTTTTTCCTATGTTGTATGGTGTAAACGTTAAGTTTAGGTGGAACATGAAACATATTGATTTAAAATATTATTATTAAATCAAATAAAACACTTTGTTTATTAACCACGACTTTTTTATTATTACATCTACCGGTTTCGCTACAGTCGAGCTTCATCAGGATGTGAAATATAAGTTATATTGTAGCGAAACCGGTAGATGTAATAATAAAAAAGTCGTGGTTAATAAACAAAGTGTTTTATTTGATTTAATATATAATGTCTAACCACAAAGTGATTGCTTCCTACGAAAAAAAAATATTATTAATTTATTCATTTTTCAACTTTGGTGAAATTATTCGTTTTCCTGTTAAAAAAGGGACTGTATGTCTATAACGAATGAATTGACAAATTTAATAACAAAATAACTTTACAACACGAATATGTTATGAGGAAGTCGGAACACGTGTAATAATTTTGAATAGTAATAATTTTGCATCACGTCCATTACATTTAGTTGGACAAGGCCACTAATGAATGCAGGAATGACTAATATTTTACTAGGAAATGGCAATGCAAAATCGTTTTTAACAGGATAGTGATAAAAAAGCCGTACTCATTTTTCTGCGTGTAGTCTGTATACGAGTGCCGCGAAGAAAGCCTTTCCGTTGCTGGGAGATATTTAAGCTTCGGTCTTTAATTTAACTAAATATATTCAAGAAAGTTGTTTTGCTGTTGGTTGTACTAAATGAATCAAACGAAATGCTAAGCTAATCAACTAAACATACATAGTAGGCAGAAAGAATCGATCGCCACATAACCCTGTGTTACCATCACTTTTGTGGCATATATTCTCCAGGCCATCCTTTCTGTTTAGTTCATTGAACAAAGATGACATACCAGAAGACTGTCACTTAATAAACAACCACTGCGAGTTTAGCTAAATTTCACAAATAAGTAATTTATTATTGATGCAGCCTTTTAAAGAATCTCACTTTTTTTACGTGAGCTCCAGACAGGAGGCCCAGAGGACCTATGTCATCTTTGGATCAGAGGGGTTTATATAAAGTATATATATCTATTTATATAATTAATTTATTTTTATTTTTTATGTAAATGTATGTTCATTATTTATCTTTCCATTAGTTTGTATTAACGTAAAACAGACATACATTATCATACACCTCATAATGCAGGACGTCATATACTGATGTTACTAAAGGCAGTCTCTGTTTCAAGTTTACAGTCGGCCGTTTCCTCTTGAATAAGATTTTCTGCGATTTTCCTTATTCCACAGTAAAATGCGGAGGAATTCCCCAAAATAAGGCGCAGCAGAATTTTCCAACATATCACAAACAAACACATATGTAGTATATAGCCGCGGTTGGCTGCTGGTGATGCTGAGGATGAAGAATATGATGACAAAAAACATGAAATTTAGTAGGGTTTAGTAGGTTATGCCTGTGCAATGTGTGCAAATAGAGAAAAACAGCGCACGTTGCTTTTAAGTCCAACCTATGGCGCTGTCATTCAAAAATCTTTATCGAACAGATGTAAAAACACACGTATTCGAATTTCACAAGCAATCGGTTAAGAAATTTTGGATATTTAAGATTTTGAACAAACGAAAATTTTTATTTATATAGATGATAATGTCACATCACAAAGTATCTGCTTCACATAACCTTATTAATGTTTTACCCGAAAAACGCTTCGAAGAGCTACCTACCCACATAATAAAATAAAACTTTAGTAAAATTATACTGAACATAAACATACTAAGCGATTCGTTTATGGATAAAACGGGGCGTTATAAAATAAATTAAATTTGCATTTACATATTTATAGATGTCGTGGACTGTCACACTCTGAAAAGGCTCAGATATGTGGGGTAAACTGTCAAGAATGAAAGCATGAATAATATGAATAAGGTCGGAATTTGCTCAATAGCACAATGCGATTTTGGTTATCATAAAATGTATATAACCTGTATTTAGTTGCATTTTTACCTGTAAGAGAACATCTGTAAAAAACCAGTGTAAATAAATAAATATAATATTTTGTTACTACCCACTATTATAGTCACATAACTGTGTATATGGCACACGCTAAATCAACACACTTATGAACGTAATGGGTATTGTTTTATTTAGTTTAACTCTAAACATTAATAAGTATAGGCGAGTGGTGAAGGTTGAACTTGTAGGTGATAGATTTGCAGGGTAAAATTTTAAATGTTAAATTTAAGTAGGTTCGTTTTGATAACACTAAATAATAAAACGAAATTACCGACCTCAGTAGGCACGCACTAGACAATATTCCATACTACAGCTATAGACGTAAACTTGATTTATTGCATCTAAATAAAATTATACAGTTGATACTCTAAACACTAATTAAATTAACATCAACACACCATCAAGAAAATCAACACAAATACAGGATATTTCTCCCCTGTACCGCGAATATTTAGAAATTATATCACTATACAATATACACTGCTCTAATAATTAAATAGAAATTTTTAAAACCAAAAAGCTGATATTGTTAGGAAGCCCTTTATTTAAAGACAGGGTATATTATACCTTCCAAATCAGTATCTCATCAGTACAAAATAATACAGGTGAAAATAATACATTGTTTTTACCATTGACGTGTTATATTTAGATGAGGCATGAAGCAAAAAAACAGGTTCCGCTTTTTTTACCTCCAATTTTCCCAACGCTCTAACTCAAACTACCCAATTCTATCCTAATTAATAGCGGGACAAGTTACGACAAGATAATAAATAAGTACGCATTAGCACCTCTAATTGTGGCTTATCCTTTTATCCATTCTCGTTTTTCAATTACCTGTGCAAATTTTTTTTGTTACAATTTTGATAGTTATTATAAGTTTTGTTTTTACTATGAATTAAAACATTTAAATATTTTATGTACTTTGATAAAATAAAATAAATAATTTATTTTATTTTTTAAATTAGCTAAGTGATTTTTGTATTACAACGTCATAACGTTCCCTTACAAAGATACCGAGTACTTTTTAAAAAGTGTTTTTATTGTTATTTACACAATATTATTCCAAAAGGCGAAAGAATGACATCCCACATTCAGTATGCTATACCTGAAAAATTCCTGTATATTTCCAACGTATTTGTTGAGAATTTTCCATAATTTCATTTCCGTAAGAATTCACGCAAGGCTAAACTTTGATTTGAATATTCCGATCAAAATATTTAATATAAGCAAAAAAGATATTGACGAGGACATGATAGGAACTTCCTAAAAGAATTTATGATGGGTAGTAATGCGAAATTCGTAACAATCCATTCCTCTGATTATTTTTCGCAACGAAGTTTTTTTTTTATTTTTTTTATTTGAGACACAAACAGAAAATTTAAAGTACATTCTTGTATAGTATAAAATAAATTTATATACAAATATAAATGTACCCAGACTAATGTGTCTATAAAAACCAACAATATTTGTTTTTTATTATTTATTTTTTTTGGTAACGAAATCGTGGAGATATCTAATGAAAAAAGTTACATTATTAACGAAAAAACTATGCAATCATGTGTTTTAGCAATATCGTTGTATGCTCGAGACATTCTAGACATAAGATTAAAATAACCAGTGTTATTGGTAAAAATTTTGGTCCAAAATATGTTAAGGTTTCTAGTGAATTTGGACCTGGGGTTAAACTTGATTAGATGGACTATGTTTCTATCTACTTGATTATTCACAATTTTGTAAAGCATTAAGAGGTCATTTATGTTTCGTCTTTAACTCCGCCACCTCAGAACAGGCTCAGCCTAGTGAGGTGGATTATACTAAAAAAAAGTATTTTAATTTATTGGTTAATAAATAATAATAATAAAAAAAACTAGACTCTCTAATTTGAAATATGTAAGTCTTTGTTCGTAACCGTCTAGTAGATGGTAGACACCTGATCGATAAGACAAAATCCGTGTAAATTTTCTTTGGACAGATTCAAGTCTAGATACCTGTGTGATATAATGTGGATTCCAGACTGTTGACCCATACTCAAGAACACTGCGGATTAACAAATTGAATAGAATTATTATGCTATTAGAATTCTTGAACAGTTTAGTTGATCTTACAATAAAACCAAGTAATTTATTAGATTAACTTACAATTTATTCAATGTGTTGTTTAAACGTTAGTTTGTTGTGGAATATAATTCCTGAATCTTTGATGGATTCAACTGTTTCCAGATTGTGACCACATATGCTATATGAATATAGGGTTTTTTTGTGTTCTTAGTGAAATTTATAACTTTGCACTTAGCTATATTCAGTTCCGTTTCGTTGCCAACACACCAAGCAGATACAGTGTTAAGGTCTTGTTGTAAGAGTTGACAATCTTCTATAGATTTAATTGCTTTATATAACTTGAGTTCGTCAGCACATAGAGAAAAGTTACAGCTGAGTTTAAATGTAAGGTCGTTAGTAAAAATTAAGAAAAGCAAAGGTCCAAGGTGTGATCCTTGTGGTACGCCCGATGTAACAAAGATTGGGGAAGAGTTAAAACCGTTAACAGTAACTAATTGACTTATATGTGATAAATATGATTCTAGCCAACGAAGCAGATTTCCGTGTATGCCGATTTTATACAGTTTATTCATTAAGATAGGATGACTAACTTTGTCGAAGGCCTTATTGAAATCGGTGTATACGGCATTTACTTGTGTTTTTTTATCCATCGTTTTACACAGAAAGTCCATATACTCGAGTAAATTAGTGTTAGTGGATCGTTTAGCTACAATGTTGGAGAGTGCTACGTATATGTTTTACATAAATAAATTCAAAACTAACCCCAACATTCATATAATAATACACAACAAAAAATGTAACAAAGATGTTTGTAATAAATCATGTACCATACTAAACCAAACAACTGAAATAAAATACCTCGGTGTAATTGTAGACCAACATATGAAATGGAACAGACACATATGTGAACTTGTTAAACGCATTAGAAAATGTATCTATATATTCATTAGATTAAGAAATGTTCTCAAGCTAAACAACCTGAAAAAAGTCTATTACGCACTAGTCCAATCATTACTTCAGTATGGAATCATTGGGTGGGGAGGTGCATATGAAAATTTTTTAAGCTCTGTTAAAGTGGTACAAAAACTAATTATCAAAGTAATTTTGAAAAAAAAACCAACTTTCTCTTCAGCATCATTGTTCAAAATTTTCGAAGTACCAAAAATTGAAGACCTCTATAAAAAGATGCAATATTACAAATATATAAAGAAACTTTAGTAAAAAAACTTAAATTTAGCTCATCCTTAAGGCATAATTTTAACATCCAAATTCCTCTATTTTCAACACAACAAATGCACAATAACTACATTTACAAAGGCATAAGATATTTTAATAGTCTTCCCGAAGAAGTGAAAAAAATACCAGATTTTATTTTATTCAAAAAGAAGGTCAAATTTATCTTTAAAAAAAATCACCTATCAAATGTTATAACTTCAATTCATGTTACAACCAAAATTAACGTCACAATCCTCTTTTAAGTTTATATTTATTGTACTGTAATTTTGTTAATTACTGATATAAACATGAAATAATTGTCAAATAACTCCTACGCCAAGCTCAAGAGCTAGCACTCTTCATTGGAGTAGAAATTCAATAACTTATGTTTAACACATTACCTATTATTACCTAATTTTATGTACAACGTAACAATGTTTTAAGTTAAACAATAAAAAAAAAAATAAAAAAAAACATGGTTAAATATGGTTTTACATACAATGGACTCAAATATTTTGCCAAAACAAGATAAAAGGCTGATAGGACGGTAATTTGTTACATCATTTTTACTACCAGACTTATGGATCAGAATGACGTGGGCAATCTTCCACAGATCTGGAAATATCCCATCGTTCAGACTTTTGACGAATAATTTGTGTAATGGTGATGCAAGTTGTTCTGCACAATTTCGAATAAATAGTGGAAGCACTCCATCTAGACCGGAACCCTTTTTGATATCGAGAGTGTTCAACTTCATCTTGACTTCCTCTAGAGTTGTTTTGATATGAGACAGTGGATGATTGAGAGTGGGGAATAAAGTTTAGAGTCACTTATAGATTTAGATGGTGAGATAAAGTCACGACTAAGACAGAAGAGAAGTAAGTAGATAAGAGTTCGCATGTTTCTTCGCCATTAGTTGCTGATTTGTCATAGAGATGCATGATTTTGGGGAGAGAATAAGAAACTCTTTTCGAATTAATGAGGGTTGACAGATTTTTGATAGTGTTAAAGAGAGAATTTTCTATTGAATCTATATAGGCTTTAAGGCAGGTACTTATGGATACTTTTACTCTAGCCCTCAAGATGGAAAAACTGTCATAGTCATTAGTTTTTTTTAAATTACTAAGACTGCTTGTATTTAATTAACAAATATATGCTTACCTACATATATATAGGTAGTGTTTAATTCAGCGGAAAATCGAAGATTATATTCTAAAAATTTTCAAAATCAAAGCTAGTGGAAAAAGCATAATATTGAAATTTATTTTTCATGTAGATATATTTTTGAAAATATGACTAATGTACGCAATACCAGGAAAGTAACAGGATTGGTTTGTAATTGCGTTAAAAAAGGACGTGGGTTTCCCATCCAGGCATCGTGGGTTCGGTTCCTCTGCAAGATAAACATTCGGTTTCATTGCTTTACCCAGTGTACAGATCCAACAGACAGCTTTTTTCAAAAAATATTCTGCATTGATAACTTTTCCATACCAGAATCTCAAAGAACGTTAGTCCATACCCTTAGCGTCGTATTTGTCTCTCCAGTCTGTCCCTCTTCATACCTCCGCCAAGAGATGTCGCCAGTATGTGACTCAAGTATGTTGCCCTCCCTTGTTGTGTGAGCATTTCCCCGTTCAAGGCTACTTGAAGTATCTCGTCGACCCTTCACCGGGGAAAAGGTCGTAAACACGATTTTCTTCGTATCATTTTGCAAGCTGTGTTCACTGGCGTATTCTTGATGTAACTTTATAGATCGTCTCAGGTCTTTGATCGGAGGGGATAGCAATATCATATCGATGGCTTAACCAATATTGTTTGTCCATATGACAGCCTGTATTTTTTTTGAAGAAATTTTAAATAAATTATTTTCGATTTATCCCTTAATTGAAGTATTCGGGTATTTGCTGGAATAACGGTGTATTTGGATTACATTTATATACATGTGATGTAAAAGCAATAATTCCTCACAATATTTTATATCACAGATACGATAATGAAAATAAACAAGACCCAATTATAAAACATTTTCTGACATTATTTTTTTTAGATAAAATGTAAAAACTTGGTATGTAACATCTATCATTCCACTGACCAATTTATGAGCGACTTAATTAATTATACCTTTCCTTCTAACACACTCTTCTTAATGGTTCCTCTTAACGTTACGCACATTATTCTTTCAATTTTTTAAATATTGGATATCAGTTTTATCCATTGTTTAGGGCAATTACAGCTAGAGATGACAGTTGGATCATTTGGTGATGGTCCGCCATATTGGGAAATGTAGATCATTATATGCGTAGAAAAATATTTAACAACAGAATTAATCACAACAGTGTTAAAAAAATTTAAATGTACATAATACTATAGTGATTATTTTTGGGGTATTATGGCGTGTTGTGCTACCTCCTTCTTTAACCAACAATTTCGACAGCATTAGAGTATCCATCATGAAGGCAGATGAAAGAAGAGGTAGCGCAACACGGCATAGTACCCCAAAAATAAAATAAATCACTGTAATACTTTTGGCAGTGAAAATCTCAAATCATGTCTACATAATACAATATTTATCCATCAAAAACCCCCTTTGGACTCAATGCAAATATATATCAATGCAAATAATATAAGTTCCTTCTTCCGGGGAAGTATTCGGTTATTGATATGACAAAGTCATGAATAAGTTCAGCATGAGATAAGAAACAATGTTTTTTTATTGTTTGTGAAAATCCATCAAGAATTTCTGAAACTTATGTGTTTAAATCGATATCAAAATAAGACGTTAGTACGTACTTATATAATTGAGTAAGTAAGTTTAATTTAAATAAATATGTTTGAAATTACAAATACATCGGCTTTGTACTCTAATTAACGTTAGATAGGTATTAATGCTCTTTGATTGAACATATTATAACCGAAATCGATATGTTATAATGGATTAGTGTGTCAAATTCAATTGAAATCCTTAATCGGTTTAGATCTTAACCTATAATTTAATTAAACGTTCACATTAAAATTTGAATGATTGAATTTATATTCTTTCCCAAGAAAACCAGGTTTGAGTTTGACATTTTCTTAATTACATTTGATAGAAGTGACAGTGTCCTTTGAAATCAGAATTTAATTGATATGTACGATCTTTTGGTCCTGACACCGCCTTAGGATGGGTTCCCTTGCCTGTGATTTATTCAAATCCATAATGTGAAAATTGTCTGAAACAATTGATTGACGCTTAACTCTTGGTTTGACGTTCCAATTAAATTTGACACTTCTGTCAAATGTAACTAACTTTAAGTAATTACACTACTTTTCCCATAAGCACTCAAAAAAAGCATCATTGATTTTTTAAATTTGAAAATGATCGTAAGATAAGAGATTAATCTTATTATTTCTGAATAAAGTTTAACAGATCTCCAAACACCTGGGAAAAAACTAGATTGTAAATGCCATGTTTTTTTTATAAAATGATCTCTGGAAGTCAATGTTTTCATAAAAAAATATTATTTTCACGTCGTACGAAAAGTAGATACATTTTGATTTATTACGTCGAGAAAGACGACGACTAAGGATATAAACCAAAAGCAAGAAAATAATAGTAATAAAACTTTTATTTTTTCCCATTTTGTAACAAATAGAAATAATGATGTCCTCTCTGGGATCTCCCGTGCTAAGGATTTCGTTTACATTTTCGTTTTTATTAAGGTACAAATTTATTGAGGGCGTATCAATGCTCAAGATTTTCGATTAAAAAAATTAAAACGCAGAAATTCTTTCTTGAGCGGAAAATCTATTTCATTGTCTACTCTTGAGTGTAGATATAAAATAGATTACATTTAATGTTTGAAGTGTAACCGTTGACCGGTCGGTGGCTGAGTTGACATCGCGTTTGGATCCCACCCAGGCGTAGTGTGTTCAATTCCTCGGCTGGCTAAGTCCTCCATCACAACACAAGCAAAATTTTCCGCTTAGTGTGGTGGTAGTAGAAGATTTTAAAATATTGTCAGGTTAACCGTAACCCGGGAATGTGTGTCTTTCTTTAAAAAAAGGTGAGGGGGTGAATCTACATGAGTTTAGAAGTAAAAAAGGTGGTTAAATTTTTTCGAGGTTCCAATGTTTCAAGGTTGTTTTTAAGTTTAAAAATACTTTGACCGATACCTACAGATGTAAGTTATTAATATTTAAGATAAATAAAAACAATACCTCACCATTAAATGTTGTTAATTCACATTTTATTTTAGAGATTTGATATAGCAAATTTAACCGTAGGTCTGTCCAATACATCAAGTTTGCGCGTCGCATATTTTTTTACATGGCTTCTTCACTTACGTCGTTATGATTTCGACTTTATGTTAGGGTATTGTCCCGTCTTAATCTACTTTTAAACATAATTTTCATCTAAATAGTTGTCTCGTACGACCAGTTTCTGTATTCAGGGTCTGCAGCGCGCGAAATGCTCGTTCGTTTTAGATGGTGTCTGTAATGATTTAAAATTACAACTATGATTATGTATATTCGCTTGAAAATTTGGTTGAAATTTTTTCCTGTAATCTGTAAACAGTTTTTAAATATTTTGTGTCGATAGTTAACATTTACCCTGTATATTGTCTTCTCTACTAGCGGTTGCCTAATTATTTGTACTTAGTTCATAGTAAGTTCTTATCTGCAAAGTTTCAATAATCTTCTTGTTGGCAGAGAATTGCTGTGCAGTATGCTATGCTACTCTCTTGTGACCAGCGACATTGTCACGGGTCAGAGATTACAAATTCTGCTCTGCAATTATCTTGTTCATGGGTTACAGAATAATACATTTTGTTGCGATGACACTGGAGGTGATTGCTGTACGGCGTTTGCATAAGTGGTAAAATTAAATAATTAGTTTGTTCATAAGTGGTACAATTAAAAAATATGTTTGTTCATCGTTGTAAATTTACATTTACTGAGTACAAGAAAGAGTTAAGAGAAATCGACCTAAATATAGAATCGGAACTATTTTGATTCAAATATGTAAGAAAAATGTTAAACACTGAAGATATAAACCGGTAGAAAAGCGTTGTAGGCGTATATAATGTGTCTGTGTGTTAAGATCAATTTATACTTACTTTGAGTGAAAATTTTCATTCATCGATCACACTTCTAGGTATTTTGTGTTCAGATTCCATCCTTTTCAATGGTTCGAAAATAGTACGTCGCCAATTATTTTAGCTTGTGAGTGATATTGGGAGGAAAACCTTCCAGAAATAAATATGTCGAACTTTCGGTCGAAAGAATTGTTCGAATAATTTACTGACTCTGATGACACTAAAATAGAATGAAAAATAGAAATAGAATAACATAAAAAGTTGTATGCTTTCCCTTCCAACTCTGACACAAATTAAGTTAGAACTTTGAACACTAAATCTTGAAACCAGAAGAGTTTGAATTTTTGAGAAAAATAAGTGGATATTAGTGATCAATCGTCATCAATCTCTGGATATTAATAAATGGATAATAAATGTGCTGAAGACTCTCTGGGTCTCTGGTACACATTATAGTAGTTCCCACACAATAATTTACGATGAATGTGACGTCTAGTTGTTCTATTACCACGAGCCGTCGCTTGTTCTTTGGGTTATACAAGGAAACCTCATCATAAATATGAATAACAGTGTTAAATGAATTTTAAAGGTCGTTTTGGAAAAAATGAAATTGTTATTGATTTTGTCGACAATGTTGAAACTTTTGTGTATCATTAGCGTTTACTTCCGTGGAATCAATATGCTTATAGTGCTGACTTTAATGACTAAGCAATTTGGTTACAAATAATCAAACCTAATTTTTGGTTCAGCAAAACGATAAATTTATCAAAGCGTTAAGAATAGAAATGTTAAGCGCCCTCGATTTTTACTAAACTATTGCTATTACACGGAGAAAAAAGAGTATCAAATATATTTTATCAAGTTACTATTAAAAAAGCGCATGAGCGATCATTTCCTAATTCATACGTGGTTACGCAGATGGCCTTGTCCGACTTAGTGTAATGGACAAGATGCGAAATTATTATTATTTTAAAGAACACGTGGATAATTTCGTGCTTTACTGATGGTTTTTTATGAAATTTGTCAAACTATTCGTTATAGACATCAAGTGCCTTTTTAAACAGGAAAAAAATAATTTTACTTGATTTTTAATAAATAAACAATATTTCATATCAGTAAGCTTTATCAGTGTAGGAGATTCTACTTGGTTTGAAGGTTGTTGCGATGGTTTAGAAGAAGAATTGCCCCGGTTCTTTTGAAATCCTTTAATTAAGTTAATAAGTAAACTTCTGGCGAAGCTTACCCCAAATGGTTCGCTATATTTGTCCGAGGTGTGGGCAGACGTATCTTGGTACCAGATACGTCTGCCCACCAAATTCCAGGCGGGCTGGATGATGAGAGGCCCTGGTTGAGGGTTGCATTGCACCATGGTGGGAGGAATGGATTAATCAATCAATTAACAGCAGGCCTCGAGGGAAATTATTTTCCTGTCAGCCTCCTGTGTGGAGATATGGCTTTTTCACATAATAATAATAGTAGGTTTTATAAGGGCGAAATCACCAGTTGATATAAAGAAAAGCATGAATGTACAAATATTATTGAAGAGTGTGTTGTATTCCCAACGAATGATTTTGCTACCAAAGTAGAGCACAGGCTTGTACCTTTTATTTCTTCGTATTTTTTCCTTGCTTACTGACACAAAGCTTCCCTGCCCCTTTCATTAAAACCTCGTTACTACATTGGTATAGGATTCCACCACCTGTCTTTCATTTGCATTTTTCCAACATTCTGCTCTCTGTATTAAATTAATACTTTGCTTTCAGTGATGCTTACGAAATATGAAATGGCTATCGGAAAGAATACATTTTCTGTCGATTGCAAAAGCATTATTCATTTTCGCTCGCGTTCGGAAAATGTTCGAATAATGCCAAGTATAATAATTAATCATCCAGTGTTTTCAGTCAGCATCTATATAGAGATTAAGAAGGGAAATGAAATGTTTTCCATTTCAATTCCGAGCACAAGATTTTTTTAATGAATATGTACCGTAAAAAAATGAACGTTGCTACCCATAAAACGTGGAATGTTGTGAGGCGGAAGGAAAAATAAGGGGAGGAGAAGATGGTGTGGCGTGGGTTCGGATCCCACTTCTGAGATAATTTAATATTAAGTTATTTTTTTTGCATTTAAACAAATATTTATTTTAAGTAAGATTTATTAAGAAGGTTTCTTCTGGGTTGGGCGGCGGTCCGTCTTCCAAATTGTAAAGCATGTTTTAGCCAAACATTTAAACAAAAGAAATACGAACAGTTGGACTATTAGATACTTATTAATATTATAAGACACCCTTTCTACCAACATTAGTCCCGATACAGGAGCCGGATAGGAGTGACAATGCAAGGCCTTTTTACGCTCCTTTTGTTATTAGTAAACGATCTAACGATTCCAAATCTCCAGGCGCAGGAAGTTTGTAGAGAACTACGCCGACGAAACTGCAAAGCAAACTCTTCCTGCGGAGTTTGTATAAATGTCGCTTGTTGTTTTTCTATTGGAACGTTGCCGCAAAGAACTCCATCCGTTTCACTTAGTGCCCGCTTTTTGTTTGCCCGAGTTTCCTCCGTCGTTTTTTTCCGTTAGGCCCCGTGTAATCACAGTGCTCAATCACGTGTATAGAGAACAGACAAAGATCTTATGTAAAACTAAACAAATGCCGAGGGACTGTTTTGTGAAGTGAGTTTTAAGGGCTGAAACATGGAAGTAAGAATGGCGCCGTAAAGTGACTTTAGTACGGACCAGTGAACCATCAAAATTAATATAGATCGACTTTGAAACTTGATTTATTCCGAGCTTTGTTATATCGAGTCTTGACTACAAACAATTTAAACTCTGTGTAGGTCGGTTCTTATCAACCATGTAAAATTTATTGGTTTATTTATTAGCTAAAAAAATATATACAAAGAAAGGCAAAATATTCCATACTTCTATCAGTCTCAAAATTCTTTCAGTCAAAATTATATTTCAGCACATAAATAACCCCTTATATATAAACAGGCTAGAACACAATCACAATACTCGATTTAACTTTAATGGAGGACTTATTGTACCTAAGCATACAAATAAATATGGACAAAGAACGTTAAAGTATATGATTCCTAGTTGTTTTAATATGTTACCTGCTGAAATTAAAAACTGTGCCCAAAACAAACAATTGGTGAACTTACTGAAGACTTGGCTTACTAAAAGAATTAATTTGTATTAGCTCACAATGATATATTATTCTAAAGACTTTTAAAATTGTTATTTATGTTTTTCATAATTTTTCTGTAAAATTTTTGATTTTTTGTTTTATACATACATACAATTGTAAAAATGTAACTGTAAACTCACCATAATAAGATTTATAATGAAATAACCCGTTAGACAATCTGCAGAAATGCAGTTTTTACCTTATATTTGTAAAGTGTAAAATGTATAATAAAATATATATATCGATTCACCAATTGGTCGTCACGTATTCGACTTAGTAAACCCAACATGGCGTTCCTATTGCGAGTACGAGTAAAATAAAGACAATAAATGTTCTTTTAAAAATGCTTTTATGAATCTTTGGTTCTAGTTATGCTCAAAAGTATTATATGATGAAGATAAACTACCTTACAAAATGCATCATGAAAAATACAGGTTTTAAAAAATGATGTGCTTAAATAACATCGAACCTGTTTATTTTACTATACCATAAAGCATTTAGAATAAATGTAATAAAGCTTCTTCTATAACTAAAAGGTTTCGATTATTCGTCGCTTTGTATTGCATTTAAACACGCCCGTATTTTCTTTGACATTGCATATTGACAGTATTTATCAAGCGCTTAGTAAGCAGCAAATCGAAGATTCCTTTAGAATGCTTTGTAAATTTTTTTCTATGGAAGCAAAGATTATCAGTTTATTATGTACACATTTAAATGTCCATACATATTTTACTTTCGATGAACAAATTTAGTGATTTAAATTTGATTCTAAAATTTGTTAAGGTGTATGAAACGGTTCCATGATAACTCAACACAGTGACAATTCAACACACTTTTAAAAAGTGATATAAAGTCATTAGAAACGATGAAAAAAAATTGTTTTAACTTAACCTAACCTAACCTACTTAACCCAGTTTATAAATTTTTTGTTTAATCACTTTTCATGACTTTATATAACTTTTTAAAGATGTGATGAATTATCATTGTGATGATTTATCTGGTTACCGAATAAAACATATTAATGTTTCAATGATAATAATAAAGAGATTTAAAATTTTCATTACACTGTTTCTGTGAAAAATCACCTGAGGGGCTCTTCACAAAATTTAATTAGCAGGCTTTATCTTAAAAACAGATACGGAAACATATTTACCTGAAATTACTGAAATTATCACTAATTATGTACTTTATTTTATTTTATATTTCAGAAACGAACAGTATTTTGGGTACAGCGAAAGAACAATTTACATATATTAAAAATTTATAGGTTGGTACCTATAAAACGTTTGCTTGTAATGTATTATATGTGGTATGTATATTTAGTAATTACCGAGCGATAATAATAATATTTGGCTAATTTATATAGCGCCGTTTTCGTAAAAAATCACCTCGAAGAATTGAGGAGTTGGTGTGTGTTTGTGTTTGTGTTTGTGTGTGTGTGTGTGTGTGTGTGTGAGGGTGTGAGGGTGTATGTGTATGTGTATGTGTATGTGTATATATATATATGTATGTGTATGTGTATGTGTATGTGTATGTGTATGTGTGAGTTTGTATGTATATGTTTCCGCATTGAACAGTTTATTTCATTGACATGATGCTCCTTTAAAGTTTGGTCAGTGAATCCGAAAAAACGTCAATGTTAGAGTTTAGTCAAATATTGTTGAATATATGAAGAGCACGGTTAATTGGCGAAATAGACGATAGATTTGTTTTGTAATTAAGCGCGTGGAATAGCGCTGTTGTCGTGTACGTCTCAAAGATATGTTAAAATAATTAGGAATAGAAGCTAGGTAGAGTCGATCAGCTACTGCTCGCCCTTGTTGCAAAGATTGAAATGTACATTCAAAGCAATTGTTGCATTTGAAGGTTTTTGTTTTGAATACGTTGTATGTTATCGATGTACAGTTTATATTGTATTACAGCAGTAGATCGACGCATTTCGCACTATTATTGCATGAAGAAGTAATAAAAGTGGCTTTAGGTATATACTAACCGGCTAGTTTAGTTATGTAAATGAGGTTTGAATATGTACTGCTTATGGATAATCTTTCTCTATGTTATTATTATTCCCCTGGTATCGATGAAATAATTCAATAATTTGGATGACCGCAATCGTCCATGCTGTCGTTCCACAGTGGTTTTCACTGAGTAATTTACGCGGAATGTAAAATAGGATAGGATATATGTATGCGATTTGCGATAGGTATTAATTCGGAATGCGTGTAATTAATGCAATTTTCCCCTGCTAGTAGGATACAATTTGCCGCATCCAAATACTCTCAAACATTTCACAATATATTATTATATGTGAAATGTTTGAGATTTATTCATAAAGTGGAAAATACAATTATTTACTTGCTTAAATTATTAAATTAAATGATTTTAACAGTTAAAAATATGTATAAAAAGATATACTATTATTGTATTAATTTGAAATCTTTGATTCTCAACTAATTGTGCATATAAATATCATTTAATTCTTTGTCAACATTAAAACCATTCAATTTTCAAATGATTGAATTTAAAAGGTACTCGAACACAAATATCGATTAATATTAATGTATTTCTTTGATTAAACAAATGAGAATACTAATATTAATCAAACATGCTTCCAGTAGCAGTTTTCACCATTCAATTCTCACTTTTCAATGAATTCATGTTGAAACTCCTATTTAATAAATTTACACAAAATTTTAAATCGCCGAAGTTCGTCTGTTGGTGGCCCATTGAACAGAAATTCCAAAGAATTACAATTTTTAGCGATTTTGAAGAAAACTGATGCCATCTGACCATCAAGACCGAGATAGGGAAAATAAAATTGTTTATGTCTTACATATCTTGAAAAAATTGACATTTGAAAAAATATGGGAACTGTAGTTTCAGTTAATTCTTTTTTTTGTATGTATATTATTTTGATTAATTTACAATGAATATCTAACTGGACCTACGTCCATTCTACAGAAGGCTTTAAGTTATTCTGCTGAGGAAAATCGTACTGAGATGCTTGATTGTGAATTTACAAGCATTGGCTGTACTCGGTGAAACGCTACAGGAACGAAGACCAAATTAGCTCTAAAGAGCAAAAGTATTTGCTCATAAAAAAAAACATGCCCACAAGACACTTCTTTCGTTTTATATATTCAGTGGTGGTTACTTGTGGAATATTACATCTCAATTCTGAAGGTAAACGGACATTGATTATATCTCCCTTGCCAAAATCTCAAACAAGAGTTGAGCCATTAATCTCCGGAAGTTTAAGGGTGCGTGTAAGAAACTGAGTTGGAGGAATTTAACCCGTCCATATAGGGGTGATAGTCTTTCTTTGCCAGGCTTAGTTCCCATCCTGTCCCGAACAAACCAAACCAGTGTCGGGTCCGTAAGAGCCTTTATAAGCCCTACTAATTGTAATTAACAAACAAGGAGGTGACCCCAGGAGAAGGAGTTCACATTTAACGGTGCTCTAAACAACAGGGCGTGAACAAGTTGTTGGTTAATTTGGGGGCAAATAACTAAATTGTTTGTGAATCAAGCAATATATTAAATTAATAAATTCATCACTGTCAACAAGAACAACAACCCACACAAATAATTCTCTCTGACCGTAACTATGATTGCGAAACGTACAGCATACGATATAATGCCATTAAGCTGTTCACTTCTGGGCAGTTCACTTATGACTCATTTTTTGCCATGGAAAGAAAATATAATAAAAATTTTGCCCTCAAGCGTTTTTACATCAAATTCAAGTTGAATTTACGACATATTTCGATGCTAACATGACGATAAAATTCTTTTCTTCCGGTCACAAATGAAACCCATTAAACATCATGAACTGATTCTGAAACCAAACGATCTCCTTTCAACAGATTGCATTAAAGCAGTGATTCATAAACTTTTAATTTTTACTGCCCAACG
Source organism: Hesperophylax consimilis (assembly GCF_061612785.1). NCBI lineage: Eukaryota > Metazoa > Arthropoda > Insecta > Trichoptera > Limnephilidae > Hesperophylax > Hesperophylax consimilis. The sequence continues at coordinate 42,237,313 of NC_142839.1, read as the reverse complement.
ACAGAATTTGTTTTACTGTTTTGAATTATAAACATGCTGTTTTGTTTAAATATCTGTTCAAAAGGTGTACTGATTTGAATGTAAATAACGCCCGCGTAACTCATTGAAATACTAACGAAAAATATAACCAATACATTTATATAAACAATCTTAACTAATCCTAAACTGATCTTACTTGTTACTCAAAGGTGCGATAGTGAATAGCTAAGATTTTTTTTTTTTTAAATTATTTTTTAACTAGATAACTTTTTCGAATATTTGAGAAGCACAGCATTAGAGGACTAAACAATCTAAACATTCTCAACATGTACCAAACAACACAATGCAGAGACTATGGAGAGAATGGGGCGATGAAAAAAGCTCTTAGCAATGATAATTTGATTTCTCCAATAAGCCAACTCTAGTGAGCAAGAACGGATAATTGAATTAAATAGACAAAAATGAACACAGCAATTGAATTCTCTAATGCGCCCTGGCTTTTATTGTTTCCATTACCTTGTTGTATTGTACATTGGTTGCCGTACACATAATTTTTATTTTTATAACTAATCGCATATTTTACACGAACGTTTCTTGTATAAAACATGTAAAGAATCTACATTTGTATTTGTGTCATAAGTATAATACATTTATTAAAAAGGCTAATTCTCATAAAAATAATATAAGGACCTTTCGTGGGTTTAACTAGCAAGAAAAAACTGCCACAACGAATTTTATGTGCATAGGTACATTAATACATGTAGGTATACACAAATACCTGAAAATCACATGTAAGGTTTTCAGTTTGTTTATTCTGAATGTCATATACAAAGATCAAAGATATGGGGTATTATGGTTATATTCAAATCAGGCGTATTAAAAAAGATGGTAGGATGGTTGTATCGGTTAAGTTTAGTTTACAAAATTAAACACATAAAAAAATATTATACTTTAAAAAACGCATAATGTCTTCACTACACTTTTTATATCTGATCGGTTGCACCTTGATACGGTCATATTATTTTTTAGGGTTAGAGGTAAAAAAGCATATCTTTCATATTGTTAACATGGTGAATTTTGTGCAATATTTAAAACTTATTTCAACCCTAATCTTCAACTCTTGATTTTTTGTAAGCATATCTGATCACTGTATTTATTAAATTTTTGTTTCTTGAGTTTTTATGTCATGTATTATTTCTTTATAATAATCTAAATTATTCATCTTGTCAAAATTATACAACATATGCCTATGTAAAATGTATAAAATAAAAATATTCCGCAATTGATTCTATTTCTAGCTGTTGGAGTAGATAATGAAAATCACTTAACGTGTGACTTTTTGACAGGCGAGCTGCATGAAAAATGGTGTGAACGAACCTGTGATTTTATGTGATAACACCGCAGACCCGTGAAAAATCTCGGGGTAATCTGAATTTTTGACAAATCAGTTACAATTTTGAAAATGACAAAATAATTTTCTTTTAATATTAAATTATAGATAGGTACTTTATCGCTTGTCTGAATTCTTAACACAATCAGTTCCAATTTTGAAATTCACAGCACATTTTTGTTTATTGAACCAGAGTTACGCAGGATGGATAACAACGATGGCTGATATTCGAATATTTTAATGAGGATGATTATTTGTTCTTGTGACTTTTATTTTCTAATATTCAGTTGAGTTTTATGTTGGAGATTTCTACCTTAATTGCTACGTTTAATGATTGATTGATTTCAACAGATTTCAAAATATGCTGAATATCTTTATATTATAATTAAGCACAAAAGAAAAACAACCGTATTAAATAATATTCACTTCATTAAATTATCAGTAAAAAAATAAAACACATGACTGAACATTTTATTTCATCGAAAACGTCTACAAAAGACAATGTATTTTTGTTATTAGATGTGGCATTTATCTGAACAAAGCAGTCTCAATAAGTATCTGTTTTATTCATATGACTATCAAGCCGCGACTTGCTATGCAATTTGTATAATGTCCGTACAGCCAATAGTCGTCATGAAATGAAGCAATTTAAATGCATTCGATTGCTCGCCTACAAAACTACATCCTGGAAAATTCATCGAACTTCCAATTGAAAAGTTTCAAAATGGCGCAGATATGTAAAGATTTTGTACAAATGAGACACATCTATATTCCTATCTAGAACAAGACGTTAGGATGCCTTTGTGAAAAATAATTTAATGGTAAACAAACCACGTTTGTTAAAAAAGAAAGAAAAATAACTAAATGAAAGCCCATTTATGGTAATGAAATAAAGGAATCTTGTTTCTTAACTTTATTAACTTAAGATCTTTAATTGCAAATATTTTAATTTCGTAAATTGTTTCCGGACCACCTAAGTCTGTTAAAATGTTTTTTTCCGAAAAAACTACTAATTCTAAAATTCGCCTGAGATTCCAAATCTGTTAATTATTTTATTTTTATGATTTTGCTCATTAAGTAATTGATAAATATGATACAAATAACGTTGAATATTGTGTTATTTTTGTCCGTCAAATTAAGTTAAAAATTCTGTATCTATAGCTTCATGTCACAAAAACTCACAGTCCCAAACATGTGATGCTTCTGACAATCAATGTTTTGCTTCAAGATAAATAATACTTTCAATTAACTTCTAGTCTAATAAAAATGTATAATCACATAGAAAATGATCGCAAGCCATTTCACATATTAACAATTTATGTTTAATGTTGCTTCTAACAAAGGAAATTGTGTATTTTGAAAGTTTAATATCCACGAAATAATAAGAATATATGATAAAAGCGTAACGCCAAACATCTAAAGATATCATTTCAATTTGTACAAACATTTCAGAATATGTAGGTAATCAACAAAACGAAATTCATTGAAGTACACGTGGTAAAATTTTCAACATTTCTTCCGCCTGTATGCGGTAAAAAAATCACCTTTGCCAAATTAACCCGCAATTTTCCAAATTTGAAAAAGAGTTCATTATGAATTCAGGATTCGTGAAGTTATGGAGATTCCAGAAAGGCGTAGAACTTTTCAGATGAAATTATAATCAAACCTCAAGTTGCTTCGTGGAACTAAAATTAGGGTTTCACAACAAACTCACCTAGGGTACGTTGAAACCTCATTAAAAAAGATTTTCAAAACCGCACTGTTTCTGGTTAAAAGGATAGACGGGAAAAAGATATCCGTTATTATTAAAGTTAAAAATATATGTTTATTAAGGTAGGTTATAATTAGCAGCACAAAGGAAGTCGAAGTTTTACTCTGATGGAATTTCAATATTCTTCAACTTTTAAAATTTTGCTTTATAGATGGCGGCATTTTGCTACATAACTTTTGTACCCGACTAAATGTCGTGTGCATACAGACTGAAAAAATAGGGGTTAGTTACACGACTCAAACGACTTTGTAAATGCCAATCAATTGACTTTCGTCCTGAAAAGGACGTTTCTGGAATATACACGACTTTGTGCAAAATGCAAATCAATTGAACCTCGTCCTGAAAAGGACGTTTCTGGTATATAGACGACTTTGTGCAAATGCAAATAAATGAAAGATTGCCTTTAAAAAGGCAGTTAAGTATGTCAGCTTCTTAAGCCTCGTGGTTCCCGCCGGAATCTAGTGGATGCAGGATTCTTCAGTTGAAGGAGAAAGGCCAATAAAATTCTCAGAACTCGGCAGAAAGGGGCAGCGGCAGGTAGCTCGTAGATGCGAAGGTCCGAGGCGAGGGTGATCCAATGGAGAAAGAGAATTTAAAATTTAAAATTGGTGCTTTTTGTCAAAGTTCCGACTCGACAACGGCACATAAAAAAAAGGTCGGCCACGGTTCGGCGGCCCGTTTATGGCTTCTCATTGGTCGGATTTCTAAAGCCGTTGGAGCGTACCAGCCAGCCTTGGACCCCACACTTTCTAATTTGCTACCCGCCGGCCAATTGTTTATTGTTTATTTTTTACAAGTTACATTTTTTACATTTCCAGGAATTTGACAATCTTAAAGCTAGGTACACAATGCAGAGTTCCGTGAATGTGGACAATTTCAAAATAGTTTATTAATGTCACATCCACGGATTAACATTATACGCAAACAATATTTATTTATTTCTTATCGTAGTAAATAGTAGCGAAAGATGTAAACAAAAACAATATAAAGTCATTCTTAAATTATAATGAACAAGCGTCCGATATACTCCCCCCGGTGCAGCCCTCTGCGCCAAGCTATTTGGGAGGACGTGAAGTGTTTCGACGATCTGGACGCCCGGTACCCCTGGTTCGCAGTTGGACGGGCTGTGTTGTAGATTGTTCTGGAGTGGTGGATTTTGGGGCTGGCAGCAGTACGGCGATCTTAACGGCTGGCCGCACATATATCCCGGAAGCTGTTTGAATGCGGGCGGTCCTCACTTGACCATCAGCGGCGGGTTTTGCATCGATGACTCGGCCGCGCGGCCAACTATTCCGGGGTAGCGCAGGATCCATGATCACCACAAGGTCATCCTTTTTGATGGGCTCGGCTGGGTGGTGCCACTTCTGTCGGGCGCCCATAGTGGGGATGTACTCTCGGAGCCAGCGCCTCCAAAACATATCTGCAAGTTGTTGCCCGATACGCCATTGGCGGCGGAGACATACCTCTTCTTCTTTTTTGTCATACAGGGACAAATGGGGGCGCTTTCCGGCTGACCCCAGAAGGAAGTGGTTTGGTGTCAAGGGCTCTTCATCTCGTGGGTCAACAGAGACGTGAGTCAGTGGTCGGTTGTTGACAACAAACTCAGCTTCTGCCAGTGCTGTGCGCAGGGTCTCTTCCCTCGGCGCCCTTTCCTTTAAGGTAGCTTTCAAGGCCCGTTTCACCGACCGTACTAGTCTTTCCCAGGCTCCCCCCATGTGGGGACTGAGTGGCGGTATGAAACGCCACTCAATGCCTTTGGTAGCCATGGCGTCCATAATTCTAGAATCTTGTTTCAGTGAATCCAAGGCTTCCCTGATCTCAGCGTCTGCTCCATGGAAATTCGTTCCGTTGTCCGAGTACAGAACTTCGGGCTGACCTCTTCGGGCGGTCATTCTTTGCAAGGCCATAATGGCAGAGTCGGCAGTCAACGTAACAGCAAGTTCCAGGTGAATAGCGCGGGTGGAAAGGCAGGTAAAAATTGCGCCATAGCGCTTCTCCCGGTGTCTGCCAACTGTGACCTCCATTGGCCCGAAGTAGTCCAGCCCACAGTGAGTAAAGGGACGCACATGATGTAACAGGCGGTAAGATGGTAGCGTCCCCATTAATGGTGGAGAGGGCTTGCTTCTTCGTATGCGGCAAGTGGGGCAGTCGTGTGTTATTTTCCGGCTGATAGTGCGGAGCCGTAGAATGAAAAAACTGCAGCGCATCTCCGCCACTGTCTTCTCGGTGCTAGGGTGGTCTCCCTTCTCATGGTAGTGGCGTACCAGCAGCCGAGCGTACGGGTCGTTGCCATCCAATATGATGGGGGTCTTGGCCACGCTCGTGGTCTTTGTCAGGGCTCGTAATCGGGAACTCATCCGCAAGACATCATCTGGGCCGAAGAAGGGGGTCAAGGAATTAAGACGACTGCCAGCAGGTAGCGCCTTTCCATGTCGTATGGTATGCAGATCAGCTGCGAAGGCGTCTTCCTGGGATTTCCTGACCCATCTGATCTCTGCTTCTTTCAGTTCCTCTGCTCGTAATGTGCCCTCGGCGGGTTTATGAGACCCCAATCGGCACCGCCTGACAAAACGGAGTATCCATGCTGTAGATCGAATTAGCCGGTTCCAAGATGAGAACCGTTCGATTAAGGGGAACGCCTCTCCTTTAGTGGTTATTAGGCCTACATAATGGGGCCTGACCTCCAATACGTCGTTGTCGGGTTTCTTGGTGGGAGATCGCTCCTTTGGCCACTCGCTTTCAGGTGCAGTAAGAAATGCAGGGCCGCAAAACCATCTTCCTTTTGGTGATAGATCAGGCACTTCAGAGTCACGTGTTCCGATGTCGGCGGGGTTCAACTTCGTCGGCACCCACCTCCAGTTAGGTATGCTGGTCATCTCATCTATTTCACCCAATCTGTTTGCCACGAATGCAGAGTAGGCGCGTGGATCAGTACGTAACCAGCACAGAACGGTTGAAGAGTCTGTCCAAAAGATAGTCCGGTTTATTAAAGCCTGGCTTTCTTTTAAGATGGTCTTGGCTAATCTAGCCGCCATGAGTGCGGCTTGCAACTCAAGACGGGGAATGGAGAGGGGTTTGAGTGGAGCCACTTTACACTTGCTGGCTAGGAATGTCGCGTGTAAAACTCCCTGCACGTCTTCTGTGTAGTATGCGACGGTGCAGCAAGCTTGTTCGGACGCATCGCAGAATAGGTGTAAGGTGACGCTGCTCTGCTTGTGCCGGAGGGAGCGCCTCGGCACCGAAACGTTGCTCTCGTGAAGCAAGCTTAGCCAATCTCTCCATCTCTCGGCGTGCTCAAGGGTGATCAAGTCGTCCCATCCAACACTCGACCGCCACACAGCTTGTAGCAAGATCTTTGACCGTATTGTGAGGCACGCGACGAATCCAACCGGGTCGAAGATCTTCATTACGATGGAGAGAAGCTGCCTCTTGGTGGGCCGTACAGCTTCTTCGGGGCTGACTGCATTTTGAAAAGAGTAAAGGAAGCAGTCAGTGGATGGGTCCCACACTAGCCCTAGTACTCGCTCCATCTCTTTGTCCCCGCTGCTGATGTGAACTGTGGAGCTCGCCCGGTCTCCGGAAGGAATGTCAACTATGGCTTCCGGACTGTTAGAGGCCCAGTTCGTCAAGTGGAACCCTCCCTTTGCAAGAAGGGCACTCACGCTTTGTACTAGTGCGGCAGCCTCACTAGCAGTATTTACCGCATCCAAATAGTCGTCCATATAAAATTTGGAACGAACGGCTGCCGCGGCGGCCGGGTACTCGTGTTCGTATTCCCCGGCAACCCTGTCTCGTACGTACTGGGCGCTACTCGGCGAGCATGTGGCCCCGAACATCATTGATGTCAACTGGTATGTGTCAGGTTCGCGACATGTTGGTGACTTCCACAGGTACAGTTGCGACTGCAGATCATCCCTCCTTATCTTGATGCGCAAGAACATCTCCTGAATATCGGCTGCTATGGCAATAGTCCCTTCTCTAAAGCGAAGGATGTTCCCAAGAAGAGAAGACAGCAGGTCAGGACCGGTGAGCAGCTGGTCATTTAGCGAAGTCCCTCGGCATCGACTGGCAGCATCAAAGACTATTCTAATCTTTCCGGGTTTGTTTGGATTGAGCACCGCAAAATGTGGGAGATACCACTTCCGAGGGGCAGGTGTTGATATCTCGCGATCAGACAGTTTCCTGGCGTAACCTTTAGCTACCAGCTGACCCATTTTGTCAGTATACGCCGCTGCTAGGCTTGCATCTGCTGCCAGCTTTCTCTCGAGGGACTGTAAACGTTTCAGGGCACAGTGGTAATTGTCGGGCAACGTGACTTCCGGGTTTCGCCATAATAGCCCGGTTTCCCACCTGCCGTTTGGTAGAGGACGGGTGGTCTTTTCCATCAGGGCTGTGGCTTTGAGTTCACTTGCATTGACTCTGGCCGCAGATGTTACGCCGAGAGAGTCGACGGCAAAGTTGGATTTCACCAACTCTCTCAGGCGGATGTCTGCGGCTGTCTCCATCTGCAGGGCCAGGGTGGTTGCTGGGCCGTCGCTGCCAGGATCGGTACCACCGTGGGCAATCCACCCTAGTGCGGTCCACGACACTATTCGCGTGGTGCCGAAATCTTCCCGCACGTCTCTTGATACTATCAAATGAGCATTGTCTTGCCCGATCAGTATCCGAGGGGTGACGCGTCTTCCTGGGACACGCTGCTCCGGTAGACTGAGGTCAGTCACTGTGTGAGCCGTAATATGATACTCATCACTGCTACCTGCATCTCTTATGGTTATTTTCACCCGGCGGGAGTGCAAGTCAGATGTGCACATTCCCTTTGCTCCATGAATTTTTAGCCCCTGGACTGGGCCGCTCGCGCCAATTTTTGCCGCAGTGTCAGCATCAATGAGGGTTACCGTGGAGCCTTCGTCAAGAAGCGCGAATACTGAAGCTTCATTTTCATACGAAGTGCTCAGTACTACTGGCACGATCTTCAGTAGTACACGGCAATCCGTACTCTGGCGTCATAGATTGACGGCACCACTCACGACGGTATTCACTGGCGCGGAAGCGGGCGCGGGGTTGTGTAGCAGCCTGTGGTGGGGGGCGCGGCAGCCTCCTACTCCACACCACACTTTAGAGGTGCACTCGCGGGTATAGTGTTTTTCTAGGCACTTGCGACACAAAGAACTCGCGCGCACTGTTTCCCAGCGGAGATCAACTGATTTTGCAAAGAATGCCGGGCACTCACGAGTTTTATGGTTCCCGCCACACTGCGCACAATTAATGTTTTCACTATTGTTTTTGTTTTTATTGTTCACTCTTGAGTTAGCGGGCACATTTGCATGAACTTGTTCGCGGCGCGGGGCACGTGCAGACCGTGCGGGGTCAACCATTCCGCTTAAGGGGATCGCGTTTGCAAAACTTTTCAAAAATGCCGCGAACTGAGTTATGGTGGCGGGAACTGTTTGTCCGCGCACTTCCGCCAACCAGGCTAGTCGCAACGTGCACGGCATTTTAGATGTGACGTCAGACAGCAAGGCAGGATTAGTGAGGTACCCGTCGGTCCGCAAGATTCGCAACGACGCCACGAGGTTCTGGATTGTTCCAGAAAAATCTGCCAGGTCCTCAAGTGATGCTTCGGCGGTGAGATGCGGCAGTTTTTTCACCTTCTCCAGCATCAAGGCAGCAATTGAACCCGAGCCGCCGTATCGCTGCTCAAGGACGGCAATTATCTCGGGGACTTGCGTTGGATCCATCAGCAGGGGGCCGACGGCCTCTCGGGCTTTGCCTTTCAGTGCACGCTGCAACCGAATGAGATTCTCGCTCGAAGTCATCTTGCAGGTGGCCGTGGATTGTGAATATTGGGCCATCCACGTAGGCCACTCGAGCGGGTCCCCCGAGAAGGAAGGTAGGTCCTTGGCGGTAGATTGCCTGGCTATTAGGGCAGCCATTCTTATGTCATCCTCTACGGAGGGACGGGGGCTATCCTCGGATCGCGAGGCGCGAATTGCATTTGTAATTGCAGAAGCAAGTTGCGCCACGGAGTCCGCGCCTTGGTGTGCCCACTCACTTGTGTGTCGAGAAGTCTCATCGGCAGTAGGTGGTGGTGGAAATATTGGTGAGAACTCCTGGCTGGAGGAGGTTTGATGCTGGTAACCAGGATGGAGCTGCCGATTGAGGTGCACATTGTACCCTGGCTGAGTAGGTATATCCGCATGGGGCAGACTGGCGGGCTGCCCATTCTGCAGGTTGACAGACCGCGGCTCATTGTACGATGCGGCAAGGTGTGTTTGTAGATCAGGGCCCGGCGCATATAGTGGAGACGCTTGCTGTGGGTGACCGATGTTAGATACAGGTCGTTCAACTATGGCAGGCTGCAATACCGTGTGGCCGACTTCAGGTGCCGGCTGCATGCCGTCGGTATAGCCGTAGACGGGCGTAATGATTGGGGCCGAGTTGTAGGCTGGCATTGTACCCCCGTGAGACACGGGTCGCTCGACTACGGTAGGCTTCGATACCGTGTGGCCGACACAAGCTACCGGCTGCATTCCGACGAATGATGGGGTAGGGGCCGGGATGTTCACCGGCGTAGTTATTTCATGAGACGCCGCAGCCGGGACGATCACCGGCGTGTTTACTCCGTAGGACACCGTGGCCGGGACGATCACCGGCGCGGTGGTTGGTTGCACAGGCCTCAGGGCCGCCAGCAGGTCTGCGATCTACTGGGCGTGCTGTTGTTGCATAGCACGCATTTCTCGACGTAACTTCTGGACGGTGTCATCGGTTGACGTAAGCCCAGGCGAAGCGACATCATCGGAGCAGATAGATGCGTGGCTCGGGGCCAGGGGGGCCGGGATAGCGGGGCCCGTGGCAAGGGGGGCCGGGACAGTGGGGCCCGTGGCAAGAAGGGCCGGGACCGCGGGCGCGGCAACATCGAGACCTCGGTTGGAGACAGCGTGCTCAGAAGAGCCCGAGGTAAGTGGGCCCAAGTCTAAAGGTGGCGAAGGCCCATCTGGAGCAGCGGGGACAGCGGGGGCGGGCTGGGATGTCTCTGAGGAGCTCGAAACGCCGCGCCCGCTGCGTAGAGTAGGTGACATCCTTCAAGAAGGCGTGAAGGCGTGATGACCTGAAGGCGTGTAGGCGTGTGGACCTGATGACCTGAAGGCGTGTAGGCGTGTGGACCTGACGACCTGAAGGCGTGTAGGCGTGTTGACCTGATGACCTGAAGGCGTGTAGGCGTGTGGACCTGAAGGCCTGAAGGCGTGTAGGCGTGTAGGCGTGTGGACCTGATGACCTGAAGGCGTGTAGGCGTGTTGACCTGAAGGCCTGAAGGCGTGTAGGCGTGTGGACCTGATGACCTGAAGGCGTGTGGACCTGAAGGCGTGTTGAATCCGGTTACCAGAAGGCGTGAAAGCGTGTTGAATCCGGTAACCAGAAGGCGTGAAGGCGTGTTGAATCCGGTTACCAGAAGGCGTGAAGGCGTGTGAACCCGGTTACGAAGGACCAATTATGTACCCGACTAAATGTCGTGTGCATACAGACTGAAAAAATAGGGGTTAGTTACACGACTCAAACGACTTTGTAAATGCCAATCAATTGACTTTCGTCCTGAAAAGGACGTTTCTGGAATATACACGACTTTGTGCAAAATGCAAATCAATTGAACCTCGTCCTGAAAAGGACGTTTCTGGTATATAGACGACTTTGTGCAAATGCAAATAAATGAAAGATTGCCTTTAAAAAGGCAGTTAAGTATGTCAGCTTCTTAAGCCTCGTGGTTCCCGCCGGAATCTAGTGGATGCAGGATTCTTCAGTTGAAGGAGAAAGGCCAATAAAATTCTCAGAACTCGGCAGAAAGGGGCAGCGGCAGGTAGCTCGTAGATGCGAAGGTCCGAGGCGAGGGTGATCCAATGGAGAAAGAGAATTTAAAATTTAAAATTGGTGCTTTTTGTCAAAGTTCCGACTCGACAACGGCACATAAAAAAAAGGTCGGCCACGGTTCGGCGGCCCGTTTATGGCTTCTCATTGGTCGGATTTCTAAAGCCGTTGGAGCGTACCAGCCAGCCTTGGACCCCACACTTTCTAATTTGCTACCCGCCGGCCAATTGTTTATTGTTTATTTTTTACAAGTTACATTTTTTACATTTCCAGGAATTTGACAATCTTAAAGCTAGGTACACAATGCAGAGTTCCGTGAATGTGGACAATTTCAAAATAGTTTATTAATGTCACATCCACGGATTAACATTATACGCAAACAATATTTATTTATTTCTTATCGTAGTAAATAGTAGCGAAAGATGTAAACAAAAACAATATAAAGTCATTCTTAAATTATAATGAACAAGCGTCCGATATAACTTTCTTCGTATGATAATATATTCCTCCCTGCCTGGAAGACAAAAGGGCTTCTAATATAAAATTAAGATTATAAAATCGTACCTACGAAGCGAAGCGTCGTGCTCTGTCAAGCTATCGTTAATAATAGTAAACAACTTTATAATAAATCCGACGGAAGATAAAACGTAATCGTCGTTAAAAACAACGAAAGTTTAACACGTGGTAGTGTTCTCCAGTGACTTTTTAACATTTTACCATTGTTTTTTTAATAATATAAACTATAAAATTCACTGCATCCCAAACCAAAGTGTTGTGTACAACGGATAAAGTGCGCGGATTGGCCGCTTTAATTATGAGCTCACCTTTCAGGGCTCCTATTGGTTGCGTTTGTGTTGTGAATTTGTCATACCCCTTGTTTACAATCGAAACTATCTAAATTCTGTGTATTAAATCCTTTTAAAGTGACAATTGTGCGTCGAAAGAGATTACTCTCATCTCGCAAAATACTTTTTAGTATACATTTGTGTATTTTTTCTTCTAAATAAAATTATCCAGAACCTACAAAAAAACATATCCGATAATTTCGTGAATAAAACAGAAACTTTTCGGTAAAACCGATAGTGGATTTCGTAGATACATTCATAGTGATAAACTGTTTAAAGTTATTTGTGCTCAATTAGTGCAAATATAAAAAAAAATCGTGATATAAAAACTCGATACGGCGACTTTTGTTTTGATTTACATAGAGCTAGACCGATTGCCCACCTACGAATTTTCAGGCGCAAAGCTGAACAGAACTAATACTCTGTTTCAAACATTGTTTTTTTTTTATGTGTTCTTATAAAGTAGTGTTTAATAATGAATCGTCCTAAAAAACGACACATAAGCACCATGATGTCTCCTAGTCCAGAGGATATAGGAGGAAAGTGCGTCACGATTGAGGATGCGGATGAAAACAGCTCGGTTACGTCATCCAAAGGCTCGGACGTCACCGAAGTGGAATATCCTTGCGCTTCAGGAGTAGATGTGCTCAATGAAACCCAAGCACATTTGACAGCTCTTCAACTTGTGTTAGCAGAGAAGCAATCTAAGGTCTCAAAAGACCAGCAGCTGAGGATCGCTAGAAACGTATCGGAAGTTTTCAGATCCGTATCTCAGCTGTTGTTGGAGCGAGAGACGATGCGTGCGGATTTAGCTACAGTTACAGCACAACTTAGAATGGCAGAAATAAAAATACGCCACGAGAAGAGGGAAAAAAGGCACCTTGAGCAAAAAATCATACAATTAGAGTCTGATCTCGGGCCTGTAATGCGGAGAGTGGCAGTGGCAACGGAGGCTACCCTCTCTTTTGCTGACATCGCCCGAAAACAGCCATATGATGCTCACCAACCCCCACCAATCACTCAACAAGGACATCGCGTCGGACCACCAAGACCTGCCGTTTGCATCTTCCCAACGGATGCGGACGCCACAAAGGACAGTGACGGTACGAAAAAAATGATTGAAGATACAATTCGGCCATCTGAACTAGGCGTTCGGGTCACGGGAATAAAAAAAATAAGAAATAAAGGCATCCTGATCAATACGGCAACCACGGGCGAACAACAAAAGCTATTAAATGCACCTTGCTTCGACAACTCGAGCAAACTGAAGGCCCGACTACCGTCAAAGCGTCTACCGAGACTGATATTCTTTAATGTTCCCCGGGACCTGACCGACGAAGATTTTTTAAGGATGGCTCTCACTGGTATTCCCAACGTTGAAGACATTGAAGAAACTATTGCAGGCTGTAAACTAAGTCACCTGGCTGGTGCTCGCACAGGTAACGCTTGTCGCCGTATCTACGCAGTACCCGCTACCGTACGTAAATTTCTAGTCGAGCAAGAGAAAGTATTTATAAGCTGGACTATTTGCCGCGTCCGAGATTTTATTGGCCTTACTGTCTGCACCAAATGCTACATGATTGGTCACTCATACAAGTATTGCAGAGATACCAAACCCACATGTGGACATTGTGCTCAACAGAATCATACTGGTGAGTCCTGCCCAAATTCCACCATCAAACCAGTTTGCGCGACATGCACCAGATTTGGTAAGCCTGCTGATCACTCAACTGGAGATAGGGACAACTGCCCGGCCTACATCGCTGCACTCAAGAACGACCTTGCAACTATAGATTATGGAGTGTAACATACATGAGCATAAGTGCCTCACCATCGAGAATTATAATCCCGTGACGAACTGTCTACGAATAATGTATATGAACGCGAGAAGCATCCGTAATAAGTTTGATGAGATCGAAGAAAAAGTAAGAAGTTCGCGGTACATTGTACACGTGCTCGTCATTACGGAAACGTGGCTTAAGATTGGAGAGGAAAAGTTTTACTCCCTGAATGGTTACAAAAGTGTTTTTCTTCTCGCCCCAACGAAGGAGGAGGCGGCGTAGCAATATATGTGATTGATACTATGAAGTGTGCAATTATTGAAAATTTCTCAAATGAAAATTCCTTTTTAGGTATAACGCTTAGTAGCAGTGATAGGAAACCAGTTAACATCTATGCTATCTATCGAAAACCCAACACAAATATGCAGGATTTTCTAATACATCTAGAAAAAATACTGAACGAAAGTAGACAAGATACATTAATATTCGGAGACTTTAACATTGACATATCCATATCCACACATTCTTCATTAAATTTTTGCAACATCTTACAATCTTACAATTTTTCAATACATAACAAAACATTTCCCACGAGAGTCACTGATACAAGCTGCACCTTAATAGATCACATCTTATCAAATAGGCAAAACATTCAGACTACTATATCGAATATTGATGATCCACTTAGTGACCATAATATACTTATTGTTGATTATAAGAACAACTTAAAAAAATGTTTTAATAATAGAACCAAATCCCGGATTACGAGACCTATCATCAACAGTATGTCAGTAAAATCCTATCTTCTTGATAACAATTTCACGATCAACTTAAGCAACTCAGAAGACCCTTTAAAAGTTTCAATTATCACATTAAAAAGGCAATAGAATCAGGTACAACTACACCAAAAACAGGATTAAGAAGTCGGGTACAACTGAATACTCCGTGGTTTGATTCCAAATTAAATACATTAATCAAAGAAAGAAACCAGATTCACAAGCAGTGGAAACAAGACCCTGGTAATCTTACTCTTGTAACACTTAAAAAGAGATTGAGAAATACCATTACTAATTATAGGCGAAATCTAAAACACAAATATTATGCGAACAGCTTTCAACAAAACCAAAATAACCCCACTAAAACCTGGAAAATCATAAACTCTATTCTATCAAACCGAACACATAAACCAACTAACGAAATAGAATCCCTCGTGGTAAATGACTGCGTAATTAAGGATCCGAGCCAAATAGCATCCGCATTTAATGAGTTTTTTCTCTCAATAGGAAAAAAGCTAGCAGCTACCATTCCGTCATTCCCGGATGACTGTAATACCGTTTTTGTGGAACCGAAGGCTTGCCAATCCTTGTACATGGCTAGGACAAACAAAGATGAGGTACTGAGGATCATCTCTAAAACTAAGCTGAAAGCAGCACCGGGACTCGATGGAGTAACACCATCAGTTCATAAGACTTGTAAAGAAGAATTAGCGGGTCACCTTACAGAACTTTTTAATTGGTCACTGTCCTCGGGAAAGTTTCCAAATGAATTAAAGTTAGCGAAGATAATACCTATACACAAAGGAGACTGTAAAACATGTATCTCTAACTACCGTCCTATATCACTTCTATCGGTTTTTTCAAAAGTATTTGAGACCATAATCAAAGATAGACTCCTAAAATACATATCTGCGAATAATATCCTTACACCACAACAATATGGCTTTCGGAAAAATTCTAGTACTCAATGTGCCGCCTTTGATTTTATCTCCAACCTTCAACAGTATATAGACCAGGGTGAATATGTGGCAGCCATATTTATAGATCTCAAAAAAGCCTTTGATACGGTCGATCATGAAATACTCTTAAAGAAATTGGAATATTTGGGAATTGTTGGGAAGCCCCTAAATCTCCTCCGAAGCTACTTAGATGATAGATTTTGTCTTGTTGAAGTCAAAGGTGTCTCGAGTGGCTTAGGTAAAATCACATGTGGAGTGCCACAGGGATCAATTCTTGGGCCTCTGCTTTTCTTGCTATATGTCAATGACATAACTAAATGTGGTATCTCTGGAAACCTCCAACTTTATGCGGATGACACTGTAATCTATTATCACAGTACAAGCCTGAGTGACCTGGAGTCTCAAATGAATGTAGATGTCTCAATTCTAGCTAATTGGCTGCGTATTAATAAATTGAGCCTCAATATAAAAAAAAACGCACTACCTAACTTTCGGTAATAAGGATTATGTGCCAATGAATATCACACTTGGAACTGAGAAGCTCCAAAATATAGAAGTCACGAAATATTTAGGGCTATTAATAGACTCTAAACTTTCGTGGAATTCCCATGTTGAGCATGTGAAATCTAAAATATCCCCAATAACCGGCGTACTGTACCGACTCCAAGGTCTTCTCTCTACATCTCTACTAAGGGCCACATACTATGCAATGATTCACTCCCATCTGAGTTATTTAGTTAGTATCTGGGGCACTATTACTAAAAAACAAATATCAGAAATACAAGTGATTCAAAATCGAGCAATAAGGAATATCTACCGTCTACCGTGGGATATACATATCAAAGATATATATTTAAAGACAAACATACTTCCTTTTACGGTTCTACCTAAATACAATATCACTTGTACAATATTACAAATCATACATAGATCCTCACACACTAACATCAAACCAGCATTTAATTCAGACATACACCAGCACAAAACACGGTCCCAAAATCTAATACACCTAGCATCGTCTACCCACACAACAAAATTTGGTATTAACTCATTACAATATATTGCATATAGACAATACAATGCATTACCTAATGAAATAAAGCAATCAGTAACTAACAAAAAAATATTAGTTAAAACGCTTAAAGATTATTTCCTGAAAATGTTTTTAAACCAGTGAATTTTCGCTCGCTTTCATATGTTGGTTTACTATGTTTCATGTGTATAGATGTCTCTCAGTATTTCTAAAATCTCTATTCTTAACAATGTATTTTTCCTTTTTTATTTATTTTTCTTTTCCTTTTCAATATGTTGTATTTTTTTAAAAGTGTAATATCCTTGTAAAATGTATTTTATGTGTCTGTACTTCCCGTAATGAGTTTTATCTCAACTCATTGGGAATAATGTGTTACTTACCATGTTTTTTGTAATACATTATAAATAAATAACTAAAAAATAAATAAATAAATATATACTTTATCTTTCATAAAAAACGTAACAGTAATGACTATAAAAACTACACTCTTTTATAAAAATCGCTGACATTGTGTTTTTGAATGAAAATAAAAAATAAACTTTACAAAGGTTATAGAGATCAATCTAAAAAAAATCTTTAATGGAAGATTAATCTCTAATGGTATTTTTGATTTAAGAGAAGCACTTAATTTAAGCATTAACGAGAAGAGTAAAATATATAAGGACGATATTGTCCACTATGTGTACAGCGATATCATCGGCAGATGAGAGTTTCCTGGAATCCCTAAAGGAATTATTATTGAATTCCCTTTTTTCTGCGAACCTTTTAAGAAATATTTAGCAATAAAATCGCACAAAAAATACGTTTTCAAAGGAGAATAAATTTCAAAAGTTTGCTTTTGGCTTCGTGAAAATATACTCTATTTGTAAAGAGAGTAAAAAGTTGCTAATTTGATCAAAATGACACCACAATAGTGCCTAATAATACAAATGATTGAAAGATTAATACTAAAATCGTTTACCATAAAAGAAAGTAAGTCTGTCAGAACAACTAAAAAAAGTTGTGGTCCCGGACTGGGTATTGATTCTCCAATCCAGGCTACTTGCAATCGCTGTCGAAAGTACATATCGTCGGTGCATACATAATATGAACAATGTAAGCTTTAGTACATTCTGAGATAATCGATAAAAACTGTTTAAAAAAATAACGAAACGGAAAACGAAAGTTCTATTTATGAACAAAGTAGGAAATATACATTTTATTCAGTAAAATAAAATGTTATTTGCAAATATTAATTATTTTGTATCAGAAAATCACATTTTAATGCGATTTTGCTCACATGGTTCATATTCTGTGCACGGTTTTCGTCACATTGTTCATTTTCAATAGCAGCTGTCAAAATATTTCATTCAAGTCTTGTGTTTAAAGTAGAGATTTAAAATGGGAGACTATTATCACAAAATATATTATGTGAATGTAGTGGTGTGCAAAGGATATGACATTTTGTTTTATTATTTATATCAATTTTTGTATAATATTTTGGAAAAGTATAAATTATGTGAATGAAACTTTTTATTTTAAGATTCCCAAGTTTTAACGACACACATCTTTGTCATCACAACACCCATATTTACACAGAAGAAAATCCATCTCTAAAATATCTTAAAGATAACTAACTAACTAACCATCACGCCGTTTCTCCGCAGGGGTAGGCAGAGAGGACGGACCGCCAAACAACTCGGTCTTGGCACACATTCCTTGTCTCGTTCACATTAATACAACGTCTCATACATGCTCTTCTATTATTCTGACTCTTGACATGGTCCGACTCAAGTATCTGATTCACTTGGTCGTGCCATGTCTTTCTTGGGCGTCCTCGCCTTCTTCTACCATTCACATTCTTAGAGCTCTGCTAATTAAAACTAGTAACCTCCTGACAAGTTCAGTGAGTGGACCATTGCTCTCATTTTTCACACTAGTTTTAGTAAGTTTATTCTTTAAGAATAAATTTAATAACTCGATAATATTAATAGCATAAAATCATACTTCAATGAAATACATAATAGTAAAATAAACACAATATTATATTTTTTAATGATGTTTTTATTGGAATATAATTACTAAAAAAGAGGAAACATAATTCACACTTAAATTATTTGTTTTTTCTCCCACAATTCTACACATAAGTTAGAGAATCATAAAATGGGTGATGATCCTTATCTATTACCAGTTTTAACTCTTGCAAATGCCTGAATTTAGAATCTGATAAAGCAAGGGGTTTGGTGTATAGAGGCAATGGGGGAACATAGCCAGTCTTGCGGCGTTGGAGCAATTCCAGCCAATCCTTCGACTGGTCTAATTTATAGAGGATATCCCCCGACGATAAGTATTTAAGAGCCCTCAAATCTGTGACAACGGGATCCCCTACTTTCTTTCCCGGTCTCAAAGATGTTAGGTTTGTATTCAATGATTCGTAATTTAAAAAAAAGTCGAAGTGGACATTTTTTATATTGTATGGCTGTTTGGGTCGAGCCATTTGCATGCGAGATAAATAATCACTTGGAGAATATATTGGTGGCTTGAAGTAATGCTCCAGCACCGAATGGACATTGTCGGCTTCCATCATAGTATGGCCCTTCTCCAGAAAAATTTGATCTATTGTGACTGACGACCTTTTAGAGTAATCACTCAATGCACTTGCCAGTATTCTGTTCCGATTTTGGTAATTGCAACCATCGGAAATAAGGATGACATTCTTATACTGTAGGGGTAAGCTCTCCAGGTAGTTGATTATACAACTTGTGAATTCATTCGCGGTCACACCTCCATCTGCTTCATGCCACGTGTAGAGAGTGACATCTGCATTGTTTAGGACGTATAATGTGAAGTTGTGGAGTTGAAGTTTCTGCTTGTAGTATACAGCAGACGCTAGTAATTTGGGACATAACAGTACACTCTGCAAGTCCATAGTGACAACTAATGTAGTCTCACTGGCAGATTCTTTTGCTGCATTCTTAGCAATTTTCGCTTGATCCTTGCGTATAATATGCTGCTCATAAACTTCTCCTCCAATAGTACCGCATTTAAAACCCACACAAATATCACATTGATCTTTGCGTGGGTGGTGAATGGAAACCTTTTCAGCTTTTAAAACGTCACTGAATAAGTTTCTGTTGACTTTTGGCACATTATTTTCAGTGCACCAAATACTGAAGACTGAAAGCATGTGTTGCTTCGATAAAAAGAACGATTCCACATATCGTCTATTTGTTTGTGATCTGCAGTAGTGACTCGGAACAACTGGCAGAAGATTAAGCTATTTTTTAATACTATCCACTGCTTTAGTATGCTTGGCAACTTTTTTACTTACAGTGTTAGGGGATACGTTATCCTCGTCATTGACAACTTGATTATGATAGCTCCACCTCCTGAAAGTGCTTTTTGTAATGCTCAACGTATTCATAAACATTTTGTGACACACCTTATATTTATCCCCGTCCTTGGTAAACAGATATACATCACGTCCTTGTGTCTTTTTCGTGCAATCTGCGCTTTCACGACGACGCTGTCTTATAGCACGTACTGCTACAAAGCCCAGGAAATAAGCTCTCTTCTCCGACCAAGTTTTCAATTTCCAAAAACTGTTGAATGTGTGCAGGCGATCCTCTTCCGTTATTTTATGACAATAAAAAGAATTTTTAAGTGCAAATTTGGGTTGTTCGTGTTCACATCTTATTCCCATAGACTTTGCTGACTTCAATTGGCTTTGCTCATATTTCCCGCAATGCTTTTTATATCCGACATACTCTTTGCCCAAGACTCTACATCTCTTATTTTTTTTAATCTTCTGAACAAGTGAATCAGAATCTAATGGTAAAGAAACATTTGTATTATCATTTTCTGGGATCCACTCTCCAGTTAATTCACACAGACTTTTGTCTCCAGAGATAACATCGTTCCGTGTGGAGCCAATGTTATTCGACAGGTTTGGAATAAATTCTCCAGTCACAGGACATAACATCATGTTGTCATACATTTGATTGACTGGTTCAAGATCTTCAACATCCATTTGATTGACTGGTTCAAGATCTCCAACATCTATAACCTCTGATACAGAACTACGTATCGTACTTAAACGTACAATCTCCCTCGTGCGGTTTCGGTACATTCTGGAACAAAATCAAAATTAAATACATAATTCAACATCTTTCCTGCTACAGTACTAGTACAGTAATAAAAATATGAACTCACATAAAAATTTTTGAACTTGTCAGCAAACAACAGTGATTTCTCTACACGTTTCTCTTATTATAGTCAAAGATATATTTATCTGTAAAAGAAGATACACAGATTGAAATATACATTACATAGTACGCACAAATATGACAACAATATAGTAAAATATAGTTAAAAGACAGACAAATACTTACAGATGCCAGTCAGATGATAATGACATGTAATGCTTAGAATAATCATGTATTTCTCTTATTTTTGAGTTAAATTTTAGTATTAAACTTTCCCTGAAACATAAAAACAAAATAACTTTAATATTTTTCCACATTGTGTCAAAATTCGAAGTTTATCACAACACTGGACTCAAATTATTGACGCTTCAAAGGGCAGCCATTTTTCATAAATCCTCGGATGACATTTTGTTACTGTTTTTAGGAAAATACGTGAAATTTATAAAATAAAACATAATAACTTACCGCTACTTTATAAACCAAATGGCCACGAACCGTCAAACAATAATATTATGTCGGATTTATTTATTTATTCACTTCAAAAACAGCTAGAGCGTGTACAAGGTAGAAAATATGCGGGAACAACTTGACAACTGTCAGTGTAATCATAGATGTAGAATATGAACAATGTGACCATAGATGCGGAAAAAAGCGCACATTTAATATGAACCATGTAAAATAAGTTCACATGGTTCTTATTGAGATGCAAAATTTTGACTGCCTGCACATGATTCGTTTTCTATCTCCATAAATATTGGTTATTAGGACATGGTTCATATTGTAGAAGGTGGAGAAAAAAAAACTAAAAAAAACTGTATATTTAGTTCATTTTCGTCAAAAACGTTACATTGTTCATATTATGTATGCACCGACGATATATTTGTCGACGTTCTTATTCTTGAGTCTCGTCCAAGGTACACGCTTAATACGCCAAACGTCAAAAATCATTCCACTTATTCCACATATTATATTTTTATTATAAATTCCACACGTAGAGAGGAATGATTTCTCCGAGAATCAATGCCTAGGACATTACGCTCGACTCGAGGACAACAGGTGAACGACAAGAAAACTAGATGGAGACCGAGAACAGGTCGCAGAGATCCTGCATAACAAAAACCCGGTCGGTCTGACAACATCAGTTAAGCGAACTAGACTGCCGCTGAAAGGATGACGAACTAGAGAAAACTGTGTCCATTACTAGATCTATTATAGCGGCTGTCGGCGATTATAATAATTGTTATTTGTTATTAACTTCTTCTCAAGTTCCATTAAAATCAGGTTTGTAACCACTTTACTAGAAAAGCCTATTTCGGATGGCATGAAAGTTTACAATAGTATTTATCGGGTAACTAATAGTTATGAATTCATTGTTTTTAATTGCCTCCCGAATTTGATATACAACCCTATATATTAATCGGTTCCATGATAACTCGACACAGTGACAATTCAATACACTTTTAAAAAGGAATTAAAGTCATTGGAAACGATGAAAAAAAAAATTAACCTAACCTAACCTAACCTACTTAACCCAGTTAATAAAGTTTTTGTTTCATCACTTTCCATGACTTTATATAACTTTTAAAGATGTGCTGAATTATCATTGTGATGATTTTTCCGGTCACCATATTAAGCAGCCTTATGGTAAGACCCCTGAATTTTCTCTTGTAGAATCATCTTGATTTTTACGTTACTATTTTATAGCCCACCCTAAGACCTTGTCAGTACCTAAATTTTAATTGTTCATTTCAAAGAAAAATGATGTTTTATTCCAAAAAAAATATTTTTTTATGTAACAACGTGCGAGGTTCCCAATGGCAAGTAGGACCTTGGCATCTTTAATTAAGTTTATATTATGAGGCTGAGCGTGTGAAAGGAATGGATAATTTAATTGGCATATTAAACAATGTCTGTAATAAGTTTCGAATCGAAAAGCTAACATAAGAATTGAATTATTTTTTCACTGGAAATTTAAAATGTTGATCTCAGAACCAATGAATCTATTCACTTTTTTAAGTTTGACAGTATTAAAAAGCATCAGATAAAAAGTTGAATTTGCTTCAAAGAATAAAAATTATCATTTGACTAAACAGCTGAACTTTTCTTTGAATTTAAAAACGTGTTAAAATGTCTATATTTTGTTGTTGCGTGAGAATATACTGCCCCAAGGATGTTTATATTTATGCTGATCAGTGGGCTACAGATGTAAAAAGGATATCATAAGGTCAATAAAACAGATATAATTAGGTCAATAAAAAAGAGCGATTGCTATTAACGATTATTTGAGTTCAATAGTGAAGTTATTACTCGCCGTTCATTTTGAAAATAAAATTTGGGGATGAAAAGTTAATGGTTCGCGTTATTTTGTACACTCACATCTTCAGCAATTTTTAATTTTACTACAACCGTTTCGAGTTTATCATGCTGACGGAAGGGTGAAGTTTAAGTGCCAATAAAATTATTTACAGTTTTCGTGATACGATTTCAAAATAATTGCTCTTAAGCCGACAATATGAAGGAAAACCAATAGACTGAGTTTTCGTTTTTCTGTTGTGGTCCAAATAATTACACGTCTTATAGTTTTCTGTAAATGATTGTTCTCTGATTGGTAATCCGGAACAAAAGAACATTTTTCTTACTAAGAATTTTCAAAAAATGAATAAATTGAACAACAAAGGTAAGAAAATGCATCCCTGATGTACCCCTTTCTTCACATTAAATGTTTCAGATGTTTGTGTGTCGATCATGATACAAGCGGATCTTTCAGTGTACGGATTTATAGCGATAGGAATGTTTGTGTGGTGTTTAAGAACTCCCAGTACCACAGAATGCAGCCAAATTCTCTGGAGTAGTCAAAGAAGCAGACCACATTGGGCATTTTGAACATACGTTATCGTTGTTATGTTGTCGGATATTGAGTAATAGGTAACTCCCAAGTCGCTTGTTAAGGGATCATCCCAATTGAGACGGCTGAAAATTTTGGATTTTTTAAAATTGTTTTGTATGGTTCCCATAAAAGTTATTGGTGTAAATCTTTTCGGGCTTCATAAAAAAAACTCTTGAAATAAATAATTTATTTTATTTTATTAGTTTTACATAATTTATATATCCCTGGTAGCAGCATCCGCATGCCGCTCGAAAAAAAGCTGTGTTAGCTTCGTTGATATTATTTCTCAGTAGATTTACCTGAAACACAAAAACCTATTTGATTTCAGAACTGGCTACAGTTCAGTTGTGGATACTATCTGAACAAGAATTGTATTTTTTTATATAAAAACAAAAAAATGGCAGCTGTTGATCAAAATCTCCAGAATGAGCCTATTTTGATACTTCTAGTTCCAGCAGTAGCCATATATGTGGAAAATGTGTAGCTAAAATTTTATAATGTTCCGGAGAAAAAATCAGCGAAGTAAGAAAAAGGTTTCGAGAAAAAGCGTTTTAATTTTACCACAACCGTTTTTCTTACTGAAATATCAATCAGCTAATTAGCGATGCCATCACCACACGGATGCCTTCCGCTTGTTCAAACAGTTAATTTTCTTCAAATCTGGCATCTCTTCTTGTCATTCTGTCTGCTTGTGTATATAAAGCCGAAAGTAAGAAAGTGTTATGCCGTGTTGCAGGCTCGTAGTGGATTGAAGCTGGCTGCACGGTATCGCTTCCAAGTAAATAAGCACAAACTCGACAGAGGATTACGAAAGAATCCATAAAATCAAAAAAAAAAAAAAAAACCAACAATTACAATTTTTCCTCATAAAACTTATTAATGTAATATAAAATCAGTCAAGTAAATACAACCATCAGATGGTAATAGTAATAAGGCCAAATGAGCCGCAGTACTAGTCAGCTAGAAACATGAAGGGTATTGTTATAAGCCCTAGCTAGTTAGAGGATTACGAAAGAATCCATAAAATCAAAAAAAAAAACCAACAATTACACATCTTCGGATCTACCGGATCTGCCCTGATGATGGACACTGCAACGCTGTTCGAAACGTCGGCTAAAGAAGGAGTTAGCTCAACACGGCATAACACCCCAAAAACAAACAACACAAATGCTTTTGGCCGTGAAAATCTAAAAACTTACCTGAAAGTAAGAAAGGCTAACTTATACCTGATTACTCAAATAAACCCGAAAAAATAATACTTGTTTGGATGCTTTGATCTTTATAAAATTTACTTACAATATTTAAGAAGTACTCTGTTTTTGAAATCCATATTTTTTTTCATAAGTTCATAAAGTTGGATGATCACTTAATAATGTATAGTTTTACCTTAATATGTAAAAATGTGATTGATGGGTTATGCGTTAAAGTATTTTTTGGCGAAAAATATCGCTTCGTTTCGGCGAGTTTTTTACAAAAACAGCACAATACAAATTATCTAAATATTATTACTATCACAGGCGTGTGAGGCGAAGAAAAATTGTCTCGTAATTTCCACATTTATTCGTTGACCCCTTTTTGTGTAATGGTATAAAAACCTATTCAACCAGTATTTTGACCATTTTACACGATTCCGTATTAGTTACAAACTGAATTATTTTGGTGATTCTTTTATCACCCGTTAGTTTGAAAGACTCAGCTACGATCCCATCACTTCCTGTTGATTTATTGTTTCTAATTTTTTGTATGGCTGCTTCACTTTGAAGGATGTTGGGATAAAAATAGAAATCATTCTAATCGATAGATTGGTCAGGGTCAGTTTCATCTTCCCTTTGGAGTGTTTTTGGGGTGTTGTTATGAGGAGCAATGCGATAATTTATTAATAATTGTAAAAACATATCTCCTAGCTACCCGGAGTGGCAATGATTGTCAGTTGTTTAGATCATTGGGAACATAGTATGGTACCAGAGACGTTTATGTTGATGATACCATGCGTAAGTTGCTAAATATGTAAATACTCGTATATTTGACGTTAAGATAGTAGTTATAGGCCTTAGTCGTCTACTAGATATAAGTCTTAGAGATAAGTCAGTAGTTCTAGTATTAACTATTTAAGAAATAAATTTTTACAGCGCCCTTGAGGTGATTTCTCACGAAAACGGCGCTATATAAATTAGCCAAATATTATTATTATTATTATTACTTATGTTCTGCACGCAAACCTGTCTGATGTTAAGAACCTTCAGCCTAGCGTTAGGACTTAGAGGTACTGCTGCTCTCTACCAGGAATATTTTTCAACTTTAAAGTCTATGTTTTGCGTAAACAGGGGCACCTCGTATAGGAAGTGGCTCTTCAACATGCATGACGGTTTGGATAAGAAAAGGACTAGATATGACTACTCACTTATCGTGTGCGTGACAGCGACCATTGTTAGATCATCCCCAGACAAAGGTCTGGAGATCCCTTACCCCACCCTTACCATAACATAAACAAATATATTGTAATAATATAGGTATTGTCTACCTATTCAGCGTTCTGTTATCCTGGTATATTGTACACTAATTTCTACCAGGCAAATTGAATCTATTGTGAAAATTCACTTTGTGGCGTCATTATAAATAAAATAAATATTATTATTTTTTAATGATAAACTAATGTTTCTAAGACAAGGTTTTATGTATAGCTTAAATGATAACAAAGACTTATTAGCAACAATTGGTCGCCCAAAATACTAATACAAATTGAAAATATCGCCAACTAGTACATATTGAATCATTTGGCGGGTTGGAAATAATTTTTTTTTTTTTTTAAAAAGAAAGACAAACATTCCCGGGTTACGAATAACCTGACAATATTTGAAAATCTCCTACTACCACCACAGTAAGCTGAAAATGTTGCTTGTGTTGTGATGGAGGACTTAGCCAGCCGAGGAATTGAACACACTACGCCTGGGTGGGACCCAAACGCGATGTCAACTCGGCCACCGACCGGTCATAAGCCGACATAAGCCGACAGTGGTTACAGAGCTCCTGACCGGACATCAGAAGGCACGGGTTCAATTCCCGTTGGCGGCATTTATTTTTACTCGGGAGATATTTTCAATTAGTATTAGTCGACCATTAGGCGACCAATTGTTGCTTATAATTATTTTAAATAAAAATAACGAAGTTTTTTAAACCACTTTTTTGGACATATTTACTATTATCAACATGTTCTATGAAGTGTACTTTGTATTCAGATAAATAAACCTTTGGTTTTGAAAATTAAACAAAGTTTCTTATATTAATTTATGTTTATACTATTTACAACTTCACTATTACGCGCCACAAGTACAAACAATGAAAGTAAAACAAAAAATTATTGCTATTAAATTAAAATTATTACTCAATATTTTTCTTAATGATCAAGGTTCAAAGGTTAAAAGGTTAAAAAGCACAAAGCTTAAAGTTTCAAAACTTTGACGGGCATTTTTGGCGCCTGTCCAGTATAGATTCCACAATCATTCACTTCCAACATGAAAGCATTTTTCGTAAATTCCATTGTCGAAGTGCAAATTGAACGCCTGTCGATGCGTTTCTGCAATGTATAGGTATATCTACAGAGTTGTGAGGATTGCAATATAGGTTGTCCTAATGAATGGAGTTATAATTTTTTTCCGTACAACATTCGTGACATTACGATCTACGAATTGGGTTTGTCGCCTTTGGGTAACTGCGTTTTTCTACATATTTATTTTTTTCTATTTAAGTAAATGTTTCTATGGGCGTCCCACAGAACTCTCAACTGCTCGCTGCTAAAGGGAACCAGTGAGACTATATCATCCACAAATAGGGTATGTTTTGATGCTGAAGGGTACGATGGGTAAGGGAAGGAGTTGGGAAAAAGAAGGTGGGATTGATCCAGATCTCCAACCACGGCTAAAGTTATTTTAAATAACGTTCCAATTCTGAATTGTTGTCTTTAACCAGGGTGATACTAATAGTACGTATCTACCTCACTGCAACGTGCCACAATAATACTAATTATTATTTTGTGTGATTTAAATGTGAAATAACACCGACTTACGGACTCCGTGGTTGAGAGGTAAGACTTTCGACTAGCAAGCCGGAGGTCGTAGGTTCAAATCCCGGCGTGCACAAGTAAATTTTATTTAAATATTGAAGACAATATTAGTGATTTTTAAACGAAAATCTGAAACAGAAAAATCAGAAAAGGAAACGGTCACATCTGGGACTCGAACCCAAGACCCTTGTCTTTCCTTTTAGCGCAGTTGGTAGAGCATTGTCCCGGAAAGACAAGGGTCTTGGGTTCGAGTCCCAGATGTGACCGTTTCCTTTTCTGATTTTTCTGTTTCAGATTTTCGTTTAAAAATCACTAATATTGTCTTCAATATTTAAATATTACAATTTGAGGTTTTACTCAATAAAGTTATTCCGAAAAATTAAAATTTTATTTAATTTGTGTTGTTTCAGAATTCACAATTTAAAATAATATATAGTATATTTGCAGCACGTTCCAGTGTGAAAGATACTCTCGGTATTGCCTTGGTGTAAGACCACCATTCAGAATTGAAAGGTTCCTTGAAACGGCTGTAGCCGTGTTTTTTGTAACCAGATCTGAATCGCCAGGTACCATCCCACCTTCATCTTCCCCATTTCCTTCCCCTCCCTATTACCTTCAGCCTCATAACATAGCCCAATTCGGGCTGCCAAAACCACAATGGCTCCAGACGTTTCGAAGCAGTTGAAACTTTTGTGTGCGGTATTGACAATTAAAAAAGGTTTTTAAAGACTATTAAAAAATCTATGCATGTGTAATTGAACTACAACACTTTTTTTAAATTAAATCAATATGCATAAATTGTCTGACTTAAATATTATATAAGATTCTAAATGATGCATTTGATAGAATAAGCGTTTTCTGATCTATATTATAATTATATATAGATCAGCGAGTATTTTTAAATCCATTATATTTTTCACTGGAGTTCCTTATTTTAGAGTTACGTAAATAAAATGTTGGTACTAACGAAAATTTAAAAATTATTTAGTTGGGTACGACGCCTTCTTTTTATTTGAATATTTTTCTATATATAAAAAAGTTACGCGTTGAGTTTTGTTTGAAATGTCTTCATCTGCGCGGAAACGATGTGATGTTAGAAGATACATCAATTATTGAATTCATCTCAAAACTTGAAAAAAATATCCAAAAATACTCCAGGAGCCAACAATTTCCAGGGAAATAGGTCTAATATAAAATTTTTAATGAGAGTTTGAGGAAACGATAAAAATTTCCTTTTCATAAAAAAATAAGTGCTTCCTTATAATATAAATTTTTATATTTCCAAAAAGCAATTTCACAAATTGTTGGTTTAACAGGCGTTTTTACCGACTCTGTCTTGTCATGTGAAATAACATGAACGTTAAATCGCATGTCATTAAAAGAGTTTTATTTTTTATTTAAAAAAAACTAAATGTAAATAAGGAACACTTTACCCGTTGACAGGCTTCTCTTTATGGCTCCATTACATTTTCTAGTTTGTCGGCAAGGAAATAGCTCATGGCGTGTAGGAAGTTTTTATATAGGCACGTTTTCTCAAAGTTTTACCTGCGTTTTATGAGTATTTTGACATTAAAACGCTTTAGGTTCAACATTCATTTTACCCTCATCGCATACAAGTAAGACTAGTCAGTATCGTAATATATGAAAGAGACTCGCCGAGTCTGGAAAATAGATGAAATACGACACATTTAGTCTTAGAATACAAAATTCGCAATCTAATCGATTGCCCAGTACGTAATTCGCGCCTGCAAACTAAAGGCACAGTAGAAACCGCAACTTATTCACTGTGCAATACAATATCAATACCACACGTTAGAATTAATGTTTTGGAATTGCATCCATTACAGAACGGTTATTTCTGTCGAATTCAGTCCATGAACAATATGTGCTTATTATTTCTCTTTATTGTTGAGAGAAAAACACTTCACGTGATGAACCCGGGCATCCCTGCTAAGTCTTCAAACGTAGCGAACCACTTGGGATGACCTAGGGCAGAGGTGTTAGCCATCCAATAAAATTTATCTCGGGGCAGCGGTGCCCAAACCCCCCTCCCAAATTGGAATATATCATTGAAGAAGAAGATGATAATGATGCTCTATTTCTTCAATGCTATTATGTAATTAGATTAGTCCTCTTACAGTAGGCAAACACCGATTCGTTTTTTAAAAAAATTACAATGCAATAGTAAAATCATATTGAATACACCCCCGTATTTATCAAATAAATTATAATAAATGTCACCTGTTTGAAAATTCATACAACGAGATTTGATGGAAGCTAAGAAATGAATTTATCAAATGACAATTGCAAGAGAAAATACTTAATTCAGAGGGACTTTATTTACAAACTCGACTCTCAAATGATGGACTCTAGAACTGAAGTGGAAGGTCGAAGTGAAGAGCAAAAGGCAAACTTCTCTTGTCAATCTTCAAATGTCAATAGGTCATGGCTTTAATGAATAATAATTCGCTACAATAGACTTCATTCTGCATAATTTATTTTAGAATATAAAATTGATCTTTCTTTTTAACTGCGTAGCACATATTTTTCAGTGAACGCAGCTTTATAAATTATTTTGAGAGTAACTAAAAATAATTAATGTTTATTAAGTTCTACGCATATTTAGATTGAATGTAGATATATTTTTCTTATTATAAGTGCGATGATAATATTGTTACTCGTCTATTTTAATTAATTGAGAAATAATAAATAATATACAGAAGATCTCTTTTTAAGCAATGTTATTAAAGCAATCTTAAATGAAGCTTTTTGTATTTATTTTGCAGAGCTGCTATATAACACATTTCTAAAAAACAATATGGCTTTGCTGCCACAATATCATATTTTTAAATACATCGATTTGAATTTACTTTTTATTTCGGTAATGAATGAATGCAAATCTTCGAAGCGAAAATTAACTCATTTCGCGACACTTGACTTGTTGTCGAAGACAATGCATTCTACCTTTTGGTGGCTGTCAAGTACGTACGCGAACATGTCTGAAATTGACATTATGACATTACTGCAGTTCACATACGAAATAAATGTCGATCCTACCTACGCCATTTGACGAGGTAGGGAGAGTTGTCGACTTCAGTTCCTGGGTAGGAAATTTCAATCATCAGTCAAACCAATTTTTTCAAACGTCTCTGTCAAAGACGTTTTACAACAGATGTAAATATATTTTTAAACAAAGATAATTTAATTCAATAATGTAATTCAATATAATTATTATTATCCTATTATCTATAATAATTATTATATTAATAATTACATATATAATAATTATTCTATTATCTTTGAGTTGAAATAATGATTTAAAAATCACTGCTTTTGCTTTTAATCGACCTTGATTGATATATTTTGATGACCCGTGAAAAATCTTGGGATATTTTAAATGTTGGATTGTGAAACTGAAAGAATTATTAAAAATATTTGCTTTTAGAAATCAAATTTTGTTATTTTTATTTATAGTACATGTCGTAATGATATTTTCAACGATATGTCAACAAATAACCCACTAAACGGAAACAGTAAAATTGAAAAATCATAAGTCAAAAATACCTATAAACAAAAGAAATACACATTCAATTATGGAATTAATAGTTAATTTTGTACGTACTTTACCGCTTGTGTGAATATTGTTCCCATAATCATTTCGAATTTGGAAAATTAAATGTTCATGGAACGTGTTTAATTTCACGCAGGGATATTTCACATCACTTCACGCATGCACTAACAGCCAGGATGTAATACGGTAAGTTTCATGTTTGGTAAATATACCAAGGAACATTTTGTAGTCTGACGCAAGCACAATATTCAATCTAGTGAAAATCAATTAGGAATTTGAGATCTCAGTGCAAATGTTTGCAAGTTTAGTAAACAAAACTGTTCACAAAAGCACAAGCAAGGCTGTATTTAAGCATCTTGTTAAATCGACTCTTGTATTGCTTTGTTAAACAAGACCCGAGTAATTTTCCCGTTCCATGAAATATTCAATGCAAACGATAAAACGTAAACAGCATTTGAATCGTTTTCATATCGATCCTAGGAACTTGCATAAAATTTACTTAGAGCCTAGCTAGGGTGGGTTCATTTGTCAGTCAGCCTGAATGAGTTTGGTATTTATATGCGCTGTGTCTTATTTTTAACATTAAAAATCCATAGCTCACAATAAAAATGGTAGCACTGACGAAAAACAAAAGGAACAATTTTTTAAATACGCAACTTTCACGAGTTTTAAGTTAGATATGAACAGGATTTTCACCACAAATTGAAGATTAATGAAATCATGGGAAAATTGATAAAAGTATTTCAAAAAAGTTGAAAATAAAAATAGAAATAAAATATTAAAATTGACAAGTTTCGAACCTCGACAAACCGATCGGAAGGCAACTACGCTGATAATTACAGCACCGACTATTTACTGTAAGAACGACAGCATAAACGCATAACATCTGCTATTAGAAATAACCACGGGATGGCACATAACAATGTTGAACTCAGTTTCGATGTTCTCAGGGATGTAACTATTTAGACAGATATTGTCGAATTGAAATTTTTTGTGGACATGTCTTCCGTTAAGTTTTCGGGTAGGTACAAGAAGGGAACAATAATCTCTGTTAGAAATTCAGGTCACTTCAGTGAAGAAAAACACTCTCCTGTTTTCGACAATTGAAAAATTTACATGACGACTTTGCGCATTTTTATAGTATCCCCATATAAAGGACGGCTCGGTCCCCTACTAGTTCTGAAGAAGAACTAATTTGTTCCGCATAAAATAAAATAAAAGGTTTTTAGTCAAAAGGTATCTCTCAACCAGTCTCCCCTGATCCGGAAGCTAACTATATGTATAAAAAAACACAATGACAGAGGAATTGGCACCATTCCGTGTTTACAGATAACTACAGAAGTAGCGTCCTACCTTACCAATAGAGAAACTACCTTATCATATAATCAGTGAAACACAAGTAAGTCGGCACGGTTCAGTCAAGCTTCAAAAGTTTTATGAATTGCAATATACAGGGCGAAAATAATTTTTCAAAATATTTTTTTTTAACAATCCCTAACATCTAATGATAATATAAGAATTATGTATATCAGAATTTTATGTTCATCACATCCGATTTTATGTTGTTTATTTTTTTTTTAAATACACTAACCCCAATAGTTTCCCTCAGGGCCTCTGTTTCTCTGTTTATCTTTTGGGATGCTGTGTGGAGGGTATTTTTTAAGGAAATGAAGGAGAGGAAGTCAAAAGGCTTAAGGGCTGGGTAGGAATCTAGGTGTGTGTCTAGGAGTGACGGTCATATGAACGTATCCCTACCACTGCGGCGCAAGGCGATAGGTCGAGAGACTGGACGGGAGATGAAAGGATCTCCCCAAACCAGCCTCTCTCGATCTGGTACGCCAGGCAGCCCGGCGAACCCGGAATTTCTGCTAAATCTTCAAACGTAACGAACTATTGGGGTAACCTATGGCAGCGGTGTTACTTATTGATCCCGGGCGGCGGTACCCAAACCCGCCTCCCAAATTGATAAAAATGCATGTGATAGTATTATTATGCCAACGTCTGGAGGGTTTCGGCCCTCTGATTGGTCAAATTAAAATATTATGTTTCGGTTAAATTCCGCATTGCCTTCACGCAAAATAAATAAATCGTGGGTCCGCCCCTCAATTTTAACCGACCGTAAGGTTTTTTCTGTTTGCAGGCAACCGGATCCAAAAAATTAAGACCCGATTTCATACTGAAATACCGTTACAAAATTTACTTGCGACTTCACGGCGATAAAAACTGGAGCCATTACTAACCGAAGAAATTCCACCGTAGTTATATTTCCAAGAGGCAGGTTCGACAGTAAAAAAGTAAGTTTTAAAAAGGAAACTTTCGTGCCAAAAAATATTAAATTGTTTAGAAAATGTACCAATTTTTGGATAGCCTCACGTAATACTAGGTTTCTTCAAAAAATCGTTTCTGGTCATATAATTTTTGAATAATATCGAAGAAAATATGTTTTGTAATGTTAATGATCCATTGGATTAATTACATTACAATAAAAATTATCCACAATTACGTGTTGAATATTTTAGGTTTGATAAGAATCACGCATTCTAAAGTTCCTGGAAAAAGTCAATCCCTCCTTTACCGGCCGCTGCACTGGAGTAGTTTCCTTATTGGCCGATAGAGCGCACCTCTGGCTCTTTACCTTTCTGTACAATTCTTTACCTACAACTACCATTTTGATACGCATACAAAAAACAAACATCTGATTCAACTTAATGACAATAAACAACAAGTATTTTAGATTTGCATTTAAGATTTAAAAAATATTGATATTTAATATTATTTAGATATGAAGTTTGCACATAATACGCGTTTGTTTGTAGGTAGTGTAGGTACTGCCAACAAAAAAAAAAAAAAAACATGAAACACATTCGGAAGCGAGAAACGCTTCGTTGATTGTAAAATTAGCCAACAAATCTCTAATCTGACATGTACTTATATGTATGATAAAACAATAATTTAGCCAGGTATATGTATATATATATATATTAATTTACATTTACCCATTTAGGCAATTATTAGGGATCTTAATACGTTTTTTTAATAAAGCGTTTTTATTTAAGGTTAGGTTAGGTTTTGTTATGACAGGTTAGGTTAGGTTAAGTTAGGATAGGCTTTGTTAGGTTATGTCGGGTTTCTTTACAAACAAAAATATTTAAAAATACTTGCCTAAATACCCCCATTTTAATAAATAACGGAGTTTTTAAAACATTATTTATGTAATAAAATACCGTTTTACACATAATTACACATTATCACATTATTGCATATTTTTAAATATATATATATATATTTTTTTTTAATGTATATTTTATTTAGTTATAAGAGTTTACATCTTATACCTAATATATTATTTTCTATGACTACTACAATATTATTTACTTCTTACATACTAAAATTTAGATTTAACAACATTGAGACATAATCCACGAAAAACTGCAAGACTTTTAGCTTCCTTAACAATTACCGGGAGTTCATTGAACATTTTAAAACCTTTATAATAAATATTGTTTTGTGTTTCTGATAAGTGTGTTTTAGGAAGCCTAAAATCGTTGCAGTTTCTCGTAGGATATAGATGAACTGCACTATTAATTCTAACATTCTTTGACATATAGTCAGGTAACATTTTATTTTTTAGCTTATAAATAAACACTAAGGTATTATAAACTAATCGTTGCCACACACTTAAAATATTGAGTTGACGTTGCATGGTTTTTATTCTGGTGTACCTGCTACAACACAGTATTGACCTCATGCCTCTGTTCTGGATTACTTCCATTCTCTTAATTTGGGTTTTGTTACTTAGAAATATTACACTTGTACAATAATTTAGATGGGATGCTACAGTGGTATTGTAGACCAATATCCTTGTTTTAATGTCCAATTTTCCTTTTATCCTACTTAAGAAATTAACCTTTTTCGCCATTTTTTATTTAAAATTTCAAAGTTTGTGTTAAATTTTAACTTGTTATCTATTATGATTCCCAGGTATTTAATTTCTTTTACTTCTTCCATATTTTGATTGTCTATATTTAGGACAGTATGTACGTTTAGTTTTTTCCCTAATACCATAAATTTACTTTTAGTTACATTTAATTTCAATTTATTTATGTTTAACCACTTAGATAATTCATTAAGTTCATTTTGTATTTTTGACAACGCATCTTCAATATTATTTGCTATAATATATAAAAGTGTGTCATCTGCAAAAAGTTTGATGGAACAGTACTTTAAGCACTTCACTATATCATTAATATATAAAATAAATAGGAGCGGTCCCAAAACAGATCCTTGAGGAACTCCAATGTTGATTTCTTGTTCTTCAGAGATAGTATCTCCAATTTTGGTTTTTTGTTTTCTATTTTTTAAGTAATCAATAAACCACTGCAATTCATTAGCACGGATTCCTATGTCCTTCAATTTCATTATTAGTCTTTCTCTGTCTATCGTTTCAAAAGCACGTCTGAAATCCAAGAACACTGCTATTGTGATTTTCTTCTGATCCATAGCTGTTTTCCATTCATTTATCACATAATTTATTGCTGTTTCACAGGAATATTTATTTCTAAACCCAGATTGTTCTTTTACTAGGATGTTATTTTTTTCTATAAATTTACTCATCTGTTCTTTCACAATGCATTCTAGTAATTGTTCATATTTAGGCAATCCATTTATTGGTCTGAAGTCTTCGAAATTTTTAGCATTTATTATTTTGGGCACTGGTGTTATTATGGAGGTTTTCCATGACTGCGGAAAAATTCCCTTAGTCAGAGATTCATTTATTAGTGCAACTAATCTGTCTCCTATAGCTGGCAGTGCATCTTTGATTATGCTTATAGTAATTCCATCCGGCGATGATTTTGGTTTCATTGTTTTAATGATTTTCATTAAATACTCATTGTCAATTTTATTAAACCTGAAAATATTTTTATTCTCTCTTTTTTCCGATGATTGAGAAGAGGTATCTGCGACTAATGGAATACTCTTATTTATGTTTTCGACACTAAGTACAAAATTTGTGTTAAATTTTTGGGCTATTTTAAGTGTATCATCTTCAACTCCATCTGGAAACCGAACTTCCTTAATGTTTTCCCTCTGTTTGCCGCTTATAATTTCTTTAAGTGTAGTCCACATTTTTCTTGAGTCACTTTGAGAGGTAATTATTTTTTGCCTGATATACGAATTTTTGGTATGTTTTATTTCTGTACTGTACATGTTTCTAAGTTTTTTATAAGTTTCCCACCTTTCTTCAGTGAATTGTATTTTACAGGCTTTGTAGGCTGTATCCCTTTGTTTTTGTAGAATATGTAAGGATTTCGTATACCATTTATTTGTATCTTTTAATATAATATTAGTTAAAGGCATTAGCTCATTTACTACTGTTTTCAGATGTCCTACTAGTTCATCGGCTTTTCCGTCTAAATTTCCTTGGGTATCGCAGATCCATTTTTTGTTTTGTAATGCTGTACACAATGTATCCTTATTATAGTTATTTTTTTTCTATACGTTATATTTCGTATTCCCTGTGGCTTCGGACTTGTGGTCGTTTCAAATATTGTTAATATATTTTCGTGGTCAGATATTTTTGGAGTATCCATAACATTAACATTCAAGTAAAAATGATTTGTTATGACTAAATCAATAATGCTTGATGATGTATTTGAGATTCTAGTTGGTTTGGTCACAAGTTGTTTCATTCCTAGATAATTCACTAAACTCTGAAGTCTATTACTGTAGGTATTCTTGACTTTCATGTCAATGTTAAAGTCACCGGTTACATAAAACATATCTTGATTTTTCATGTTTTTACTACACCAACTTTCGAAAAAATCTAAAAATTTTGAATGGCTTTGGTTTGGTGAGTGGTATAATACAGCGTATGTTCCTTTAATAAAGTTTTTTCTTATTTGTACTGCCAGTATCCATGTATTTTTTTCATCAAACACTTCATTTGATATTATTTTAAAAGATATACCATTTTTAATAATCATTAGAACTCCTCCCGTATGCCGACTAAATGAATTGCATCTTACAGTTGAATACCCAATAAATGATACTTCAGAATCGTAAATATCACTGGTTATACATGTTTCACTTAACATTAAAATTTCTGGTTTCATTTCTTGTAATAAAACTTCAATTTCATTTACGTGGGCCAAAAGACTTGAAATATTTAAATAGTATACGTTTGTCTTTTTTTTTATCCTAAAAAATCAATTTTTCTCTTCTCCGATTCTATGTTTCTTTTGTAAATAGGACACTCTTTGCTCCATGCATGGTGATTATCATTCAAATTTAATGAAAGTTTTTCATTTGTCAGTTTGCAATTTACACATTTGATTTTTTCACTATTTTCCTGACAGTCTGACGTATCATGTTCATTTGAGCATCTTCCGCATGATTTTTTATTTTTACAAACGCCTGCTTTATGTCTGTATCCGTTGCAATTGAAACATCTCAAAACTGAGAGATGATCGAAGACAGCACATCTATTCCATCCAATATTTATCTTTGCTTCCTCTAACATTTTTGAGTGTGTTTTTCCATCTACTTCTATGAATACAGTAAAGTTATTGTTTTCACTACTTTTTTTATTTTCTTTTATAAATTTTACCGATATTTTTGAGTTTTCCTTGTCTATATAATCATTTTGCATCCTTATTTTATTTTCTATTTCTTCGGCGGTATATTTATCCGTCATTCCTATCACTTTTACTGTTGGATTCTTGGGTTTAGGAATATCAACATCATACCTATCCCTAAGCTTAGTGATAACTTCTTTTCGGATCTTTTTTGTTGCCTCTGTGTTTTTTAATTCCACTATAACTGATCCTTTTTTGAAATTCTTGATTCCGGCCACGCCCACATCAACTGGATCTATGTTGTTCTTTATGTCCTCTTGTGTTTTTGTGTTTTTTTGTTCATGATTTTTAGGTTTAATTATAACAATTGGTTCATGTTTCCTTAATTTTTCTTTGAAATGTTGTTTATCATCGAATTCAAGAGATTTGCTTGCTTCATCAATTTTTTCTGTCATGTTTATGAGATATTGACGGCTGAGGTCAACACTTTTTTTCATATCTGATATATCAAATTCAAAATTTTTTTTTATGTTCAGTGTCAATTTAGATTTTTGCGTTTCTAGCTTCCGATTGTGTTTCATGTTTTTTTACTGTTAGGTTGGCAGTATTGGGCCTATGTAAATCATTATTTACGTAAATAATATCAAATATCAATATTTCTATATTATATATTTTAATATGCGTATAGTAGTGGTAGATAAAGTTTTACCCAAGCAACTGTCATTCTTATTATGCCTAAATTGAACATGTTATTATTCATTAATTAATTAATCATTCCTGTTCCGTGTTGAAACAATATATACTCACCTTCTTTCTGTGAATGACCTAATATCTACTTATTAAATGTAATTGTGCCGCCCGCAGACCCTAGCACCGAAAAACCCGCGGAGTGAGTTTTTAACTGCTAGTCTATACATAATACAAGGCTAGGTATCGTTTATGATTTCAACAAAAGTATATGGTTATATTATTCTATATAGTGGTACTAGACAAAACAACCAATGATTTAATAATATTTGGATAGTCTGCCGGTTTCACTTAAACTCAAACGTGCCACGGCCAGTTTTTCATTATATTGCCGTTTACCAAATCTGAGAAACAAAAGCGTAGGCTGAGGTCTACAGAATACCTTTTAGGCGTTGACATATCCGAGGCCTTAGACACATAATGAAAATACCGAGCACTGTAGATGAAAGCAAATAGTCTTAGTAAATAATATGCGAAGGAAACGGTGTAGGTATCTATTAATACTTGCTTAGTCACTTGGTGGTCGTGCGAAATAATAAAAAAAACATTTTTTGGGTTATCGAAAATTCCTTATACATATTTTAGCGTTGAATGCTGTTATGAGGAATTTGGTCAATTTTTAAAATTTCTTCGTATGAGAAATATACCACCTTAGCATAAAAAAATAATCCTACCTTGTTAAATGTAAGGCTGGGGAAACCTTGTAATATTTTACTTTAACACTAAAAGAAAAAAAAATCACTAAACGCGGGTAATGCTATTTCAAGCAATGTTTCGAGCTTTTTGGTCTTTCACCGTTCGGGAATATTAACACCAAATGGTTTTTTTGGTGACTTAGCAGAGGTGTCCGAGTTCACGAGGTGAGGCTTACCCAGGACTTTGGGGCGAATGTGATCGATTCATCCGTATGTTACTCCTAAATGTTCTGACCACCA
Source organism: Hesperophylax consimilis (assembly GCF_061612785.1). Lineage (NCBI taxonomy): Eukaryota > Metazoa > Arthropoda > Insecta > Trichoptera > Limnephilidae > Hesperophylax > Hesperophylax consimilis. The sequence continues at coordinate 42,197,960 of NC_142839.1, read as the reverse complement.
ATACCCACCCCTCTTACCCTTTTCCTTCCTAAAAATTTATCTCTTTCCTTTCCTTAAAAAGAACCTCCACACAGCATTCCCAAAGATGACAAAGACCCCGAGGGAAATTATTTTCCTAGGGGCTTCCTTTGTCGATATAATGTAAAAAGGGTTGCATAGAGAATACACTGATATATTGCATTATTATAAGTTACTAGGATATTTTCCATTTTCTTGTTCGCACCAAAAGCTACAGACAATAGTCCAGATATTCCGGGCTAAATCCGGACATATGATAATCCCTGCCATATTTGACCTCTTTGAGCTTCAAAGGGTTGTGACATAGCAGAAGAAAGACCTGCATGGATTAAATACATGTTACAACACTACCACAACGCATGAATATATAATATAAGGCATATTATGAAGAACTGCTAAGCTCAATGGTATGTGATTCGAGGAAAGCAAGAAAAAGCCCGTAAAGGCTGCATTCGATTCAAAAAAAGCCAGGGTTTTATTTTGAAAAAAAGAACCTATATCGAGAAACAATATCGTCAGTATTAAAAAAAATATATTTTTATGCTTTTAACTATCATATTAATTACATTTTTCATCCCCCATTCTCAGTAGGTCAAGAATATTTTCACTTTTTTATTATTATTGAAGTGAAACTTCTTTACGCGCGTCATGCAATTTCGAGGAGTAAAACCAACTCATGACCGAAACGAAAATGCGGGACCGATTAAAGTTCATTTGATGTAGTAAAAGTTTTGAAGTAAAATATAAATGCTTCTTAGCTCATCTCGACAACTGGCGTTGGTGGTGTAATGGTCAGCATAGTTGCTTTCGAAGCAGTTGATCCGAGTTCGATTCTCGGCCATGGAATATTATTTTTTTGTTTTTAAGGAATTTTTTTTTTTTAATGGTTGACCATAATATCAATCCACTAAGTAATATTTTAGGCCTGTAGCATAATTGAAAAGTTAAAGAATGATATAAAATTTTTTATGATGTTAACGATAAAAAAATGAAAAAAAACATAAAATTAAAATAAAAAATGGGCCAACGGCACGCGGTGTTCCCAAGCGGTCACCCATCCAAGTACTGACCGCGCCCAATGTTGCTTAACTTCGGTGATCGGACGAGAACCGGTGTGTTCAAAATGGTATGGTCGTTGGCAAAAGTTAAACAATATTAATTTCTATTCTACCTGCCAATAAATATATGAAAATTAGTATAAAAAAGCCCTAATAATATTGAAAAAATTAGCAAGGTGTGTGCGAGGTTGATAAAAATAATCATTACATACGCGCTTGAAAAAGATCGTAATTACATTAATAAGTTTGTAGGAATTTTTTTTTTCAATGGTTGACCATAATATCAATCCACTAAGTAATATTTTAGGCCTGTAGCATACTTGAAAAGTTAAAGAATTTTATGATATTATTAATTATAGTAATGATAAAAAAATAAAAAAAACATGAAATTAAAATAAAAAATAGGCCAACGGCACGCGGTGTTCCCAAGCGGTCACCCATCCAAGTACTGACCGCGCCCAATGTTGCTTAACTTCGGTGATCGGACGAGAACCGGTGTGTTCAACATGGTATGGTCGTTGGCAAACGCTAAACAATATTAATTTCTACTCTACCTGCCAATAAATATATGAAAATTAGTATAAAAAAGCCCTAATAATACTGAAAACATTAGCAAGGTGTAAATATTATATAC